>NC_081560.1:107031806-107325293 GCF_022355385.1 Mustela nigripes
CCCCCCCCCCCCCCCCCCCCCCCAGAATCCTGATCTTTGTGTTTGGGCAGCATCACTGCCAAACACTTAAAACACTGGTTCAAAACACAGCCCTTCGGGGATGATCTTGAAGGAAACCAAACCAAACCTTACAACTCTTAATTTATGGACTGAGTAAAAACAGTGTTTTCTCGATTTAGTGCCTGCCAGATGAATCCATTAGGTGGGCAGCTTGGATACACTTCTCTCTGAGAGAAGGGTCCTTTGTGGGATGCAGTCTAGGCAGCCCGGTTCTCAAGAGCAGTGTTCCAGTGGTAGACTCAAAATGTTTCAAAACCCTTCATTTTTAAACTTAGTGATCAAAGGAGAGGGCGGTGACACAGAGAGAAACTTTCTGATCGTTAAACTCTTGCAACCTGAACAAAACCTGTTCTTTTTCCAAGAGCCTTTCGTTTTTCGGCAACTTGAATAAATAAATGAAAAGGAATGGTGTTTGGCTGACAGGGAAAAGAAGAAAACAGGATAATAAGGTTTCTCCCCCTGAAGGTTTATTTGATTTTACTTCTATAAACAATTTTAAAGCAAACCAGCTCCAGCTTTCCCCAGCAGACAGAACAATATTCTATAAACTTTTTGGGTTGCGCTTGATTTCCGGACTTGACTTTGCCATCAGACGCATTGCAAGGCAAACAAAACACACACTCAAATGTAAACGAAAAACAAACACCACAAAACCCTTCTGAGTTGGGTGCTGGCAAGGCTTTTTCATACCCCTCCTCTAAAAAGGCAACAAGAGTACTTCTCCACTTCTCATGGCCCACAGGAAACAGCGAGCGGTCTACCATGCTGGACCGTCCTCCAAGTGTTAGCACCGGCTTCGCATTTACAGCCAAAATGTCCATGGTGGACCAGAGCTTGGTCTTTGGGCCTCTCCTTATTTCTGTCTCTGTTCGCTGGACATGACGTTCAACTCGTGGTTTTAGACACCATCTGCACACAGACCATTCCCAAATTCACACTGCCACCAAGGCCTTTCTCCCACACACCAGACACACATCCATCTAGAACTGCGTCAGGAATGGAACACTTGCACACGTTAGCTCCGGGTGCGTCCCCCACAGTGGCTCCACTTAGCCTCCCCCATCTCACGTAAAGGCATCCCGTCTCTTCCTTTGTTCTAGCATAAACCTTGGCGCGCCACCCCTCGTCCAATCCATTAGCGTGTCCCGCTGGCTCCCCCTTCAGCGCGTGTGTACCTGGATCTTTTCCAGGCTGCTCCGGCATCATCTTTTGCCGGGCCAGTAACAACAGCTTCCCAGAGGCGGGAGAGGGAAGAAACCAAGAGTCCGAAACAGCACTTTCAAAATTGCCATTGGTTTTTTAAAATTTATTTTGGTCTTAATAGCTTATTTGAGATTTCAAGTAACATCAAATGAGGTAGAGAAGCTTTTTTTTTTGGATTGGAGAAACTGTATTTCAAGGACAGCATGGGCTTCTACTTTCTAATTTCTAAGGGCTTCCTGTATGTCAGATCTAGGATTTCACTCCTGGCAAGCTTTTCAAGGCTTCCTGCTTCTCTGTATTTTTTTGGCACAGAATTTTTTTTTATACACATAAAAACACAATGAAGACCTACCCAAATGTGTGGAGTTTTGTTTTGTTTTTGTTTTTGCAAGGCTTTGAACCCCTGACCCCTTGTATCTGTCCCACACGACAGACAGGATGCTAACTGCAGTGCTTTCCAGTCCAGGAGGAACATAAACATGGTGGAATTATTTAGGGTTCATCTGATTTCCACTGTTTAAAACTCTCCCTTCTACCCTCCTTTATTCTTTTGTGACTGTTAATATCAGTAATGACTCAGTGGGCGCTCACCATATGTCAGGCTCTGTGCTGACTAATACACTGGCTCAGCACATACGCGCCAAGCTCACTGGGTGCTGAGAGTCGTCCTGTCCGGGCGCGCTCTCACTATTCTGAGGAGCAGAGACAGAGGAAGGCATAAATAAGTCAAATGCATGGTGTGTAGGGGGTGATATGAGTTGTGGAGAAAGTCAAGGGCGTGGGGGATTAGGAATGCTGGCATGGGGCCAGGAGATTGCACTCCTAGGGGAGGCCATCAAGGTCAAGGGCCTCCTTGCTGACGTGGTCCCTGAAAAAAATCTCATGGGAGGAGGAACCAGCCCCTGTGAACATTCTGTTTAATCCTCACGGAAACCAGAGGTGACTGTGTGACATCATCGTACAAATGATAAAGGCCACAAAATTAAGAACCGGAGAGTCTGGGATTGTGACCAAGATCTGTGGGACTCCAGACACCTTGGTCATAATGAACCATGCCCGTTGCTTTCAGATTTATCCCAAGTGAAGGCTGAATCCAAAGGTTTCCATAATCCCAGACCAAGGGGGATACTGCAGAGGCAGACAAACAAAAAACGCGACATTTGTGTAGAAGGTCAAATGCCTTAATTGCTATTAGAGAAACAGCGGGGAGTGGGGAAGGGGGAGTCCTAGACGTAACTTGATCTCCTTAACTTGACATTTAATAGGAGCAGTTCTCCTCAAGCTCACACTTTGAGGACAGCGCACTGGCTCAGTTCCAGGCATCCGCTGGACTTGGGCAGACTTTAATTTAGCCGAAGTCAAACAAACGGGGAAGGCATCCCAGCTGTTCCCTGAACACATGCAAACGAACGTCACACAGTAGCTGGAACTCAAACTGGCCCCCCTAGCCCCCCAACACATCCCACCTTGAGACGAAGTGTCAAACACCTGTTCGGACGAAGTCCTATCTCAAAAACTGTAAAGGAGGGACGTCTGTCTATATATGGTCTGGGGGACTGTCAGGGGCTCGCACTGGCGGCAGAACCGCTGTCCAGACTCTGATGAGCAGTCGAGAGAGACACTTTCTCGCGGCTCTAAAGAAAAGACTACGGAATAAGAGCCCCAGAGAAAAACACTCGTACCCAAGTGGAGCAGTGACAGCGTACCACCTCAGCGAGACGGGGCTCCAAACAGTCGAGTCCAGCCACCAGGGGAGGTTTCCAAGTGCGAGTCTGCTCGATCTCTAACCACTCTCTTGGGTTTAGGCCCAGCCCCTCTTAAAAAGCCACATTGCCCCTTTCTGGCCTTAAGTTAGCTGCTCCTAGGCACTGGGCAAGTTCTGACACAATGGGAGCCTCCCTGTTCTCTGTGCCATGAGGACCACCTTTGTGTCCAGTGCCACGAGGCTGGTGGGTGGCACGAGGGTGTCCCAAGGAGCATCTGACACAGGCCAGTTAGCCTGGAGATGGTTGGTGGTGGGGACCCAGGCACCCAGGACCTCTCTCGACACAGGCAGGCATGGCCATGCCCCAGGGTTGCACACAGAGCTTTGGGACTTTTAGGGTCCCACAGCCTCCATGTGGCTTCCCCAGGGTCCTTGGATCCCACGGCAGCAAGCCCTAGTTTAGAGAGGGTGCTAACTTAAGTGCTGACTTGAACGAGGGCTGCAGGGTCAGGACTGCCCCGAGAAAGGACGGTTGGATCACAGTAGACATTAAACAGTATTTTGGACTGAATCTAAAAAAATGGTAAGATTTTAACATCACATATCGCATACATTTACACATGGGTCAAATGTTTCCTACATTCAATCTATCACACACGTACACTGCATGCTTATTATTTGCGCAGTCCACCTGGCAGTTAACTGTGTCTACACAGTTAGGTCAAGTTTCCCTGAAAGGAGGAGACCAAAAAAAAAAAAAAAAAAACCACAAAACTTTCCACATATGCTACAGACTTAGAAAACAAGGGCAAACTCTAAGATGTGTCCGTGGGTGATGTCATTGACTTTCGTCTCTCATCAGCTTACCCTCCTCTCAATCCCCGGTGCTCACCCAGAGCAATCAGATTCCTGGCTGGCTCCCTGCAAGCCTAGAGCGGGCTGTCACAGCCTCTTCCCTGTCCTTCTTTCCAGAGGCCTCCAGCTCAGGACCTGTCCCTCCTTGGGGTCTTTCCTGGCCTTCCTACCTCCTAGGGGGCCCAAACGCACTGATTTGCAACACACTATTCAAGCCTCAGGGGGCTGAACCCCCTTGCTTCCTGGTGCATAGGTAGTCCCCCACACCCCGCACCCCCCAACCAGGACAGGACAAGACTTTTCTGGCTGGAGTCCCAGGACCCAGACACAGCGTCTGAGTCACAATAAATGTACATCCGTGATGTGCCATCCCTGACAGAGGGAGGACTCCCCAAGTCACTCAGTGAGCAGGAACGCCCGCAGAGCCCCCAGGAAAACAGCTGCCCTCCAAATGCAGCTGCCTATTCTCTAATGATCTGAAACAAGATGATTCCCCAGTGAAGCCTGTGTGAACAGCCTCCCAATCAGAGGTTCCTAGCAGCAAGGCTGGAAGGTCAGAGCAAGGGCCAGGGATAACCCTTTCCTGGTAAGTGGTGATGAACACACGCACGTTAGGATGTCTGGAGACCTCGTCGGCGAAGCCTGAGGAACCCTGGGGTGCCCTCCCCCTGCAGCTCCCAGATCTCCGGAGAATCAAGAGAAGGATGCAGACAAGAGCTCCTGGTGTGGTCGAAGGTCACCCTGTGCCTCCTGTCTCAGTCTCACACCGACCCTGCTAGGCTGTTTCTTTCCCTTTTCTAGTCTCTACAGCATTTCCGACTTACACTGTCTTAATAAGCAAGAATTCAGATTTTCTTCCTGCCGACGAAGTTGCTGAATGATGGAAAATGATGCTTGTGTGTGCACGGATTTTAGAAAAGACAAGTGATGAGTGGACATGACACCAGGAACACAACTTCCCCTGCTGACTCCCACGCTCTGGCCAGTAACCCTCAGCCTCCAGATGCTGCCTCGGGCCATCCAAAAGCCTAGAATCTGATCCCAAATGGACCTGTCACTTCCCACGGGTGAAGTCCCATTGCCGCAAGCCCCAGAACTTTTCCAGCTTCACCACCCGTAGAAGGCACAACACACGACCAGCTGCCCAGAGGAACAGGAAAATGTGAATGGCCCAGTGAAAGCTACTTACTGGGCTGTGGGGAGAAAGCAAGTGAGGCCCCGGCCCACTCCCAGCTCCATACTTACTGGTCGTGTCTGGTGTCGGGTATGGCTCTGTCCATCCGCAGCTTATCACTTTCCACCTGGTTGAATTTGTTGCGGGCGTAGGGGTCCTGTCCAGAGCGGACCATCGTCCCTCCGACGTAAGCTTCCTGGTTGAAGTCCCGCCACCGCACTTTTCCTGCAAGGACAGAGCAGAGGGTGTGGGACCAGGGGAAATGAGTCTGGGGGGCCAGCACACATCACAGGAACAGGGCAGCCTTAGGAATTAGTGCCTGGGGCCTCCTCTCCTGGCAACCGTCATCAGCAAACTAGCTGAAAACAGCCCAAGTGAGCGCTGTCATGTCCGTCCACTGGACAGTGTGCAACCTGCAAGTGAGAGACATGGACCTCAGGTGTTGTCTTGCGAATAAGAGTCTGTGCCAACCAAAGCCTGCGTAAGCACGGTGTTGTGCACACTTTGTGAGAGAGGAGATTTATGTCTGCTCGTCCCACCTTTCCAGGGATTACGGTAATGCCCCAACATACCTCAGATACGGTGAAAGAGATAATGTCCAAATTAATTAATTAATTAATTTTGGGAGAGAGAGACACACAGAATGCGTGCACATGAATCGCAACGGCAGGGGCAGAGGGAGACTCTCAAGCTGACTCTGTGCTCAGTGTGGAGCCCAACGCAGGGATCGATCTCACGGCCCTGAGATTGGGACCTGAGCTGAAACCAAGACTGGATGCTTTCAGCAACGGGACCACCCTGGTGCCCCAAAGAAATAAACATTTAAACCAACAATGACGCCCCCGAGCACAGGCTGTCCAAACACCCCTCGGTGAGACGCCCCGAGGGATTCTTCTTGCAGCTGTTGCCGTGTCCGACCCCACCAGGGGGACACAGAGCCGCTCCTACTATATACACCACGCGGCACACGTGTCAAGAGGGTATGAGGCATGGCAGCCTGTCCGCATGTGCAGCGCCGGGCTCACGGCCAGATATGCAGCCGCTGCCCCAAAGGGCCAAGCACGGGTTCTCCAGGAACACAACAGCGGCGCAGGGGGCTTCGACTGGGATCTGGCGTAGGCGGCGCAGGGGGCTTCGACTGGGATCTGGCGTAGGGACCGTATTGGCGGTAGCCTGGGATCTAGGAGCAGAAGCGCTGTGGGGCGGGGTGGGCCTGGGCAAGCCTGGGCGCAATGAGGGCAGAACCTGGAGAAGCAGGTGATGGCCTCCACACTCTCAGGGAAAGAGGCGGAAGGAAGACAGATTCAAAGCAAAGAGAAAATTCAGGACCTGATGTCCCCTCTGGCTTCAGATGGCTGCGGGCTGCCTTCAGGATGGCGGTCAAGGGTTTTATTCTTTGAAACACTTTCCTAAAGATAAGTAAATTTAAAACAATGAAAAAAGGTTCTTCAGGAGGACTTAATGGCCTATTATGTGCAGCAAACTCAAAAAGAAAGAAAGAAAGAAAGAAAGAAATGAAAAGAAAACTATGACAACGCCCCTGCCTCATGAAGCTCACGAAATTCCAGGTGGTCACAGAAGCTGTAAAGAAAAGGCACGAAGGGGCTGACTGTTCTGGGGTTGCTATTTCATATGGGGTGTCCCATGGGGCTCTCTCATAGGGGGACTCTGAGCAGACACCCAGACAAAGGGAGGGACTGGGCCACATAGGCCTCTGGGAAGAACACAGTAAAAGGCTCAGGGAACCGCAGTGCAAGGGCCCAGGGGTGGCAGTGAGCTCACCTGTCCTGGACCAGCCAGGAAGCCGGTTTAACAATGAGATGCTGGTCAGAGAGGTGACAGCAGGCCTGCTGACAGCGACCCGGGACAGACCCGTGGGTGCAGGTGATTGTCCTTCTGCCCCATGTCAAGCGTTGGTGGGGCTGGTTAGGTATGATCGACAATACCTGCACACGTGCTTTTCTAACACGATCTCTCCACGTACAATCAAAAGGACAACGGGTTCCTTTTTCTGTGTCAGTGATGAGGAAACTGAGATTCACTTACAGATCTGTTCAAGGCCACAGAATAAATTTCCCATCCAAAAGCTCATCTGCTTCTTGTTACAACTGTCCTGCGAGGTCAAAACCCCCATCTCATCGCAGCTGGTTGCCGTGGAAATGATGGCTGGGGTCACAGAGGTCCGGTCTCTCAAATGGAAAAGCAGTTTCATGACTCACGAGCGCTCTGGCTACGGCAAGGCCACGCCCCCGATAAATGTCGGGTCACAGGAGCTAGCCAGAGTGGCAGCATTTTCTCCCACCTAAAATAAAATGTTTCCCAAACATTTTTGGGGGGAAACATGTTTTGCACACTAAGGCAACCCTAGAAATACTTACCAGTCCTCCTCTCTCCCCATCTTTCTGCCTTCTGCCTCATAGACTCTTGGGGACAGAGGAGGAAAAAACCCCCACCTGTGCCTCAGCTAGAATCCATACCTGTGACACTTAACTGCGGAATCTCAGTGAGTTGGTTCCCACCAATGCTTACTGGCCTGAATACCCTTTACTGCAACGATGAGTCTGCACGATGGAACCGGGAACTGTGGGGTCCCCCACCAACAGCCAGAGAGGAGACCGTCACCCAAAAGATGGTCTGTCACTAATGGTTACGCCCTACGTGAGTCTCACTAGGAGCACTGGGGACAGTAAGCACAAGGTCCGCTCACTCTCGGTCGGGGTGGGTGTGTGTGTAGAAAGAGCAGTGGCTGAGGGCCAAGGCCTCCAAGGAGCTCCTGGGGCTTCGATCCCACCTGCACATCTTGGGGCTAGGAGACCCCCACCCCCTTTCTGGAAAAGACTCGAGTACAGCAGAGGGTTTTATGGGATGCCAGATGTCAGTCACCGGGGGGCGGGGGGGATGTGGCCTGAGGCCACTGGTTTGTACTAGGGTGTGGACTATATGCTAGGCCTGGCAGTGGCTCCTGAATGAACAAAACTAGACCCGTCCGTGGAGGTCATGTTCTAGAAGATGGAGGGAGACAGACCATACAGTGACCATCCTGATCGATGTGTCGTTAAAAACTGGGCCACGTGCTCTGAAAGGCAGAAAATGTAGTTTGTGGTGGCATCTAACAGAGGAAACTGATGCAGATGGGGGGGTGGGCAGGGAAGGCTTCCCTGGGGAAGGACCGTCTGAGCTGAGCTCTGAACAATGAGTAGGAGTGACAGACACATATCCTCCGGAGATGGCAGGAACCAGTCAGAGGCAGCACACCGTGACTGCTGCCCACTCGGGAACATCTTCAACGGGACTCCTGGGGGTGTGCCTTGCGACAATTTTGTGACAATTTTCCCACGGCATCAGACCATTTTACTGGAGAAAGACTAACTGGTTTCTCTTCCATGAAAATTTAGCAGGATGTTGGAAGCCAGCAGGGACATGTTTGACTAACGGACATGCGTTTTTCTCTCGTGTCCCAGATGTCATGATGTGCATGTATGCACACAACCGAGAAGACGGTTTCACCCTTCCTGCGTGTGAACAGATCCAGTCTATTTTTCTTACGTGGGTGTGACAGATCCTCTAATAAAGGGTCACAACCTGTAATTTGAAAAACGCAGGGCTGAAGAACCATTATAGAAAGGAGATACTCTGTGTTATATAGAATTCCCTGGGCTGGAGCCGCCTGAAGAGGGAAAGGCAAGACAGAGAGCGGGCGGGGTTTCCAAAGGGGACATATGCCCCAGGCCAGCCCCAGGCAGCAAGGGAATCCCCCAGATGCAGAGAGCACAGAACAGGAGGGGCGTAAGTTACAGGCTGGAGTGAAATAACCAAAAAAATAGACATAATGTCTGAACATCCCGACTTCTAAAAAATGCCATCCATACATCGTCTTGTACTTCCACCGCCTCTTTAAAATTTGTAGAAAGCACATTGCAAATTAAGAGCTTTCGAAAACATGCACACAGAAGCAAATCTAGAGACCATGCACTTGGGCCAGCCAGAAGCAGTGGGCAGGAAATACCCCCGAGATAGAGAACTTTACAGGACAAGCCAGAGACCGGCTTCATCCCCAAAGACAAGAGGAAAACAGCTGGCAGTTAAAGAGCACGACAGCAGAAAGTGGGCATGACCCCGAGGAGGCCCGTGAAAACGGCTCTTTTATCAAATGAGGTCATGAAAATGCTGAGGAAGAAACCGATTTCCAGAAGATAGACTTTTCCGAGGAGGGACGGACTGGCCTTGGGAGTGCCGAAACCTAAGATTCTGAAAGACTGAGACTCTTCCTGATGGTGGCTGTGCAGACAGGACGAGGCACCTGTTGGGGCCCTCATGCTGACCGATGCGGCTGGGTGAGGAGCCCCTCCCTGTTCCAGCCCGGCCCTCAGGCAGCCTCCCTCGGTCCCCTGGGCCTTCTGAGAACACACGAGGCCAGCCCAAGCCCACCTAGTCTTTCAAGGTCAAGCTTGCCCTTCAAGGTCAAGCTTCTCCTTGAAGTGGGAGGCTTCCAGTGCTGCCCCACCTGTGTCCCATCGCCCCAGGCACAGGCTTTCCCCTCCCAGCTGCACTGGGAAGGAGCCCCTGACCCAAGAGCCAAACCTCCTCCTAGTTTGCTGCTGCTTCTCCCCCACGAGCCCCAACACCCTGTGCGGGCGGCATACACCTGCTTGCTGACCCAGCTACTGCGGATGGTCTCCACCTGGTCTAAGGCACCTGAGGCTGATCCTGAAAAACACCCCAGACCCTGCACACTGCCCCAAGCCACACAGCTCCGGATGGGCTCTGAAGAGTGGGATCGCCGCACTGCTGGCACCCGCCTCTGAGCAGTGCCCTCCACCCAGGCCGGACAGTGGCCCCTTCCATTTGTTTGCCGACGCCGCTGCCCTCGCGAGCCCGCCAGGCGGATCTGCGCTCGCTGCGCAGAGAACCTTGAGGACGCGAGGTCAAGGGTGGTCCCGCGCCAACGTCGGGCTCCTGGATGGGGCTTGGAGGTCCACAGCCGGCGATCACGGAATGCAGGCAGAGGAGCGGCCAGGGGGAGCAAGGGCCCCGGGACAGAGACCCAGGCGTGAGCTCGGTGTGATACCCTCCAGTCTGGGCACAATCAGAATGATATTTCACTGCAGAAGTTTTTGGAAAAAGAAATGAAATAATGACAGCAACGATAATTCCTAAGCCACCGACTATGTACAACACTGACTGACTTCACGGGCAGAACGGGCCAAACACAAACACAATTACCCCCACTTTGCTGGTGTTAACCCCTACCTAGGCTCCTCATGGAGGGTCGCTGGGAGCCGCCCAGTCACCACCCCTCCAGTCCCCCCACAGCCTCCCCGGGTGTCCCAGCTCTGCAGCTGACCCGAGGGCAGGAGCGGGAAGAAGTGGAAGGGAAACTCACCTCACCTGCCTTCCAAGGTCCCTGCGAGAACCTGGTCAGGTGAGAACACGCAGGAGGGCAGTTCACCCCTCACTGCAGCCCCCTTCCACCCGCGAGACGGGGGGGGGCATGGGTAAGTTAACCTGTGTCTGTGATTCCTAGGAAACACTTGGAAAAAGTAATAAGCCCAGGGTGAGTCTCTGCTTGCCTCAAGCAGGGGGACGGTGTGACACCATCACACTCCCAAGCGGGGGCAGGGGAGAGCGGAGGGGAGGTTTGCTCAGAAGCACAGGCACCAATGCTGGCAAGAGGAAGGGTCAGGATGGAGCTCAGGCTGGAACACGGGAGTTGGAGCGGCCTGTTCTCAGATCGTGTAAGTTTCACTGTGGGTTATGATCAGCGAGGCCCCTCAGTTTCTTACTTAAATTGGTTTTGAATTTCTCAGGTGAGGCAGATCCCCCAGAAGTGTGGGGGCAGGAAGCACAGCGCCCAGCAGCCTGACCTGCAGGCCAGGGGGTCCCTCCCTCTACCCTTCCGCCCTGTCCCCGTCCCACCCTGAGGGCCGGCGGGTGCCAGCCGCAGACACAGACGCCCTCCTTCTGCTCAGAAGGGGATGGGGACGGAGGGCCGCCGTGTAGGCTGTGTGTATGTGGACAGGGTGTGAATGGGTTTCTGGCCCCATCTCTAGGTTCTCACGTCCTGGTGAGCCCCGGAACCCACCCTGTCGCATCTGACAGCTGGAAGACTCTCTTTTAGGGGCCGCTCGGCATCTTGTCCCCGCTCACACATGCAGTCCTGGGGGACTGCTCACTGCCTACGACAGCCGTTCTATTTTGGGCCAACATACTGTAAGGAAGTTGTTAATGTTGGAGGAGACATGCTCTGCCTTCTGTCTTCCCCAAGTTGTGTGCCACAGGCCGGCAGGGAGAGGATGCCAGTCCTGAGAGAGCATGCGAGAAGGAACGCGGCCTCTGGTCCAGAACTACACATGCGGACAAGATGAGTCTGTGACCCAGGGCCAGAAAGAGCCCCAGAGAAGGGGCATTTGGGCTGTGTCCTGAGGCATGACCAGGAGCCTGCTAGGCCCTGGGAGGGCTATACCGGAAGCTGCAGTGGGATGGCGGGAAGGGGGTGTGGAGACAGGGGATGAAAGAGGAGAATGCCAGCCTGTGCCCAGCACCGAGTCTCAGCCTCAGCTCAAGCGTTCCCATGGCATTCTCCGTGCTCCAGGAGCACAGAAGCTTCGAGCAGGAGAGTGCTGACCAAACCTGCACTCCAGGAAGTGACTGTGGCTGTGGGGAGAAGGACGGACGCTCAGTGGGAGAGCCTCCAAAGTAAGGGGGGAGATGACCCCCCAAACACCTGCCCCCTCTGCTCCCTGCTCAGGAAGACCCTGCCCACTCCCCAGGACGAGTCCCAGGTCCCCAGAAGCACATCTTTTCTGATCTAAGCCTACTGCTCGTGGCCCTGAACCTGTGAGGAGTCTCTGCTCTCCTCCACTGTGCGTGGCCCTGCTTTGTCCCCCGAGCCTGTCCCGTCTTCTCGACAAGGAGCCACAGCAGAACCCAGGGCCCCAGTGTGGCTTTACTTGTTTATGGCTGAGATCTTATTCCCGTTCTTGCCAGCCTCGTTCCTCTGCCTTCTACAGTCTACCCGTGAACCCTCAGTAAATTGAGCCCTCCACCCACCTGCGCAGAGCCCGGGCTGTGTGTACCGACAAATGAGACTTCATAACACTGCAAGGCAGGGCTGCTTTTCAACGTGGCCACCTCCTCCAGGAGGCCCTCCCGGTGTCCCCCGCTATGGACTCTCGCTACAGCATTCCTCTTCCCTCTTCCTCAATCACAGCTCCTACCCTCTGATAACTGAACTCAAAATTCTGCCGAGGAAGGAACCAAGTTCCCCCTTGAAAACAGAGACCACCGCATATGCCCTGCTGAAGTGCTGAGCGGGTTCAGCAGAGTTCACCGAGACCTCGCGGTGCCTGTCTCTATGTCCGTCTGCACCCAGGGACGCATTCACTAAAGACCCTTCACCTAGCTTCTGCCTGCAATTTCCCTCTTTGCCACATCAGATGCACCCTTCTTGGTGTGGACATCAGTGCCTAGATGGAGGTGATAGAAACCAAGAAAGGGACAAGCGCTGTGTTCTCCCCCTGGCGCCCTAGCTCTGAGCACAGGGCCAGGGCTGGCCTCCCTCTGCGGGCCCTTCCCCAGGCCCTGTGCAGGCCCAGGTACACCCCCGTGCTCCTGCACACGCATGCACAATGCCTGCCCGCAGCTCTCTTTGCTGTCTGGTCTGTTTGCTTGTTTGCTTGCTCTTCTTGCTTCTACCCGGGGCCCAGCCTTGAACCTGCCACATGGTGTATGTTTAATAATGCAAAGAAGTAACGCACAAGTGCAGCCGTTTGCAACCGGGGCAGTGCCCACAGCCTTGGCTCGTTCTGTGACTGCTCGCACAGGTCCACGGCGGTGCTAGAGGCCCGCCTCTCCTGCCTGAGCTGGTCTCTGCTGGGAGTGGAGGCCAGTCCAGGGAAGGAAGCAAGACTGCTCCGCACCCAGCACCCTCAGATCATCACCCTGAGGCCTCCTGGGGGTCTGGGGGGGCCAGTCCCCTGCTAGCCTTGCAACCACACGAACCAATATCCAGAGGTAAGAGAGGGTGAGGCCCAGGGCAGCCACCTCAGGGGAGAAGAGCCCAGAGCAGAAGGGATGGACCAGACCCCTACCTGGACCTCATGAGTGTCCCCTTGCAGCCCCAGCAGGAAAGGGTCTTAAGCCTGGTAGTGAGAAGACAACTTCCTGCCACTCATCCCTGCCAATCCACGCCGCAGACGTCCCCCTGCCCACCCCACAGCCATTACCACCTGCTCCCCAGTCACACCAACCTCAGGCCCAACAATTTCTTCTTGTTTTCTTTTCACGCCTTTGACTGACGTGGTTCCACGCTTCCTCTGCCACACCTGCTTCCTTCACAGACCAGGCTCTGTAGTGTGATGCTTCTGGAAGCCAGACCGTCTTCTCTCCCCGTCATCTACCCCAGCAGGCTCCCGAGCTACTTCTAACCTTTCTGAATCCTGTTCTTCCAAGTGGACATCCGCAGTCCCCGTCCCCCCGCCACCACCTGCCCAGATCTCATCCACACTGCGGAATGGCACGGCGGCCTTGGGCGCAGAGACCAGCTGGTGATCATAAGCACACATGGTCCATGGGGCCCAGACGGAGACCGCCGGCAGCACAGGTGCCGAAGCCCACGGGAGGCCCTGCTCCGTGGCCTGAGGGCGGGGACCCATTCCAGCTACCGCGGGGGTCTTAAGTGCCACCCAGGATGGCATTTCCACAGCAAAGCTCATTCGAGGCTCCTAATCACCAACCCTAAAACCAGGGACCTGCTTGCATTTGGGTGACTCGTTCAGTTAAATTTGATTTAAAAGAGTGCCACATTGCCAAAGGACACCATTTCTTCTGTAAAAATTTCCTTTCACTAAGCCTCATCTTTAAGGCAACAATGACGTCAATCTATGAAAAGGAACCTTCAAAGGGTTAATATCACAAAACATATGAAAACCCGAGTGCTCAGGGACATACCCACATGGTCCCTATGTCAGTGACATAGGGCAGATCAGGACTTGGCTGCCATGTGTCCCCGAGGACAGCCTGGTTGTCCACACCCACAGGTGTACGAGGGGAAGGAAAGTGCCTGGGCCGGCGTGGGTCCCACCAGGCCGGCGATTTGGGGGGTGGGGAGCCCAGGGGCCAGGAAGCTTCTGGATTCTGCACTCACTGCTGCTCTATCATGGCTATGCTGTGTTGTAGTCCTTCGCTCCAATCCTCCCTGGAAAGGACGTCTTAAACAAATTGAAAGCTAGTCTGTGTAAAACAGAGCAGCCCCCTTCTGGGAAAGCAGCCAAGAAGGGAAATAGAATGTATTTTAAATCAAAGGACAAAGCTCTCAGATTTATGTTAACCTCCTGGTTGATCTCAAATGGAATGTAATTTTACTATGCTTAAGAGAAAAAAAAAGTCCCTAATATTTTTCCTCTAGAAGGTCATAATGCTGCAACATGAAAGGGGAGACTGGGGCAAGGCTGGGGCCACAAACAAATATATCCATTTAGTGACAAAGACATGTAAATAATACTTTGTTATTTCTTGTCACTGGATAGCTGGTAGGACAGGAAGTTTTGCTCACCCATGAGACGCTGTCTCCTGGAATAAGAAATCCTACACAACTCATTTTCAAGGACGAAGAAAGAGGAAATTTGAAGAAGAGATTAGAAGTCCTTTAATCACTTAATGAAAATAAAAGAAAAAAAATCAATGTTAGAGGGTACGTACCCTTAATTTATTTAAAATGACTGGTGCCATCAAAGTAGCTAAAAAAACGCCGTGAGACAGTTCTGCTTTGCATTAAGAGGCCTAGGCCTGGCTGCAAACCACGGAATCTTCGTCTATCTCTTTTCCAAATTTTAAACAGAAACTCTGTTTCCCCCTAAGTGACAGTGTCTAATTATAATGACTCTAGTTTGTTGCACGTGGTCTCTATGGATCACCTATTTTATCCCAAATGTTAGGAGAGGTATCCAAGTGAAGAGAAGTGAAACTGACACACGGAAGGTACAGGCAGAGAAAAAGGGAGCCTATTAACCAGGGCCACAGGACAGACGCTTCACCCAAACCCAAGCCACACCATACCATGACCCTGGAAAATATGTATTATTATTACTGTGCCCATTTTACAGATCAGGGAATGGAAACTTAGAGGTTAAGGTGAAACATGATGGTACCACAGTGCAAACCCAGCTCTCTTTCTTCCCAATGTCGTGCTCCTTCCACTGTGGCCAACAATTCACTTTAAAGGCGTTTAAGGGAAGCACCAAAGGCACCCCAGGGTCTGTGCAGGTCCCACTTCTGCTGGCAAGTACCCTCTCACCTCCCCAGCATCGTGGTGGCTGGTGGGATGGAGTCTCTGAGTTGAAGTCGTGTGCCTGTCTCTTGAACGCGGACATCCCCTGTGATTGGAGGAAGAAGGAACCAGGGACACTGTTTCTCTGCAAGTGTGGGAAGATCTCTTCAGCACAGCCCCTAGCCTCCAGCCACCGCTTGGGAGTTTCCAGTGATGGAGAAGTCATTGTTTCAAGAGGAGCTTGTTTCACCAGACAGCTGGAATTGCTGGCATGAGCTTCTTTATACAATAACAGAAACTGCCTGCCTGTGACTTCCACTCTCCCAAGTCTCCAACAGAGAGAAAAAAATGAGACTTCAGCCTCTTTTCTGTGGCCGCCTTCCAAATATTTGGACATCACGATTCCATTTCCCCCGTCTAAGGCCTTCTGTAAAAACATGCCGTTATTTTAAGTCCTCCTCATCAGATGTGTTTCCGGCCCCCTCACATCTGAGTCACATCATCTGGACCTACTCTAGCTTGTGAGCATCTTGGAAAACCCTGTGCCCGGAGCGGAGGAGAGGAGCTCAGGTGCGGCATGCCGGCGCAGACAGCGCCGAGCCGCCGTCTGAATGGTTCCGGATGCTCGAGTTCGACAGATTCAAGTTCAAGACCATTCTACTTTAATAGCTTTATCACACTCCTGGCTACTGACCTGATTTAGGTCCTCGGTTTTTCTTTCCTCCTTGTTGGAAGGTTTGGGGGAAGGACATTAGAAGGTTTGTTTTTTAACGTTGGCTGGGGGGCAAGGAAACAGTCCCCTTCTTTGGAAGACAATTTCGCAATTGATATAAAAAGAAAAGCCCTTAAACACATGCCTTGCCACTAACCCTGCAGTTTCACTTTGAGGGATTTTTTTCAGACAAGTAATTAGGGGCATATAACGATTTACCTCGATGGATGTTTGCTAGAAACCCTCTCTAGGTCCTACAATGCGGGATAAATTCAAAGGGCTTAGGTAACTGGTTACATCACTGTCATTAAAAATGCTGTACAGGAAGCATTTATGGACACGAGGAGGAGTTTATGATAAGACACTCCCAGGAAGAGGCAGGTGAAATCCAGTATGGTGCCGCATGGAGGAAAATGTTGATTTAAGTGGCTGGCAGGGGCTGCTTGTGGCCTGTCCTGTCCTGAGCCATCCCAGGAGGCTGAGGGAGGAGTTAGGCAGGAGGAGGGAGGAGGGTGGCATCCTCCATGACAGACTCGGGGAGAACGCTGAGGGACTATTACCGGGACAGAGGACCACATGTGGGTAAACGTCTCAGCAAATCCCCCAAATCCTCAGCAGTGTTACTTGCCTGGAGGACTACGGGACATTTTGTAACGTCTCACAAAAACACTGAAAAGCCCCGGAGCTGACTCAGACATGGTGTCTGGGGCCCCAGGCCTCCCATACCTGGGCCTGGCCCATCTGGCCCACCTTAGCCAGGTGGGTAAGCACAGCTGGACACAAGCCCAGCACGGGTGTGGGTAACAGGTAGTGGAGGAGTCCCAGGAGTCACTGTGGGCTGGTGGGGTGTGGGGCACCTATGAATAATCTTATTTTTGCTTATCTGAATTTCTTAACTTTTCTACAAATAACACATTGCTTAAAAAGATGCTTCCCCGAAGGCTACGCAGCCACTTAGTTTCCTAATGACAATGCTGTGCGGAGCCCCGGGCCTTGGGCCTGGGTCACAGTGAGGCGCATGGAGCTTGCCGTCCCACAGTCGTCACACAGGGACCCCTGGACAATGCAGCTCGCAGGGCACATGGCACAGAAAGATACCAGGGAGGAGTGGTCGACCCTCAGAAGCAAGGAGACCCTGACCCAGGCTACAACATGGATGACCTTGGAGGACGCTGCACCGAGTGAGAGACGCCAGTCAGGGAAGGACAAGAACTGTATGATCCCACTTATCTAACGGGTCGGGAGGAGCGGAGCAGACAGGAAGTAGAATGGTGCCCGCCAGGGACTGGGGGAGGGGGAACGGGAGTTAGTGTTTCACGGGCACAGAGTTTCAGTCTGGAAAATGAGAAAGTTCTAGAGATGGATGGTGGGATGGTTCCATGACAGTCCGAGTGTGCTTTGTGCCGCTCGACTGTACGTATAGAAATGGTTAAAATGGTAAATTTTTATGGTATGTGTATCTTACCATGATTTAAAAGAAAAAAAAAAAAAGTACAATGCTGGAACCCAGTAAATCCCTCAGAAGGAGCAAAGGTCAGGGAGCGTTTCTCCCGACTCTGTAGCCGTGCTGGATAAACACACAAGTAGTTCATCTCATCTTTCTTCCGGCAGGTGGGAAGCAGGAAAGCTAAAACGTTTCCATTAGCATCCGCGACAATTCACACGGCGAAGGAGGCTCTATGACACATTTCGCCATTCCCGTGCCATTCATCTTTGCCTGAACATGAGCAATTTCTGTTTTGAGAAATCTACTGTCTCAGGTAATGAGGCAGCAGTGGGCAGGGCAGGGGCGGGAGAAGACAGCGCGACGGATGGGGGGGACCTCCCAGACAAGCCAAAATGTTATCGGCGCACCCCCGTCTCCACTCTCTCCCCATCCGTGTCTCTTGGAGGCCTCGCCCCCTTACACAACATTATAATGGAACATGGGAATGACACCACGGTTTCAGAAAGGCCAAAAAAAATCCCCCAAACCTCCCAAAGGACACGTCACCATCTGGAGAACAAGCACTTCCTAGGAAGGACCCCATCCCCAGCCAGCCCCAAAGACAGACCTGGGCCTTCCCACCCTGTCCTGCCTCTGTTCTTTACCGTCTGGCATACCCGGACATCCTGCCTGCTAATCTCATCAACCAGACCGAGAGAAGCAGCCGAGGACACAAGAGAAGAGAATGCAGGAGGGACAATTACTGGGAAAGACTAATTTTTCAAAACAGAAATTCTTCTGTACCTAGGGGCGGGGGGAAAAGATAAAATTCGTCCCCATCAAGTTTTCAAAAAAACAAACAAAAAAATCCACTCTCTTTGAAACAACACTTTGAATATCAGCATCAGAAACAAACTTCAGGGGCTGAACTGGAAAGAATTGGTCTGGACACCTTGGGGCCAAAGGCCTTCCACTCCAGACGTGAAATCTGCAAGGAGGGAGGGGAGAACCCAAAGACGTAGCCCCTCTCCAAGCAGGGTGACTGGTGATCCTAATCTGGGAAGAGAGACTGAAAGGCAACAGAAAGACAGAGTTAAAACAACAGAATCAAGGGCCCTCAGAGAGCAAAAGTGTCTCTGTTTCACACAGCAGGAAAATGGAACAGCAAAATAGTCACCATTTTTCTAAGGCCAGACACCTGGGGGTGGTGCTGAATCCCGAGACCCAGGGATGGGCTCAGGATGCTGTCCTGTTCTTGTGCCCACTCCCTGTGCTTCTCGAAGACCGCTCTCACATTCTAGCTGCTATGCAGCCACTACTTCAGAAATGGCAGAAACGGTGGAAACAGGACATGGGGAGAGCTGGCTCAACGCGCTCAGGAGTTCCCGAACCTTGAGGCTCCTCCTCAACTTCTAGAGAGCAGTCGTCCTGGAAGAATGTGTTCATTTGAGAATGCTGAGCTCCCTCTCTGAAGCCAGCGGACTCCTTGGCAGCACGGGGGCAGGGGCGGGGGTTAACAGGACTCTCCCCACGAGTGTGACCACGGCCTACTCTGCAGGGCACCAGGAAGCCCCATTCTGGGAGCAAAGGAAACAGCACAACCTCCTTCCTTCAGCCGACCAGCAGGGAACTGTAGGACTTGTAAGCTGCCTGTGCTGCAGACCAGGTGCGATTCCATGGAGGGAGACGGAGGAGTCACAGAGGGACCGGGGGTTTTAGGGAGCTTCCACAGGAGGACTCCCGGCCAGCATGACCTGAGCAAGGTCAAGAGTGGCCTGTGTCACAGCCACACCTGGTCTCCCTGATGACTGATCTCTTCTCCCAGTTCCTAGACCTCCTTCACGGACAGGGTTTCGACTGGAGAACTTGGTGAGGAAATCACAGGTCTCTAAAGGCAAATGTCGGACAGGGCTGCTTATAAATTTGGCAGCTGGTGTTCACCTAGATGGTTCTGCTCCCGCATGGCACTCACAGAGCCCTTCTCGGCTGTGCTCTGGCTCAGGGCGCAGCTTGGTCCATACACATCAAGCCCCATGAATCTACAGCTGGAGCACGTGTGACCGAGCTTCCAACAGGCCCCTGTGTCCAGGCCTCCCTCCGGCTACGCTACTTGCCTGGCATGTGTTATTGAAATTCCAGATTCTACCCCAAAGCAGGCTGGGCTGAAACAGAAAATCGAGCTAAAACAATGACCTGGGCTTTCGTGGTCATGACTGACCCAAGAGCAGAGGTGTCCAAAGAGGGGAGAGGTCAGACACCTTTCTGGGGTAAAGAAATGGTGGAGATTTTCAAGTATTTTTCCTAATCCCTTTCACTACCATATTTAAAATATGCTTTGGAATGCATTAGTAGATTCGAGTGGTAATATGTGTTTAATCTAGGAGTATTTTAACATAGGCAGTGATCTATACTCAACTATTTTTTGCTAATAGGGTGTTTGGTCAAAGAAGCTGCAGCCGTTGCCTGGGATGCACCACTGCTTTCTTTACTCCAGCTCCTACATCCGTCAGTGGGTTTGGGGGCCATGCTGGAAGACACAAGACTCCTATATTGAGCTTCGTGCTGCCTCCTCCCACCCATCTGTCTACAACTGCTAGATAGCCAACACCTAGAACACAGGAAGCTACTGAGTTTCTGAGCAACCCACTTTACACGGTGGCAAGTGTGATGAACAGTGGTTCCTTCCAGACCACAAAATTCTGGCAGTGCCCATCATTTCTGTGGAAAATGGGCTTCTTAACCATAGCAAAATAACTTCTAAAGGAAAAACTCACATGTATGCTGATTTGGTGAGAAAAAAAAAGGTCACAATAAAAACAGATAAATTCCTTTGGCAAAATAAAAGGACACGGGGCCTTCATCAAGAGTTATCGGTAATGACTCAAAAAAGAGGAGAATCAGTGCCTTCCTATTTCTGAAGAAAATCAACAGTATAACAGCTGAAAGCATGAAAGCCAGGGTCAATACCACCACTGAGCTGATTTTGACGAGGGCGGGACTCTTACTAGTAAAGTCTAGGATACGCCCTGAAGATGGCTTCCTCCTCCCTCTCTGTATAGGTCTTAAAATCCACTAGAACACATGTTTCACAGGAAATCTCTCATTAATCCACACAGCAGAAGCATTCATTCATTATGATAAAGAAAACCTTATTAGCTAAGTATTCCATTCAGATGTTCCCCCATTGCGTGGGTAATGCCTGTTTTACATAGGAAGGAGCTGTGGCTCAGGCAGCATGACTCACCTAGGACTTGGGGAAGGAGAGAGGAGACCATCCTAACAGACACAACTACTGCGAGCACATACACATTCCCATCTAGTGCACCTGGGACAATAGGAAGGGTGTAGACAAAGGACAGCCTATACTCCCCCAGGATGAAGCTTATCCAATCTCGGTAAGAAACATGAATATACAAACTCTTCAGCACCACCAAAGTAAAAATTCCATGAACCAACTTCTGGTTTCTGCTCCAGTGTGTAAAGAGCTTGGAAGTCATCACTCCACCATAATAATAAGCAAAAAGCTGAACACAAGGCTAAAAATGAACAACTCTTCTTAGCTGGCTCAGAGAAGCGAGATCAGAGAGCACCCTGCCACCCCCAAAACTGGAGAGACCAACAGCTGAATACAGAGAATCACAATTTACTGGAGCAACAAGCTCTGGGGAAACCCCGTCTGGGTAATGAAGCCCGAACTGTAGGGGATGAACAACTGGAGGTCCTGTGGACGAGCCCAAGAGATAAAGACTCCAGGGGTATCAGCCACAGGTGGGGGGTCCCATATGTCTGTGTTTTACCTCCAGAAGCTTCACTAGGTTTCTCATTGTGAATACTGCGAGACAGATCCCTTCCAGCTTCCAGCAGGGGGAGAAGGCAAAGGAATCATTTTGAAATATGCTAGAGCATTCTGTTTTTTGTTTTTAAATTTACTTATTTGACAGAGAGAGACACAGTGAGAGAGGGAACACAAGCAGGGGGAGTGGGAGAAGGAGAAGCAGGCTTCCTGCTGAGCAGGGAGCCCGATGTAGGGCTTGATCCCAGGACCCTGGGATCATGATCTGAGCCAAAGGCAGATGCCCAATGACTGAGCCACCCAGGTACCCCCAGAGCATTCTGTTCTTAACAATGCCTGCCCTCAAGGGAAACTATTCTACCACAGCTAACCTACTGGGAGTTTATCAGATCCTAACTAACCTGGGGAAAGGGAAATAGTCAACTTCAGCCTGCCCCTAGCCTTCTACATGGAGGAAGGGAACTAATCTTTTTTAATTACCTCTAGCCACCTAGTCCCACCTCTGTGGGAGAGAAACTGAGAAGCATTTGTGAAGGTGACAGCCCAGGACACAGACCTATTATAGGAATATCAGTGTCCCCTCTCCCCTCTAGAACTTAACACCACATCACTAAAGCCCTATTTCCTGGAGTTCCTTTCACCTAGCACATCATACCCAGTGTTGAAGAAAACCTTACAAGGATAATAAAAAGCTAAAAAAAACATAGCTTGAAGAGAGACAAAGCAGGACTCAGATATGGCAGGGATGTTGGAATTATTATACCAGGAATTTAAAACAACCATAATTAGTATGTTAAAAGCTCTCATGGAAAAAGTAGACAACATGGAAGAACAAATGAATAATGTAAACAGAGAGATGAAAATTGTCTTAAAAAAATCTTAAAGAATTACTGGAGATCAAAAACACTGCAACAGAAATGAAGAATGGGTCTGATGGACTCATCAGTAAACTAGACACCACTGATGGAAGATTCTTTGAGTCTGAGGATAAGTCAGCAGAAACTTCCAAATGAAAAAGCAAAGATTAAAAAAAAAAAAAAACCTGAAAAAAATCAGAACAGAGTACCCAAGAAATGGTGGGCAACTACCAAGAGTGTACACACACAGGTAATGGGAATACCAGAATGAGAAGAATGAGAGACAGGAATAAAAGAATTATTCGAAGTGATAATGACTGAGAATTTCCTCAGATTAATGTTAGACACGAAAACACAGCTCCAGAAATCTTACAGAATACCAAGCAGGATAAATAACAAAAACAAACAAATAAACAAACAAACAAAAACACAAAAACAAAAACTATACCTAGACATAGCACATTCAGACTGTAGAAAATCAATGATTTTTAAAAAACTCTTGAAAGAAGACAGGAGGGGGGGAATAGCTTTAGAGAAACAAAGATTAGCATTCTATCTAACTTCTCATAAACCATGCAAGCAAGAAGAGAGTGGAATGATGTAACTAAGTGCTGAGAGAGAAAAAAAAATGCCAACCTAGAATTCTATACTCTGAAAATAATCTTCAAAAGTGAAGGAGAAATAAAGACTTTCCCAGACAACAAAAATTGAGGCAATATGTTGCCAGTAGACCTGTCTTGCAGCTTCTTAAAAGAAGCTCTCCAGAGAGAAAGAAAATGGTATAGGGCAGATCTCCATAATGTAAGTAAGAACATCAGAGAAGTAATAAGTGATGGTAAAATGACAACTTTAGTTTTCCTACTCTTATTTAGTAGGGAACAGTTTGTTCAAAAAAAATAATAGCAACAATGTATTTGATTATGTATGCTTATGTACATGTCTATGTACACACATATATGTGAAATGAAGGACAGCAATGATACAAAGAACGAGAGGGAAGGATTCTTAATATTTTGTTATAAGATACATTAACTGTGAAGAGGGATAGTGCTATTTGAAATTAGAGTTGGATTCATTGTAAATATATACTGCAAACTCTTGAACAACCACTAAAAGTGAAAAAATAGGAGAGAAAATGGAATTATATAAAATGTTCAATGACAGCTACGGAAAGCAGAAGAACGTGTAGAAGACAAAAATAGGAACAAAACAAGGGCAAGTAATAGAAAAGAGTAATAAATATCAAGACAGCTATATTAACAACTACTTTAAATGGCAATAGTCTAAATATACAATTAAAAGACAGTGACTGTCAGAATCGATCAAACAAGACCCAACTGACTATATGTTATCTACAAGAAATCTACTTCCAAAACAGAACGCACTAAGCCCAGAAGGGTTCTCTGGTGAAATCTATCAAACATTTAAGGAATAAACCATACTAATTCTCTATAATCTCCTTCAAAATATAGATGCAGAGGGAATACTTCCTAACTCATTCTATGAAGAAAGCATTATCCTAACAACAAAACCAGATAAGGCCATTACAAGAAAATAGCAAACCAATATCTCTTATGAATATAGATGCAAAAATCAGTAAAATATTAGCAAATTAAATCCAACAGTGTACAAAAAGAATTATACCATCAAGTAGGATCTAACATATGCAAGGCTGGCTCAACATGTGAAAATCAATCAATGTAATCCCCTTGACAAAATCCAACTCATTCATGATAAAAACTCTCCACAGACTAAGAACAGAAAGAAAACTTCTTCAGCTTGATAAAGAACATCTACAAAAAACCTGGAGCTAACTTCATACTTAATGGTGAGAAACTAGAAGCTTTCCTACTGAGATCAGAAATATGGCACCACTTTCCAACACTATACTAGAAGTCCCAGTTAATGCAATAACAATAAAACAAGGAAACAAAAAAGTATAATACAGATTAAGAAGGAAGATGTTTGCAAATGATTTGACTGCCTAAATAGAAAACCTGAAAGAATAAAAGACTCCTAGAATTAATAAGTAATTACAACAAGGTTGCAAGATACAGGGATATTATACAAAAGTCAATGGTTTTCTTATATATGAACAACGAACAAAGGGAATTTGAAATTAAAAACACAATACCATTTACTTTAGTGCCCCCCAAATGTAAATACTTTGGTATATACCTAACAAAACAGGCATAAAACTTATATGAGCAGAACCCTAAATCTGATGATAAAAATAAAAAGAACTTTAAATAAATGGAGAGATTCCATGTTCACGGGTAGGAAGCCTCAATATTGTCAAGATGTCATTCTTACCACCTTGATCATAAATCTGTCACAATCTACATCCTAGAAAGTTATTCTGTGAGTGTCAACAGATTCTAAAGTATATGAGAGGCAACAAACAAACAAACTGAATAACCAACACAACATTAAAGAGAAAGAACAAGGTAGGAGGCCTGATGTTAACCGAATTCAAGAATTACCATAAAGTAATCAAGACAAAGTGGTAACTGGAAAAAGAACAGGGTAATACAGAAATGGAACAGAATTGAGAGTCCAGAAATTGACCCACATAAATAGAGTCACTGATCTTTGGCAAAGGAGCAAAGGCAATACAATGAGGCAAAGACAGTCTTTCCAACAAAAGGTGCTGGAACAAGTGCACAACCACAGGCAAGCAATAAATCAATCAATCAGTCAATCAATCAATCAAGACACAAAACTTATACATGGATCACAGACCTAAATATAAAACCAAATTATTATAAAGCATATGAAACATAATATAGGGAAAAAAATCTAGGTGATCTCTGGTATGGTGATGGCTTTTTATATAAAACATCATAGTCGTGATCCATGAAAGAACTGATAGAGCTAACCTTCATTAAAATGAAAGTTATCTGTTTTGGGAAAGGCACTGTTAAGTAAATGAGAAGACATGCCAAAGACTGAGAAAAAATATTTGCAAATGACATATCTGATGGAGGACTATTATCCAAAATATACAAAGAGTGCTTCAAATTCAATAAGAAAATGAGCAATCCACTTAAAAAAATGGTTGAAAGACCTGAACAGATACCTCCCCAAAGAAGATAAACAGAGCATAAATGAATATATTAAAGAACTCAGTATCATATATCACTAGGGAAATGCAAATTTAAACAATGAGATTCTACTTCCCACCTATTGTAATAGTCCAAATTGAAAACACTGAACACCAAATGCTTCCAAAGATGTGGAGCAACAGGAACTCCTTCACTGCCGGTGAGAATGCAAAATGGTACAGCCATTTTGGAAGACAGTTTGGTAGCTCCTCACGACACTGCACATAGTCTTGCTATATGGCCTAGCAGTCTTACTCCTCGGTATTTAGCCCAATGAACTGAAAACGTACATCTACACCAACACTTGCTGCACACAGCTCTTTACTGCAGTTCTATCCACAACTCCCAGAGCTTAGAAGCAACTGGGAAGTCCTTCAGTAGGTGAATGGATCAACTTTGGTCCAGACAACAGAATACTAGTCAGTGGTAAGAACAAATACATCAACGAGCCACGAAAAGACATGGAGGAAGCTTTGTTACGTATTACTACGTGAGACAAGCTGATCTGAAAAGGCAACATACTGTATGATTCTAAACATATGACATTCTGGAAAAGGCAAAACTATGGAGACAGGAAAATGATCCGTGGTTGTCAGGGACTGTGGGGAGAGAGGGACTAAAGAATCGGAACATGGAGGATGTTTAGGGCAGTGAAGCCATTCCATAGGTTACTATAATGATGGATTCACGTCCACATACATTTGTTAAAACCCATCGAGTGTACACCACCAAGAGTGAATCGTAATGCAAACTATGGACTCCGGGGGACTGTGACGTGTCAATGCTGGTACCCTGATTGTAGCAGTGGACCATCTGCTAGGATATGCTGACAGTGGGGCAGGTGCACCGCATGTATAGGGCCCGAGATATATGGGAATCTCTGTCCTTTATGCACAAGTTTGCTATGAACCGAAAACTGCTCTAAAAACTAGTCTTCTAAAAAAATTTGTGAACTGATATATTATCCTGTGTTTTCTATCTTATTCTGTTTTTTTTTTTTTTTAATTTCTTTCAACAAATTCTGGTCATCTCCTAGGAAACTTATTTCACCAACCACTAATGGGCTGGAAGACCCCCAAATTGCTATAGGGCAGTGTCTCCAGCGGCCCTATGAAATCCATTCTCTATCTCACAGGCTCCAGTGGCCACAGTCAGCTCATTCAGTTTCTGAGCAAGAGGACTTCCCAGCCACCAGCCACCAGCCCAGGGGGGGACAGGTCCCTGAGGACAGCTGCAGTACCTGGAGGGAGGGTCTCCATGCTCTGTGCTTTCTCATCCCCGTTGCTGTGATGAAGGTCTTTCTTTTTAATTGGGTCAATTTCATTCCAGTCCTCCTAAGGGGAACAAAGACAGCATATGAGTTGATCAGTTTCTCAAGCATATCTGCATTCACCAGTTCAATCAACAGTAAGTGGGAAGATGTCTATGGGCCCTGGGGATGCAAATGATGAGGGAGAGAGAATTCCCGTCTCCAGGACCTGCATCCCAGGACTTCTCAGACACTGGCGACATGAAGGGACAACAGTATGGGAATGGCCTTTTCCAAGGAAGGATTTCTACTTCCCCCTTCATTTTAATATTTGCACTGCCTAAGTGTGGGAAGGAAATACTCCAGAAATTCCCAGGGCTCTGTGGATCTGTGAAGGTAGGGAAGGGAGATGGGGAGAGTAGATTAAATAAAATTCAATAGTGGTTAAATTAAAGCCATTAAAATCAGGGTAGCTCTCCAGACATCTTAAGATGGTTTAAGGACACCCTAGGACGCAAATTCTCCCTCCAGGCCCCTCGGAGCCCTCCTCTGAGGTTGCTAAATGATTTAATTCCACTGAGCAACAGTGGAGGGAAGAGGAAGGGCCAGCCAAGCTTTTCCTAGGGCTCACTCTAATAAGACTGCCAATAGAACAGAGCTGTAAATTAAGGGCTTAATGTGAAACCAGAATAAGATATAAGCTCTGGCAGAATTTATTCAGCTCATCTGGACCAAAAATTTACTCTAATCCATCAACATTAAATCAAACTAAAAAACATCGCCATGACCACAGAGCTAAATATATTTCGCAACCACTTGGAATCCAATTTCGGCAAATCGAGTAAGAAAGCCTTCTGTATATAACCCAGATCAGAAATGTCCCATGGCTAGTCATTTTCCTACCCAGACTTCTGCGAGTCCAGCATTGTCGACTGGGCGTGCCCCCCAGCAGAGGCCACCTGCACCATCCTCAGCGTTAAGCCCTCCCCTGGGGGAGACCAGACCACTTCCAAACAGCTAGCATTCCTCTGGGCCGTCACGGGCTGCGTGTTGTGCAAAAGCTGACCACCGGAGACATTTTGGCTCTTCAAAATGTAAAGTGAGATCTTCAAGGAGGGCAATCCCTGGGGGCTGGGCCAAAGCTGACATTTTCTCCAAATGCAACTTGCTCTGCCAATCATCAGCATTTTTTACTCAAACGGTACAGTAATCAAAGAGAAACCATGCCTAAGCTTCTCCCTCTTGAAGCCAGCTTTCCCTTCAGCAGCTTCTTTGGGGATATAGCTGGCTCGATCACCACGGAAATGATGGGTGGGGCACCCAGGAGGATGACCCCACTGCAGAAAGAGGGGGCTGGTGAGGAACCCTCATGCCTTGGCAGTCCTAGCCCCACCCAGCCATCACAAGGCCTTTGTCCTTCAGGTGCCCCAATTGCTGGGACTTTTGAAGATTTTACCCTGCATTTTAACAAAGGTATTAAAAATGCATCTGTGTCCCAATTCAAGTATTCTTTTGCTGCAAATTTTTTTTTTCAAAGGTATTCATAAATTGGCCTTTGAGATTATCTGGTTAAAAATAAACTTTCGGTTTACTACCTGCTATGACTTCGCAGCAAGCCTGGCAAACGCATGGGAAGGAGAGAATCTAACCTACAACCTTGACAATATATGGAAACATGCGGATACAAATTCAGTAAGTAATGAAGTAACCAGAGTCACGCTGTGCAGACTTTTAATTAAGCATTATTAATTCTTACTTTGCAGCTTGCTTATAGCATTCCGTGGCTAATAACTTTTTTCCCCCAGGGGCATTACACTAGCTAATGGATCAAACCATTTAACCTTGTACTTGAACAAAATCGAAAGTGAAAGTTGCTCATGGGGCCAGTGCCTTACTTTCCACGTGTGAGAACCAAGGCACCGGCTATATGGTTCGCAGAATCGACACTGGGGTCAGCCATCCACGCTTCTGTGGAAAGTAAGTGCTTCCTTCTTCCCACAGGCGGGACCGACTAGTCCACATGCAACACTCCTTAACCTCCCCTCCTGCTGCCGATCCAGCACCCCTACCACAAAGCCAGAGCGGGAGCCCAGAACGCGCCAAGAGGCTATGTCCCGAGTGGGTGAAATGATGCTGAGCCCCGCTGACAGATCCCTACTGTGCATCATGTGCTCTCGTCCCTGCCACGGTCACCCGGCTGCTTACAAGTCCTGTTTCACGAGGGGCATGTGGAGGTCAGCAAACCTACGCAGCCTGCCCACGGCGGTCACACGGAGAGCGAGAAGCTAAAGGTGGCTTCTTCCCAGTCGGGACTCCATTTAAACCAAGTGACAAGAGCCCGAGTCTCACAATATCACACGACCCCAAGGATACGTTTCTAGGAGGTCTTTCTCAAAGGACTCTTTTACCCTGGACTCCCGAGTCAAGAACTGAGAATGACCATGGTAAGCGCCTGCTCCTAGAGGAGAGTGAGGAGCTAGAGGGAGAAAAGGACCCGCCAAGGCTGCTAAAACTCAGAGTGCTTGGGAGGTGCCAAGCCCCACTCTAGACACTGCACACACCCTGATCTTCCGCACGGTGCTCTGGATAGCCCCATTTTACAAATGAGGAGGTTGAGGCACTGAGAGCTTACGTAGCACAAAGGACACAACAAGGCTAGATTCGAACCCAGGGGATTTAGTATTGGTTCCGTGGTCTCAATCATTCTACTGTACTACCTTTAGATAAAACATCTTCCCCCTCTACCAAGCAGACATACACAAGTAAAGCAAAACAACGTATTAACCATGCATCTCACATATGTCTGATCACTGTAAATGCCTGATCATTCAGATCACTGACTGGTTCACTGCCTACGACAGCGGCTGCCTGTGTAGGACCTGCCACCTGTCAACAGCTCACCCTTCCAGACACCTGTCATGTTCCACTCTTTCCCATAACCCTGACCCATGGCCTTTGCTGGATGGAAGACAGTCTCCAGAGACATGGTGGGGACCAGGTGGCTTTACCTTGGCCAATCGTGCCTGATGGGGTGCAGACAAGCATCCAACGATGATGGCACAGGGTCACATACCCTGAAGACTGCGGGGGCAGGGCAAGCTGGGGGTGTCAAGAAGGCTCTGAGAATCCTGTGTGCCAGAAGCGACACCTTGGCAGAGATCTGAGGGGGTCAAGAATTGACCTGGTGAGATGAAATGATGGGGGTCGGGGAGATGAAGGTTGTGACAGAGGGAACAGCGTGGAAGATAGAAAACAGACACGGACGTGGCAAGATACTGAGACTTGAGACTTGGTTCCAGAAACATCGCTTTGGCTGTAGTGTAGGGAGCGCATGGAGGGGACAGAAGAGAGGCCAGGGGGCCAGTAGGGCAATGCAGCAAGGGACCATGGTGAGCCGCTCGGATCTGGGTCCCAGAGATGCGGAGAGGAGGTCAGCACAGCCGTGGGGCAGGGATTGGAAGGGGAGAGCAAGAAGGAAGGAAGGAGTCAGAGCTGCAGGTTTCCTGCATGTTTGGACAGGAGGGTCACTCCTGCTGAGGAACACGAACAAGTGGTGTGGGAGGGGTAAGGAGCGGCGCCGGGAAAGAGGAATGAGTCTGCTTGGGAAATTTGGGGGTTCCTGCGAGATACCAAGAGGTAGCTGGCAAACACAGGAAGACACGTGGTTGCAGCTTTGGAAAAGCAGGAGACCACGGAAGCTGCTGGTGAGTGTGTGAGAGCATCCGGGAGGGGTGGGCCGAGTGAGAACGGGGTCCCAGACGGGGGGGGGGGGGGGGGGGGGATGCCAACACCTTAGGGGCAGGCAGGACACACGGCGTGTTGGGAAGAGCCGGGACCCAGGAGCTGGAGCCTCGGGGTCTAGCCACGGGGGTCTGAGGAAGCCACCAGCCTCTGTCCACTGGGCCACCGGGCTGAAGGTCGCACAGTTCCTGCTGGCCCTAAGCATTCCTGGGGACCAGATGGAGCCAGCACCTTCTTATACATTCTACCGATTACACATACATTTGGGGTCCGAAAGCACTTGAGGTCCCTGGAGGGCAGGAGGGCTCTGAGGGTGGCACTGCTCCTGTAAGTTTCCTAACAACAGAGCTGGGAAAAATCGCCCCGCTGCTCGCTCAGACGGATCGGCCCGGCCTCGTCCACTATGCAGAGGAAGCATTTCCTTAGAGCAACTCCCCGCCATACAGCCACATACACTGGAGGACTTATGTACACCCGCGGAGTCTCGCTTCACAGGGGAACGTGTGGGACGGACACTCGGAGAGGCCTCTCGTGCCCAGGCCCGCCGACAGCCAAGACGTGCCACCAACTGATCCGTCTGTCTGTTCCCCGGTAAGAGCAAATGACGCGGTGGCAGACAGGTCCTCTTCCCAGTGGCAAGGGTAAACTGCTGAGATGAGAGGAGCAATGATGTGAGGGACGCCAGGTCAGGAGTTGCAGGGAATCCAGAGCCCGCGATCTGGTCACCCTGCTCTGCCCAGGCCGCAGCCCATCTCCACACCGTCCCCTCCCGCCCTCTGTGGGGGGGCTGTGATACCGCATGCACAGTGACTAGCCCGCAGACAGCCCATGCTGCTGACCAGCGTGGGCAAGGGTGGGCTGGGTGGTTCTGGCCCCACCCGGGGCGCTGGCTGGGATGTCTGAGCAGAGGCCGGCCGACCCCACCAGGCCGACCCCACCAGCCACCGGGGAGCCGAGGAAGCCGCCACCCCCACCCGACTTTGCCATTTAAAGCACACCATGGGGATGACCTGCAGGGCCTCGCCCGAGGCACGAGACCTTCTGGGCCCTCTTAGTGGGCGTGTGAGCCAGAGCGAGCGCAAACCCAATTTCCTGTCCTCCTACTTACTGACCGACCTGCGCTCGCAGCCTCCTACTACTCGTACTTGAACTCGGTGAGTTCTTGTACAGTCTGCACAAGCTCGAGATGAGCACTTTGCCCGCACTGTTCCTACAAACATGCGCGACAGACAGGGTCTATTATCGCCTGGAGCACAGATGAAATTAAATCAGGCCGGGAGACGGATCGGATGGAAGGGAAGGGCTGAGCGACGTCTGTTGACCTCCCACAATTAGAGAGCACAACGGCCAAAATCATCCTTTTCCCAAAAAGATAAAAGAACGAGCTTTAATAAAACGGTGTTCCTTGCAGAAACAGTAGCTCCAATAGGTTGGCTGACTGAGTAGTTACGAAAATTAATTAAGTGTAAATACAGCTTTAGTTATTAAAAGACGGTTCTCCCACCATATTCCCAGTCTGATGGATCTGTGCTTCAAAACAAGAAGAGATAAATACCAAGTGGGCTTGGCTTTTGCTAGAGACAGACGTCAGTGTGCGGAGGTGGGTGAGGAAGCAGAAGAGCCCGAGCAGGGGGAGCAGAGAGGGTCAGCCTTTCACCTGCGAACAGACTGTCATCGGCGCGTTCAGGGCACTGTTTCATCCCTGTTTCCTGCCCCAGATGAGAAAAGCGACCCAGAAGGGCTAAGTGACTTATCGTGTTATCAGCCACTGCAAAACAAGCTCCCTCCAAACCGAGAGGCTCAAAACAAGGAACATTTATTATTTCCCAGTGCGTCTGAGAGTCAGGGATCCGGGTGGGTCTGGCTCATGGTCGCTCGGGAGGCTGCCATTAAAAGATGTCAGCCAAGGCTTCCACTGTCCTAGGGTCTGAATGGGCTGAGAGGCTGTTGCCAAGATCATTCACTCACACAGCTGCTCGTTAGTGGCCACAGTGCCTTACCACGGAGTCACACGTGGGGCTGCTTGAGTGCCCACACAACATGGCAGCTGGCCTCCCCCAGAGGAAGAGATCTGATAAGACAGGAAGGCTGGGGGAGACAGACAGAGGGAGAGGGGCAGACAGCAGGACTCCTTTCATAGCTTGGTCCTAGAAACCAGATGCCATCACATTCTGTTGACTAGGAGGAGCGCCTCACTACGTCCAGCCCACAGTCAAGGGGAGAGGAATGAGATCCCACATTTTGAGGAAAAGACTGCCAAACAATCGGTGAGGATTGTTTGGTGGCTCTAAAACCACCATGTGTGTGAGTGGCAGAGACGAGGCAAGAATATTCCACGGGGAGACAGGACACTGCTGGGACCCAGTCAGTTAGTTACCCACACATGGGAGCCGCGAAGGGTTGGGGGTCCAAGAGATGAGTCACGGCAGGGTCAAGTCAGCCCAGTAAAAAATGTTACTTCATTTCACATTGACCTCTTGTCTATGGGCCAATATACAGACTAACACCACTTGTAGTAACATGTTTGAATCATGAACCACAGCCGAAGCAAACACGCTTACACACGTAAAACAGATGATGAAGGTCGGGGTATACTGCGGACTCAGCAGAGGCTGTCTCCATAAATTTTAAACAGCTAACATTGTATTTGTTAGCAGAGATAAAAATATCACGGTGGAAAAAAAAAAGAAAATAAATAGGTTGTTTTTAATCTCCCGTTACTGAAATATATTTTGTCACTGTTAAATTATTTCAGCCAACTAGACCATATGCTCAGAGGCAGATGAAGTAACCAAAAATACCATATGAATGACTACTTGATTTTTTCCTCATCAACTGTCTACTTCCTACTGTTACTTAATGACTGTTTAGCGATCATGACCGCCACAACCCAGCCGTACTGGAATATTCAAGTTCCATGAGGGGAGGGGGGAGCCAGGTTGCCAGATCTGTTAAAAAGATGTGATCATTTATATTTCCACAGCCCACTAAATTGTTTACTTGAAAGCAAATTGTTTAAAGAGCAGACTTCATTTCCTGCTAAAGACCAGGACCTCCCAAACCTCAGCACTCTCATGATGAACTGAGCCAGAGACAGAAGGACTATTTACTTTTTTTTTTTTTTTTTTTTTAAAGATTTTATTTATTTATTTGACAGAAATCACAAGTAGATGGAGAGGCAGGCAGAGAGAGAGGAAGGGAAGCAGGCTCCCTGCTGAGCAGAGAGCCTGATGCGGGACTCGATCCCAAGACCCTGAGATCATGACCTGAGCCGAAGGCAGTGGCTTAACCCACTGAGCCACCCAGGTGCCCCAGAAGGACTATTTACTGTATCTAATTCTTCAGGGAGGGTATCCCACCAGATTAGCACAGAGGAATAATTCCTAGGTCTTCTTACGAGAGGATGAAAAAACCTGCTGATATAAGGTGTCACTGATGAAACTTTATGTTCCAGACAGGGTTTGTGACCCATTAAGAAAATGATAAATTAATTTCAACTCACTGGGAAACAGAATGCTCAGGGGAAGCCTCCTTAGCTAGGCTAGGAGTCAAGTCACTGTGAACCATGACCAAACTTCGGTTAAAACCAGAAGCCTCTACCCTACAAACACTGACATCAATGCATTTATAAAAGAGACGGTTTCTAGAACACTGTATATCAACTATGCTTAATAACTTCTTTTTAAATCAAAGCAATGAGGCATGAAAACAGATGGGGGGGACAAAAGATTTCTACTTCTAAGTAAGAGTTCCCACTGAAAACCTGAAGAGTATTCTCTTCCTTCCTAATCGTCATCAGAACAGGAAGGGGACGTAATATACTGTAGAGACCAGAACAATGCTGGCTCAGTCACTCGACCATTTCTGAACACGCATTTTGTACACACGCACCAATGAGAATCCCTGACGCCATATTTCATCACTTGGGGAAAGCAAGTCAAACAAGCTGGATGAGGAGGAAAAGCTCAGGGGACCTTCCAAAGGCAGCCTCCTGACAGTTTCCATAACCTTTATTCAGGTTAACTATCAAAAGATAGGAAGCAGGGGCCTGGGTAGCTCAGTGGTTTAAGCGTCTGCCTTCGGCTCAGGTCACGATCACAGAGTCCTGGGATCGAGCCCCGTGTCAGACTCCCTGCTCAGTGGGGAGCCTGCTTTTCCCTCTCCCACTCCCCCTGCTTGTGTTCCCTCTCTCGCTGTATATCTCCCTCCATCAAATAATAAATAAAATCTTAAAAAAAAAAGACAGAAAGGCCAAGTCTCCCGGCTTTCTCCAAGGCTGGTCCTTGCCCCAGCATGGGGATGAGAGTCAAAACGGGCATTTTTCAGAAGCTCCCCAGGCAGCTCTAATGCACAGTCAGGGTGGAGAACCATTAGCTTCACTGAGGTACTTACAAGTTTTCCCACTCATTTCTTTAGCCGAGTTCACGAAACTCAGTGCTGCTAAAATGTAAGGGGCAAATTTCTACTGCGGGTTCAAGTCACAGGCTGCTTCATACATAATCACTGGCTCACAAATAAAGAAATACAATATGATAAAGGTCACTGTTTTGTTTATGGTCCAGTGGAGTCTCAGAGAAACGTGGGCGGGTGAGAAATATCACGGGGCTACCCTTTATTTGGGAACTATGACGATCAATTGGACTGAAGTCATGAGCTTTTCACCTGGCTTTTTAGCTTCTCTAACGTGCAGAGGGCCAGGGCCGCCAGACTGAACACTCATTCCATACACAGTCAACTGCCTTAACTTAGTCAAAAATCTTCCGTTGGAAGCCCTGTGGCCACGTGCAGATGAAATGTCCATTGGTGACCCCGCCCACTCAATCCAGAAACTCTGGAGCCTAAGATGCGATGAGGAAAGGTTTGGGATGGGTCATGGGCAGGGCAAATGGACCCTGGTCCCTATCACCTTGAGCAGCTCAGGGCCCTCGAGTTTCTAATATGCAACACAGAAATGTAAAGACCTCTCTATCCCACCCCACAAGATCTAACAGGGCTCCAGTGGACTGTAAGGCATTAAACAAGTTAGACACCAAGTCCCATCACTGAGAACATCACACTTGCCTTCTTCCAATCGGAGGGACCTGCCTTCGCCCCTCTTTCTCCTTCATTACTCAGGCTACTGAACGTCCTCCTTCCTCCCGGTCATTAGCTCGTTCACTGACTTGCTAACATGTAGACATGTTACTTCTGTGATTTTCCTTCCCTAAACCCCACACCTCAGTCTCATCATGAAGAAAACACTAGATAAATAAACACTAGATAAACCCCAAATGCGGGATTTTTTAAATTTTTTTTTTTTACCAAATCCTTGACCAGGAAGGACTCTTCAAAAACCACCAAGGTCATCAAAAACAAGGAAGGCTGAGGACCGTCATGGCCCAGGGGAGCCAAAAAAAAGATTGGACAACCCATTGTAACGTGGGATCTGGGCAGGTACTGGAAAAGAGAAAGAACATTAGGGAAAAACTCAAGAAATCTGAATAATGTAGGGACTTCAGTTTATAATAATGGATCGGTATTGGTTCTTTAATTATAATGCATGTACCATACTAATTTGAGATAGTCCCCACAGGGGAAACTGGGTACCGGGTATATGACAATCACTGCACTTGTGTTCCCAGTTTTTCTGCAAATCTGAAACTCTTCTAAAAAAGTTAAAAAAAAAAATCTTAAACTAAATGCGTGCATAGATCTTATTTACATAAAAGGAAAATAATTACATTAAACACTGCTGGTTCAACATCTGTCAACTATGTATTTCTAGGGTGCCTGTCAATTTTTAATAGCAATTTTAATTCCACTCCCTCTCCCTGCAGGGAGCTAAGGTGTGAATCTCTTGATAAATGCTGATTTTAGAGCCAATTTTTGCAATGAGACACAGAGCCCAGGAGCAATCTATTTCACACCACAATTCTCTTTTCAAGAGCAATCAATCCACCCTAAACTTCCATGCTCACAGTAGATGACCAAAGCAATAGGTGGCCCAGAGCAGGTGGGAAGCACAAGGCAGACTATTAACTTGCAGCTTTTCCTCATTCCTGCTTCTAAGTAAGAGTTTATGAAGCCAGACGGCTCTCGGCTCTCGGGCCAGGTCATAAACATTCCCAAACGCAGGAGCTGCAGGCCTCTTAATACGGAGACACGGGCTGGCAGAATTAGAGCCCATAAGTTAGCTGAGCACCTGCTATTTTAAGGAGCTGTTTATGACCTCATCTTTTATCACTTGATCTGATTCCACCTTTTTCTTCCTGTAAACAGAGAAACAGCTTCTCCTATTGGGTGGGGGGCAGGGGGTCTCAGACAAAGCCCCTTCTTCATGGCTGCTCTCTTTCTTGTTCCGGAATTTTCAACATTAGCTAAAGCAGTTTCTCTTACTTTAGGGAAATGATGAATTGCAGCAACTTGACAAGAAAATGTCTTTTTTAACAAAACGAAAATGTATTTTAGAAAATTACTGGGATGCCTGGGTGGCTCAGTCAGTTAAGCGTCTGACTCTTGATTTTGGCTCAGGTCATGATCAGGGTCATGGGATCGAGCCCAGCATCCGGGCTGTACTCCAGGGAGTCTGCTTGAGAGTCTCTCTCTCCCTCCGCCCCATCCCCAGTCACGCGCCCACGCCCTAAATAAAATCTGAAAAATAAAAGAAAATTATGTTCCCGTGACTTTTGCAAAGACCAGTTGTATATTAAAGTTAGGAAATCCTGATTTCCAGTAGACGAGAAAAAAGTGGGAACGGAAAGGTTATGGAGGCAGGTGGCACGGCACGGTGTGCAGCAGCCGGCAGGGACAGACAGGTGGCATCCCGGTCAGCCTTGTCCGGCTGAGATTCCCCCCTCGCCGCTACGTCCCACACCCCTGCCACTGCCCCGCCTTCCCCCACCACAGTGGCCACCAGGCTTCCTCCAAGCTCGGCAGCACCCTGACCTGGGTGTCGATACCCTGGTAGCTTCGGCTCCCGGATGTATCTCATCTCGCAGAACCGCGTCCCAATGCTCCCCTGTCATCAGCAGGTGCCGCCCCCTGGCCCATTTGCTGAACCATTTATGACTGGTTCCTTCCTCGCTCAGCTCTGTAACCACCGGAGTCGGAACTCTCTTAGGGGAAATCCTCCATGGACATCAGACCCATTTTGAATGGGTCCTAGAATGATATGCTAAGGGCTCCAAGGGGGCCTGGGGTTATGAAGTAAATGGAGAATTTGAAATTATGTTTCTTGCCTCCCCCTTATGGAATCACAGGTCATCAGAGTCAGAAATCACCGGTAGCCCAGGTCAGGGACACCTGGCCAGGTATGAGCGGGAGGGATTCTCTCCTGTTAAAGCCTCACCCACACCAAGCACGGCGGGCTGGTCTTCTCCTGACTGCCCAGCGAGCGGGACATAGCCATTCTGCCCCCAGCCCCGGGTTCCCCTTATAGTACATTCCCCGTGCCCCTCGATGGAAGTTCTCTCCATCCAAGCACAAATGAGGTTTCCATTCCCTTTTCTTTGGGGCCAATTAAATTCAGAGAGATCTGATGTTGGAAAAAGGAAAGCAGGGGAGAAGTGAGGGGAGAGGAGGCGGTTCCCCCAAGCTACCCTGGGAAAGGCGGCACGGGGAGCCAAGCCCTGCACACCGCCACAACCAACGCCAAGACCGGGCAACCTGAACACTTGGAAAACATATCATGATTCATGTCAAGAACAGTAGGTAGATGACGGGGACCCACATGGGTCTTTTTAGAAAATCAGTGCATGTGGCTAGAGGACCAGAGACAGCACGTGTGAGGCACAGCTCGGAAGACGCACGTCACGGGCAGTGAAGGCAAATGAGCCCAAGAGCATCTCAGTGAGACAGTGGGAAGGAGTCTTCGGAAGTTTCTAACAAATGAGTAACAGCAAGCGGAACGATGCAGCATTTACCTAGAGTAATTTAAAATTCACTGTTCTCATTAACATTCCCTTTATCTGGGGTTCGATGCCTCTCTGCCTGCCCTGTGAACACCCCCAAAACCCTAGAATGGTTGCCCGAAATCTGCTTTTCTCACCAGGCTCTCATTTTGTTAATCCCAAGTTTTTCTTTCACAAAGCACCGTCCATCATTAGCCCATTTTATAGACAAGCAAATATGGGGGGAAAGGTGGTTGACGCGAGACCCCTCCAGACTCCCCTCAAACAGTGTTTCTTCCCGGAGCTCCAGGCTCTTTTCTTAAGACGTTACTTCCATCAGGTCACAGAAGCCATGCGGAGCATTCACATCCATCCCCTGGTGTGAGGGGTTCAGCAGCAATACTCTGCCCCCAAGGACAGGGAAAGCCCAGCCCAGCTGGGCACCATCTGCTGGCACGTTCCATGGGGGCTGGTTGCCTCCAGAACCTCCCTCCCTTCTGTGTTTTGTCCTGGGACAGGATGGACAGCTCTGGTCAGGGACAAGCTGTTTGATCCCTCGACCCCGTCACATTTATTTACACGTTCATTCTCTGCCTTCAACAGCTGGGACATTTTCCACACTATTCCAGTATGTGGTATTACAACACGGGCTGCAGATGTTCCACTCTCTCTCTCTCTTTTTTTTTTTTTAAAGATTTTATTTATTTATTTTACAAAGAGAGATCACAGGTAGGCAGAGAGGCAGAGAGAGAGAGGGGAGAAGCAGGCTCCCTGCTGAGCAGAGAGCCCGATGTGGGGCTAGATCCCAGGACCCTGGGATCATGACCTGAGTGGAAGACAGAGGCTTAACCCACTGAGCCACCCAGGCACCCATGTCCCACTCTCTTCTTAAAGAGCAAAAGGAGAGACTGTAAATTAGTCCAACCTGACGGGGAAGCAACTGGGCACCACATATCAAGAACCAGGAAGACACTTACAACCTTAAGCTGAGAAACCGCATTTCTGTGAGCGTATCCTAATGAACTCACCAGGAATAAGGAACAAATCTTAGACACAAATGTTGCAGCATTGTGTCTAAGAAAAAAAAAAAGAAAAGGACGTATTCACCAATAAGAGATTGGTTAAATTATGTTATAGCCCCTCAAAAGAATATTATACAACCATTAAAAATTATAATTATAAGAATCACACAGCCATATGCAAATGCTTATAATATGTTAAACGAAAAAGCAGGAAACAAAATTTTATGTACACGACGAAACAACTATAAGAAACGACGTAGCCATATGGATTAGCCTGGAGTGAAACGCACTAAAATAAAAATGGCTGTGGCAGAGTGAAGAATAATGAGTTTTGTCTCTTCTTCTCAAACTTTCTGGCATGTTTTTAAATTACCTTCATGAATAATAAATTTAAACACAGACACGTTTTGAGGTTCGAACCTTAAACCTATCCACTGTTTTACATCACAAAAGGCACTGTGGCGGCTGGCTTTTATCTGGCCAGAGGGTAAGGATGCCACCCAAAATGCCTGGGGATATCTGTGGGGATACAGGAGCTGTTCCTAGAAATGGGTGTGACCTGGCCTCTGCTTTCAAGGCCTGAGGTCAACACACTGTTCTAGAAGCCTGGGAGGTAGCCCCTCCCCCCAAGAATGCGAAGAGTCCCTGCTGTTCTGGGGCGGGGGCGGCGGAGTGGGGGGGCAGGGGTGTTGGCACTGCCAGTCCTATGGAGGGGTCCACCTCCTCTGCATGTATCTCTTTCCCTACTGAGTGTTCCTTCCAGAAACTGGTCAACAGAAGGTTGCGTGCTTACGGCCACTACTGGCACCAACCTTCTGAGTAAGGGGCACGCTGGGCCCTAACGCGCAGTTCAGAGGCAAGTTCATGCGCAGAGAGAAATCAAAGCATGGCTCTTCCCCCCCGCTGCCCGTCCACGGCCCGCCTGCCCGTTGCTCTAGTGCAGAACTCGAAGGGGATGGGAATGACAATGGCAGTGATGACACCTCCACAGAGCAGACATTTATAGAGAGCTTCCTAGGTGCCAGGAGCAGTAGGGTCGCTACATGGACACTCTTTCTATCATTCTGGAGAGGTAGTATAAACGCCCCCATTCAAAGACAGGAAAATTGAGAACAAACACAGAATTGAGCGTCTGTGGCAAACAGGCAGCACATCCAGGGTCACACCAGGGTCTGACCAGCCCAGGCTCCCTGCTCCATCCACACACCAGGTCAGGTCTGGGATGGCCTGGCTGACTTGGCACCCGCCAAGGTCGTTAGAATGGAAGCAACTCCAGCTCATCTAGGTAAAGCGTCCGGCTCGCAGTCTGTGAGACAGGAACCGGGGATGCCCATCCTCCTCTTACTCTCATTAAATTTCAGAAAACTACAATCTTACACTAACATTCCGTTTCAAAGGCTGCTTTCCCTACTCACACGCTTTATCTCATTTAATCATAATGGGAAAGCTGGGGAGAAGGCCATCTGCGGGAGGCTTGGGCTTTGCAGGCAAATTCAGATTCCAGATTCCTGCTCTGGAGCTCACAGCAACAGGAGTCGTGTTTTCCACCCATGGCGATGCTCAAGAATTAAATGAGATAACGTGCATGATGATGATGATGATATCGGCAGGGCCGGACACACAGCAGGTTCTCAATAAAAACGAGGCCCAAGAAATCACCTGAGTTACCCATGACCTCATTGTTACTGATAACCTGTCACGAGCCTTCTGTCCACTGTAGACCTGCAGGCTGTGAGAATCAGGAATGGCCACCAAGCTGTGCCGACTACACAGAACTCATTCCAAGTGGTGCTTGTAGATCACCTCTACTGCACACTGAGGTCTGAGATATTAACCCTCTTTTATTTTTTTTTTAAGATTTTATTTATTTATTTGACAGAGAGAGATCACAAGCAGGCAGAGGCAGACAGAGAGAGATAGGGAAGAAGCAGGCCCCCTGCTGAGCAGAGAGCCCGATGCGAGGTCCCAGGACCCTCAGATCATGACCTGAGCTGAAGGCAGATTTAACCCACTGAGCCACCCAGGAACTCTCAACACTCTCTTTTGACATGGCTTCTTTTTTTTTAAATGCTGCATTCCAAAGAGCCTTATGACCTGCTAATTTACCCTCTGGAGGCCAAAGATTCATGTGCCCATTGTCTTTGAAACAAGAAAGAACTAGATGCAAATCCAGTTTCTAGAACTTTCTAAATGACCATCTCTCTAATTCTTGGTAGCATTATCCAGAATGCTAGCCTCCAAGAGGATCAGAGCAGCTGTACCTAAACAGAGCAGATGCTTAGACACAGGAGCCTCACTGCAACACCTTGAGGATGTGGTGGACCAGATGTACCGACATCCGACATGCCGGAAGGAATGCACTAGGAAGTTGGCTGGCTTATGTGGCTGTGACAAATGGCAAAGTCCATCTGAGTCAAAATCAAGCAGGACATGCAAACTCACTTTCATTCCTGTGTACACAAGTTAATGCAATAGTACTAGAACCTTGAGGCTTACCAGCAAAACCAATGATCTGCGAGTGCCGGGAATTTTTAACTTTTTAAGTGATTTTGCTAGTGGGTCTGTCTTACCAAAGGTTTCTACCCCATCTTCTTCCAAAACGGATTGGGTAGCTTAAAACAAAAGACCTAATGAGCAACACAAAGGAGCTGGGACACAGAGACTGAGGAAATGGGGAAGCGAGATGATGAGGTCGACTTGAATTACAACTCTGAGCTTCCCAGGGACAGATGTAAAAGGAGTAACAGGAACGAACACTAGGGTGTAATAAGCATCAGTTACCAGCTAGGAAAAATGGATACAAGTAACCTGTCAAAGGCAAAACGCCAGGTGATCCAGTCAGTGTCTCCATTCAGCCCAGATCCAAAGGCTGCCCTTCAACAAACTGCATTTTCAGCTCCCAAATGAAGTCACAAGTACCTTAAGAGAGACCTAATTTCTACGGCAAAATCCTAAATCTGTCTTGAAAGTCACGGATCTGAGAAATGGCCTGCGGTGGGTAACACATCTGGGCTCCTCCTCTTGAGGAAGCTGGAGGAGAAGGGCCCTCCCCTCCTGGCCACTGGGGGAGGCCCTGTGACCCCCTCTGGCCAATCGGATGCTGCAACCACAAGGAAAGAGGTGGGGCTTGTAAGTGCAGGTGCCTATACTTGTCCTCTCAGGACATAGCCCCAGGGGCCACCAGGCTGCAAGGAAGCTGAGTGAGGTTCCCGGCACTTAAACCTGGCCATTTGGATACGGAAACACCCCAGGCCACAGCCAGTAGCACTGTGGGACATGTGAGTGAGGCCATCCCGGACCAGCCAGCCGAGCCCTCACTTGGCTGCAGGGACACACGTGAGCCCCGGACCCGGAGACACTGGCTGCAGCATTGTCCCACAGGGTCATCAGGAGTCATAAATCATTCCTGTTTAGGCCACTATGCCTCAGCAACAGATAACAGACAAGGATGTGGAATGAAATAATACAGGAACTCCTCAATGACAGCTGACAGAAAACAGGAAGCAATTTTCCATAGCTGCTGCCCATAAAACTGTGGAAGCACACGGAAGGGCCGTTCAGTCACAGGATTCTAGACAGAGCAAAGCCACTGCCGTCCACACCGTCGGGGCTAACAGCCCCCATTTGAAATATCATACATGCCCTTCAGTCAGTATAAAAAAGGATCCAGGAAAGCCAGTGCATCAGCAGGTCTGAGTTTCTGAGCTTCTGCAGCCACCTCAGATAGAGCCAGTGGATTCATTTAACAAGTCTGGTTTAGGGGCGCTTGGGTGGCTCAGTGGGCTAAGCCTCTGCCTTTGGCTCAGGTCATGATCCCAGGGTCCTGGAATGGAGCCCCACATCGGGAATCTCTGCTCAGCAGGGAGCCTGCCCGCCCCCCCCCCCCCCCCCCCCCCCCCCCCCCCCCCCCCCCCCCCCCCCCCCCCCCCCAAACAAAGATCCAAAACAATCAAAAAAATAAATGAAAACTTAAAAAAAAAAAAAAAAAAACATAACAAGTCTGGTTTAGAATGCTTACTGCAGGCCAGGTCCTTTGCTAGCCAGGAGAGATGGAGAGAGAACAGTGCATGGTCAGGGCCTGTCCTCAAGAACATCACACAGCATTCTTGCTGAATACAAGGTGTGCCCAGTGATCGTGGGCACATCTACGCCCTCCCTCAGGCTCAGCTCTTATCTGAAGAATGGGGACAGCAGCCGATGGTCGCCATACGGGATTTCTTGCATAATACCTGATGCATACTACGTATTTAATTACCTTACTATTGTTATTAACACTGTTATTAATACTGCAATCCTGAAACTAATACAACAGCCCTCTGCTGTGATATGGAAGATGGGCTGGAGAACTCTTCATTGGGATGAAATGAGGAGGGACCTTTAGAATTTCTTTTAAAAGATTTTTATTTACTTATTTGACAGAAAGAGAGAGAGAGAGCAAGTGTGCACGTACAAGCAGGGGGAGGGAGAAGCAGCCTCCCTGCTGAGCAGTCAGCCCAATGAGGGCCTCGATCCCAGGACTCTGAGATCATGACCAGTGCCAAAGGCAGACGCTCAACCAACTGAGCCACCCAGGCAACTGAAGAGGGACTTTCAGATGCCAGCAGTATCCTGGAGAAAAGAGACGAAGATCTGACCAGTGAGCAGAGGCTTAGGACACTGGCCCAGAAGATGGGGAAGAAGCACCTGGTTGGGCAGCTCCTATAAAAAGAACACACCCCAAGGGTTGTGACTTCAGCCTCCCCACACACCCCTCCAAACTCTCAGTAGTCATTCTGGGTCAAAAGGCAGGAATGAAAGGCATGTCGGCCAAATCCTCTAGAGCCAGGAATAAACTGGCAAACAGGCCTTGGCCGAGGGCTTCACAAAGCTGGCACGCTTCCAGGATTCCAGTTCCCTCAAGGCACCTTGGCCTGCCAGGTCCCTGGTAAGAAAGGGATGAAGCGAAGGGGAGGAGCACTGTTGCCAGAGCCAAGGTGCCTGCAGGTGGTGGGGAGGCTCTGCATTCCACTGCTGGGGTTGACCAACATTTCACCTGGCCTGCTCTGCAGGAGACACCCAATTCCCAGCCTTTACCGTGTTCACTGGCGCAGCCCACCCCGTTGGAACCAAGATGGCCCTGGGCGAGCTGGCACCCTGAGGTCACAGCTCGTCCCACGGTTCCCTGTGGACTTGGTGTGTGATCCTGCGGCTGGCCACAGCAGTGTGGAGCCCCAGGGCCACGCGCCAAGCCAAGTGACCATCCCATTCCCACTGGATAATCTGGCCCATGCGGTCCCAAGTTAGACTACAGTTCCAAATGTTTCCTTCAGACCCGGCAGAAACGCAAAACGGGGGTACAAATAAAGAAACAAAATAATCAGGTGAACTTCTCTTGCTGACCCCCCCCCAGTATCACACTGAATATCTCCCCTCTTGAGACGCTCCTAGTAAACTTAAGGGAGAGGTCAACATCTCCATAGAAGGCAGTGGAATGCTTTGGCATCACGTGCAAGCACAAATCACGCGACTGGACATTTCTGCAGAGGCAGGAGCGACCAGTAGGAGAAGAGAAGACCGTTGCCCATGGAAATAAAGCATCACATGGACAGCAGCTGGACGCGCAGGGTGGCTGGTGCTGGGCCCGGGCAGGGTGAGCGCACACGTTTACGGTTTCAGAGTGGTTCTCACGAAGCTCTAGTCCAACCCCGACTTTCTGCCCCACCGGAAGGCAGTGTCAGCGCCTGGGCAGACCCACGGGATCGGCCCCTTCGCCCACTGTAGGCACGGGATGTGAGGACACACATGGCTGCCCAGGCTCCGGACCTGAGCGGCATGGGCGGGGGGGGCTCGCGGAAAGGCCGCCTCCGAGGCTGGTTCTCTGTGTGGCTGCTTGCCCAGCGCTCTGCGTGGACATGAACAAAGCCATCTGGCAGCGTTCTTCCGACCAACCTGGAGGCGGCCAGTACAAAATCTTTACATGTACAAGGACAGCAGAACCCAAGAGCTCCCGAGGAAGAGTCAACCTGACTTGATTTCCCTGGAGGGAGAAAGGGTGGGAAGCTTTCCCACAGGCCAGGCCGGCTGCTGGCCGCTTCTGCTCTCCTGTGCAGGGGTCGGGGATCTCTGGCTCAAAATATTCTCCAGTGCACCCACTGCCCTGGGAGGCTAAGTCTGTGAGTGTCACTGGAGGCCTCGGCCTGCATGTCTGTACTGGGCATTTTTCTGAAACAAAAGTCTCTGGCTTCGTACCTTAGTGACCCTATCACTAGGCAGCACATGTTAGCAATGGCCTCAAGCCCCTCTCTACAATCCCTTGGCAGATCCGCTGTGCCCTGGCCTCACCCTCATGCTGAAGAAACACACTGGCCTCTGGCCAGGCCCTTATCAGTCCCCAGAGCAACCCCCAAAATGCCACTGACATCCTGAAGGCTCACCATTTTACATCTCCTCAGCTACAAACACCATCAACCCCCTGCAGCCAGGCTCCACTCTTCCCACCCAGCTTCCTTCACACTGACCCCCCAGCTGCCCAATTCCAGGCCTGTTCCAGCAGGTTCCCTTAGTCCCTTGACTTGGCTCATGATTTGTTTTCAATTTAGGTGTCCTTTCCTCCAGGAAACTCCTTCTAGTGTGCAGCTCTGTGAGCTGGGGCCATCGTGCACATCCGAGGACCACCACTAGGAGCCAGACACACAGCGGCGGCATCACCCACCGAATTCCCCCGTGAACCTTAACTTGGCTCCCCGGCTTCCCCTGATCAGCCTTCTGTCTCTGCAGTTTGCCCTTCTAGAACATCACGTGAGGAACATCAGGCAGTAAGTGGCCTTCTGGGTGCCACAGCTCGCCCACCCGTCCTCCAGCTGAGGGGTGGCCAAGTCATTTCCCGTACGGGACGAGGGTGAATGAAGCCATCAGGAACTCTGGGAGCGCACGGATTTCCACTTCCCTTGGAGAGCCACCGCCGCAGGACAGCTGGGTGGCTTGGGAGCGCGTGTCGGCCTTCGTAAGAAACTGCTAACCCGTTTTCCAAACTGGTTGCGCCATTTTGCCTCCCCAGCAGCACCATGAGGATTTCAGTTGCTCTATAGCCTCGCCAGGACTTGGTATCACCATTTCGGTATTCTACGAAGTCGCCTTACACAGGTGCACACGACGCTGCGTGGCTTTCCTGTCTGATGTCAGCGCGCTCACTACAGACCAGGCACCACGCTCCGTGGCTCACACCCACCTCAGTCCCTCAGTCAATGCTCATTCCAACTCTGCACAGGAAGTTCTTGCATTTTCTCTGCTTCTACCCGCAGAGCTTGAGGCGGCACGGATCCAGGGTCACGTGACTACAAAGTTCATGGCCTTCGATAAGATCTCTCCCAGGATGACTTGATGAATGCCTTCACGGATTCCCTGCCAGCTTTTGGGTTCTGGCTTCAATTTCACCTCTGGTGTGACAGTGTCTCCAAATCATAATGTAACGTAGCCAGCCCAGCCTGACCCTGCTTTCTATTGTCCTTGATCAAGTCCCCAATTACTGCATTTATCTCCAATGAGAGAACCAAAGTATTCTTCAAATAACGTCTGTTTCTTGTCTCCCAAACAGGAATGTTCAGTGTCCCGAGGCCAGGGCACCGGCCTTCCCAACACGCTAGAGAACTAAATAAAGCCACCAGACTCCAATGAAGGCAGGAGAGGGACTGTTCAGGGCCACCGGCCACCCAACCCCCGCTCCCGCATGCCAGGCGGGCCGGGGGGAGAAGAACAATGGCTGTAATCCATCTCGAGGGAGCCTTTTTGTCACCCGCAGAAAGCTCCCAGTCACCTTCATCTCCTCCCACCCCACACCCCATCCTCTGTGTCCCAAGGGTCCTACCCCAGCGTGGCTCACACCGCTGGCGATCTGCACAGCCAGGGAGCCCAAGTGTGTGGCATGAATTCCACGGTGTCTCCCGATCTGACTCTCAACGCTTCCCTCTTTTCGCCACTGTAAGCCACTGGGGAATGTGCCTTTTTAGAGCATCCCTTCGTCCTCTGCTCAGAGCCTGAGTGCAATCTGTGGATGCTGAGGTTTCGCTTCTTAGAAGCTTCAGGCCCTCTCTTGATCTGGCCCCTGATCTAACCTCTCCTGGTCAGCACTCTGTGCCCCGGGAGACTGGGCGATTCTCGACCTTTTGTGATTTCCTCTGTCTGTGCTCTTCACTTGGGAATTCAGTCTTGGGTTTATAATCACTCTTTCTCTTGGGAACGGTCTTCAGATTACAAAAGCGTCAGACCCACAAAGCCTGGCTCTGCCCACAGGACTGCGCTGTGAGAGTCCTACCTGATCGCCACCAGCCCGAGAGATGAGGTCCTGTGCAGTCATACACCCTACCCTTGTACCCCATCATAACATGTGGGGTGGGGGGAACCGTAATGACTTATCCCCACGCATTCTGATTTCAGATCCGTTTCTGAAGTTCCTGAAATAAGCTAACATTTCTTTTTCTTAAACATCTGAGTTAATGGCCGCTCTGAAAAGCTCCTGGTTGAGTTGTAGCACTTACCGGTTCAGGGATCGGTTCAGGGCCAGCCTGGCTAAAACACTGACTGGGAGTGAGATGTGGGCTCTGAGGAGGAAGGCAGGGAGGGGCCGCTCTAAGGCAGTGAGCCCAACCGCAGAGACCAGACAGAGATCCTGGACAGAGAGCCAGAGGCAGCAGGAGAGGGAGACAGAGACAGCCAGAGTTCAGCCTATGTGGCCTGAAGAATCCTTGGGCAGAAACTGGAGGACCCTCACCCCACCCAGATGTGGGGGGCAGTGACGCTCTTTGACAGGAGGGGACCCACAAATCCGGGACACTGTCTGGAAGCCAGCCACGGGCTCGACATCGAAACTCAAGCACTTAAAAGTAAAACTGAGTGGAGAGCCAACCCTACCTGGGAGAGAGCCCTGAGGTCTGGAAAAGAAAGCCCCAGCCCCAGACCCCACCCAACCCAGTCTCTGAGTCTGAATTTCCCCGTTTTATAAGGGCACCTTCCATGTACAGACTTTGCCTCAAAATAAGGTCACATTCCGAGGTACTGGGGGTTCAGATTCATTGTATCTTTTTTGGGGGGACGCCTCTAATACCACTTCTCCCCCAGAGATCTCACAGCGGGGGCAGAATACACAAATGGGAAGACCCAGATACCTGTCACTCAGCTGCTGGTTTCCCCACTGACCTGCAGCTATCTCTTCAAGTTCCACCAGGCTCAAGACTGTTTCCTACAAAGGCAGCAAGCATGGGCTCCGAACCACTAGGGGAGAGCTGGAGTGGAGGTCAGCAAGCTAAAGGCCTGTGGTCCTACTCAAGAAAGAGTTCATCTGCTGTGGAGAAAAACTCACCTGCCATGTGACATCTCGATTCCAAGCACAGGCAGCGTGATTTCTAACAGGACTGAACGGAGAAATATTTAAAATGTACAATATATATATTCCCGTTGCACAATGGGGATAAGTTCTTGGCGTAACAGCTCAACAGACACTCTGATTATGCAAGCTCTTTTCAGAAAGCGCGGAGCCTCCAAGAAGCTAATCTGACAGAGACTTATTATGCTCTCCAAATAATGGGTGAAAAAAGAAACCATTTCTGAGTCTTTATGGGAGAGACACCCAGGCCGACAGGGCCACACAATCAACCAGCACAGAAGCTGGTAAGACGCCTGGACACCAGGAGCTTTTATGAACGTATTAATTGCACCAGACTCCAGTGAAGCCAGGAGAGGGACTGTTCAGGGCCACCGGCGGGAGCCCCCCCACCCAGGGCCCCACTGCCTCCTGCGGGCTGCTGGTGTGCCAGGCAGGCCGGGAGAGCAGAACAATGGCTGTAATCCATCTCGCAGGAGTGGGGCGCAGGGCCACGGCCAGACAGGCTGAGCTCACTGTGTCTGACAAAAGGACTTTTCATGACCGAGACCTCTGGGGTCGCAATCATGAAAAGACAGCAGGGGTGGGGGGTCAGGAGGGCACTTTGGGGGATCGGAGATTGGCGAATTGAGAAGACGTCCTCAGACAAAACTCGACGTTCTCTGCGAAGGATTTTCCGAAAGGACAGGGTAAATCAACACCAAGGTTGCTAGAATGAACCAGTTTCGATGAAGAGGGTATAAACGGGGGTGTTTGTTTCCTGAAGGCACCAAAATGCGCTGATTGTGACATTCAGAGAAGAGAAAGATGGCTGGATCTTTAAAGTGTTAGGGGCTGAGCCCTCCTAAATGGCTGTTTAGGGAGTCTATCAAATCGAACGACAGAGAAACTCTCCCATGTAAGAACAGAACTGACGACCGGCGAGGATCTGCTGCACGTCCCCGGCTCAGTGTGGAGCTATCGGTTTTCATTATCTGTTTTCGTGTGACCTCCTTGAAACATACTCAGAGAGACTGAATGCGCCGATGTCCGGTCACCAAGTATTAAGTTTTGCTCACAAAAAAACTGAGGGTGCGGGGAGATGGGAGTGATCTTCTGTCCCGAACCAGAGGCAGGCACGAGGTAGTGAAGCGGGTCACGGGGTAAGAAGGCTCTTACCATCAGGGGGGTGCGCCTGGGGGCTGGGGACCAGGCGCTTCAGGGACATGCGGGGGACGGGCAGGCAGAAAGAGACCCTGCCCCCCGGAGACTATGGATTTAGGAGGAGCAGATCAAGGCTGCACGTGACAACGATGCTTGTCTTGTCACTTACCCAAAACACGAGCAGGTGCTCTAAACCAGAGAAGCGAGCTTCTCACCTCCCCAGTCTCTCCCATTATTCCTTCCTGTCTACGCACTAGCCCAGCAGTTTCAATTGGAAGAACTAAATTGGATGTGGAGACCCAGTACACGATTCACATATTTTTATATATAGTATAGATTCATACACACACACATATATGCATACACATCCATATATATATATATATAGCAAGTTTCAAAAACAATACTACCTACTTTGCTGTATGGGATGTGTTCCAGTATCTTCTATTTAATTTTTCTTTTAAATACTGATGCCATCCTCCCAAAGCAGTTTCATGATCTGCTTTATGGCTTGTGACTTAAAATCTGAAAAACCTTGCCCTGGTCCTGGCAAGAGTCCTGTTCAAGATTCCAGCCTGGTGTCAGGTACACTCACAGGCCCCAAGTTCAAGCCCGAGTCACAGAAGTAAAAGGGAAACCCACAGCCCGGACCCTCTGAGGGCCTTCTTTTCGTTCACCTGTAGCTGAGGCACGGAAGCAGTCCAGGAGCTGTGCCTGTGAGCTCCTTCCTCACATCTGCGCAGCAGGAGCAGAGCCGAGGAGGAGAGGGACCCCAGGGGACGGTAATTCTGAGCAGATCAGAGAACCGGAACTCCTCCTCCAGGGGCCACACCAGGGAGGATGGGCGGTCAGGGTCTTGGGACCTCGTCAAGGAAACACGGGCCCTGCACTACCTGTCTAGCATCTAAAGGCTCTGAGAGGGGCTTCCGTTTCTGGCTGGGCCATGCCCACTGGCCTCCTGGAGGCATCTGGATGGACAAGCCCCGCCTCTCTCATCACCCTCACCTGGACCCAAACACGCAGCCCTGTGCCTGAATGGAAACAGAGCAGGAGCTTCCAGCAGAAGGTGCTACTGGAACGAACCCTCAGGCCCCTGCCTCCCAGAGGTTGCAGGGACAGGGGTAAGGAGGAAGGAGGAGAAGGCCACAGCAACCAGCCATCAAGGGCCCTGGGATCACGATGCTGACAAAGCTACAAAATCCAATCTAGGCGGCCACACAAAACAGGTAATGGAACCGAAACCGAAAACAGGTGAATGACGTCACACAAAAGCACAAACACACCAGCACTCCTGCGGCATCCACTCTAGCCCTAAGAGTCGCGAACACCCACCCCCGAACTGGGGGCTCTCTGAGTTGTTGTGGGACTACAAGGCCAGATTCCTCAGGAGGAAATGCAAAGATGGGTTCCTGGGGGCTGAGAAGACAGGCTGAGAAGGCAGCAGGCGTCCATCCTGAAAATTCAAATCAGAGGCGAGCAGCAGAGCCCCCATTTGGAAGGTCAAGCCCCTGGGTGGGAAGATGGCCGTTCTCGGGCCTCCTGCCATCTTGGAAGGCTGATGGGAAGGCTGGTGTTCCAGCACATCCTCTTCTGTAAGGCCCAGCACCTTGTTAGCTTGACAGGGGTGCCCTGGGCAGAATTATAAGTAGAACCCCGAGTTTCAAAATGAGACAAGAAAAGAAAAAAAAAAAAAAAAACTCTGAAACCATTATAAGGAGGGGGGAGGCATCTCTGTAAGAAAGGTTTTTGCAACAGAAGAGATCAGACTTTCCTTTCAGAATAAAGTAAGATATGCAGCCCTCCCCAATTCCCAACTCAAACTCCAATGGAGACATTCGCTTTTCTGGGGAGGCTGTTGACAAAAACAAAGCAGAAGAAAAGAGGAGGCTTGAAGTTGCTGTTTTAGTCTACCTTCTGAAAGTCGCTTTCAGAAATAGGTTCAAAGTTTAAGAAAAAAAAGGAAGAAAAAAGGGGATTTTTGTTTGTTTTATCCAAACATAAGTTTCTGGGCACAAATATGCCACCTTGGGAGATGTAGCAAATACTGCCTTTCATTTCAAGCCTGTGAAGTCTCTTCTGGGCATTCTATCTCAGGCCTCCTTTGGGGAAACAAAGAAGTGAGTCTTCCGTACACAAGAAACAGCAGCACATGCTGGCGGGCGGGCTGCCCAGACCGCAGATGACCTGGTGAGTCCCCAGCTCCGCGGCCCAGGAAGGGGGAGCAACCCGGCAGGTCCCCGGCTGGCTGGGTCCCCGAGCATGGGCAGCCAGCCCCATCCCGGGGGCTGGCACGCTATGTGGCCATCGCTCTGCATGATGGCATAATTAGGAAAGCCGCGGGCATGGTGGGAAGTGGCGGTGAGGATTAAATCAGGGGCCTCCCGGCGCATAGGAGTGGATTGCTCTGACGGCCACCAGCTGGAATGACTCAGTGACGAGCGCCAGACACAACAACCCCATGCAGCAGGGGAGCCTGGAGGGCAGTTTCGCAGGTGTTACGTCATGCCACGCTATTCCATGGGGGAACGGCGCTTGGCTACAGTTTCCGGCTCTGGATGTGAAAGTCTTCGATATACCCGTCTGTGTATATGTACAACTGAGACATAAAACAACAAAACCCAAACAAACCCCATCGCCCGCCTCGTTCAGCCAGCCGGGGTGGCCCATGGAGCAGGACGTGCACACACGTTTCCAGTCCTCTAAACAGACAAGCATCCTCAAACGGGGGCTGCACCCCATCACACCAAGGACTCCTGCATGCGCGTCCCACGGGGGCCCGTCCCAGAATCGCTACGAAGGAGAGGGGATGTGTTCAGCTTGGAAACCTCCCTCCCCACAACACAGACCCGAGGACCGCCATAATTGCAGATGGCCCAGCCGTGGCGGGGCCCAGAAGCCTATAATTAGGCAGCAGCCCGGCCAGAGCTCCCAAAGCCTCAGCGGCCCCGCACTGATTCCCTGACAGCAGAGAGGACATCAAGGCAACAAGACGACTTCAGGAGCCAAGGGCAGCGGCAGCAGCTCCTGCGACCAGATGACCCAGACTCAGACAAAGGAAGCCCCTGGAGGGGCTGAAGCCCAGGAACAGACTTCAAGGGAGCGAGGCACATCCTCCTGGAGAGACATGCAGGACCGAGGTGTCGGGCCATCTCGGTAGCAGGGAGGGGTGGGCTCTCCCAGTCCAGCGGGCCTGGGGCACCCAACTGCACCATCACGGAGACTGGACTGAAATGGTCCAGATCTTAAGAAGGCCCCTGGAGGGGATCAGGGTCCTCAATGTCAATGTCAATGTCATGTGCGCTGCCTCCATGAGCCCTTGGCCCGTGTGGGGCTCTCTCGGTTGACCTGGCTGGCAGGGGCCGGGGGTGAGCGGCCTTCACCTGCAGGCTGCTGCTTCTGCCGGCTGGGTCTGTGCCTCTGCCTTTAAGACTCAGAGCCTAAGTCGGGGGCAGCGGGGGTGTCTGTCCCGTGTCCGCTGGGCTGGACACACAGAGAAGCCAAAGGCTGCACCTGCATGGTTACCAGCAGCTTAAGAGTTTCAGAAGCAAACTGGACGACGCACCAGGTGGCGGCCGCTATGAAGACCCGGGACATGGGCTTCCCTCCGTCCAAGCGCTTTGTACAAAGGCCTCCACTGAACACACGCCCCTTGGAATACCGCTCAGCGCAAAGTCCTGGCAGCGCAGAGACAGGAGCCTCCTGTGCAAGGGAGGCGGGGCCTCTCCCAACAGTGACCCCAAAGCCTCAGCCCCTGCCAGGGTGCAGCGAGCTCATCAGCTGGCAAGGGCTATGCTGAAAGAGAGACGGGCCTTTGAAGAGGGGACAGAGGGGGAGACGAGGGACCACGGGGCCAGGAAAGGGGAACCAGCCCTTTGTGTGTCTCTTTTTTTCTGTCCCAGGGGAGAGGTGCTCACCCACCCCCACAGCACAGGGTCCAGCCTGCCTGGCTCCCAGCCTGCCCGGCTCTCCCTCGGTTTCTGCCTGGAGCTGGGGACAGGCCAAGTGAGCGCCAGGCGAAACCGCACCTTCGCCAGGAAGCAGGCTGCTGTCTGTGAGAAGTTTTCACCATAATAAAGGTGGTTTTTAAAAAAATTTTTAAAGATTCATTGATTTATTTGAGAGAGCAAGCAACCACGAGTGTGGGGGCGGAGTGGAGGCAGAGGGAGAGGGAGAACCTCAAGCAGACCCTCTGCTGGGTGCAGAGCCTGACCTGGGCCTTGATCCCATGACCCCAACATCATGACTTGAGCTGGAACCAAGCATCAGATGCTTTCTGACAGGGCCATCCAGGTGCCTCACCATAAGAAATATTTGTAATAAAAAACAAATCCCTGCACCCCGGAAATGACAGAGGGAGAAGTTTCGGGGTGGTCATTCTCGCTGCCACGTGTATCGGTCAGGTGTCAACATGCTGAAAGGAGCACGAAAGTAACTCCTCCAGACAGGGGATGGTGTCCTATCACAGGACAGCACCATTGGCCACCTCCCTGGACTCAGTGCTGCCACCACCCTCCCTGTCACTGCCCCCAGCACTGCCATGGGCCCCCGGCTCTTTGGACTCTGCCTCCCGTTTCTGATTCCAGCCCCTCCTTCCTAACAGCCCACCTGCCTCTAGCCTGGATTCCCGCCCCTCCCCCCAATGCTGCCAGGCCAACGCTTCAGCCACATGCAGGGCCCTACACGCTTCCCACAGGCGCCTCTCCAGACATACCCTTGCCCCCCAAAGCACACAAGGCAGCACGAGCTATGGGCAGCTCCCTGACCTGCCATCCCACTTCTCAGGCATGGCCCCCTCCCCTCAGCATGGACCACACCTCCGGCTCAGGCCTGGTCGCCCTGCATCATAATCAATCATTCTGGTGTCTTTCCTTCTCCTAAAAACACCAGCTCCCCAACTGAAGGGCTGGGTCCTCAGCGATAGCCTGCATGTGCCGCGTGCACAGGAAGAGTGAATCCAATGGTTGAGGCACGGTGGAACGCCAAGGCCAGGTACGCCTGCTCTCACCGCAGCCGGGCCAGGAAGGGAGAGAGGCAATGGCCTCCAATCAATGCTTAGATAGAAAAGGAAGCTCTTTCTCAGAGTGAGGACAGATTCCGAAACATGATTAAATTATTAACCAAAAAGTACTGGAGCAGGAGGGGTAGTTGTGCACACGGCATGAACCAGTGTGGTCCAGTTCTCCGCTGTGGCTGGAGACCTGACTCAGGACCCCAGCCCGCCCCTGCCCTACTCCTCTGGGGCTCCCCAACCAGTCACATGAAACACGGTGGGCAAAAATAACCAGCCTGCCTTGATCGGCTTCTCACGCCTGACTCCAAAGACCAGAAGTACAAGACTGTCTTTTTAATTCCCAGCTCAGGAGGAAGAAGGAAAAAGTGCTTATTTTTAGCCTAGCCCCAAAACATAAGCATCTGCAGATCAATAAGGAGCAAAGGAGAAGAAAGAAATCTCACAAGAGATCAGAACTGGAACCGAAGCCCCGAGTAGCACCAGACACACTGGCAGTGGCTGCCTGGAGTGGCCTGCAAGAGGACTGGCCCGGCTTCCCTCTTTTCTAGATAATTAATCCCAGGATAGCGAAGACGCACGCCCTAAGCTTCTTGAAAACACACACACGTCCCGGAGGAGCTGGGCAAGTGGGGAAGAAAACAAGCAGTGTGAACCCCTGTTTTCTCTGTAATGAAGTTATTTAACAGAGACCTCATTTCCAGCGTGATCCTTCCAAGCCCAGACAGAGCCACTGCCACCGAGATGAGAGCTGGTCCTCTGTGGCACGTCCCACCTGGGCCGGCAGACAGAACCCGATTGCCTCCGGTGCCCGCTACGCAGGGGCCATCACCAGCACCCACATGCCCCACACACACCAGGCCTTCCACACGAGCTGTGAAGCATAATTTTTGTTTGTTTTTTTTTTTTTTAAATGTGTAAGTCCCTAAGCCCCAACCTCAGCCCCTGGATAGCTGGGGTCCAGATATTCCCAAGGGATTCAGGGGGGCTGAGAGCCATGGACTTGAGCTGCATTTTCTCACCCACCACCAAAGTGTTTTAAAAACAAAATACAAAGGGAACTGGAGCCTGGCTTTGAACACCAGACAAACAGGGAACTGATGTGCACAGACCAGAGACCTGGCTTCCACGAGAAACCACCCTGCGAGGCCTGGGCCTGACCCAGAGACCCCCGAGCCTTGCGGGCCCGGGGCAGGGGCTTAAAATGTGGATTTCAGAACCCACCCTTTCCCCCAGGGATTCTGCTTCAGAGGGTCAAGACGAGAATCAGCCCATTCTCAAGCAACACTCTGAGAAATGGTGGTCCAGGACAGTCTTGGTATAAGACAGAAGGAGGGGAACCAGTGAGAAAGTCTGCAGATGTCCCAGCAGAACAGACGCCCTCACTATGGAGGGGCTGCCGTGGAGCCACTGGGGGTGCTCAGCCCCTTCTCTCCCTGCTTTAGGGGAGCAAAGGGAGCCCGACCTCACTCAGAGAACTTTCCCAAAGGCCTGTGGGGAGATAGCCGGAGGTTGCCAAAGGTCAACAGAGCCCCCTCGGCATTTGGAAGCCATGATTTCACAAATGCTCACCATAACCTCTGCCCCGAATCAGCCAGCTCCCATGAGGGCGTCTGACACCTTCTAAATGCAGCTTTTCTCTGTCCTCTAGCCTCTAATTAATCCCTCTGCCTTCCACCCCTCCTGAGAATAGGGACACAAGGCCAGTAATACTTCCTTTGAAGTAAGCATCACAAGGAGAAAAACAATGCCTGGGATTTGCTTGAAAGTACAGGAGCAAAAAAAAAAAAAAAAAAAAAAAAAATGCATATAGGATAAACAAATCAAGCACAGTAAAATTCCGGTGACTACCGACAGGACAGACGGTACACAGTTCATTCCATCTACTTCCACAGGTTTTTCATAATAAAAAATTTTTAAATAAAAATTATTGAAAGTCTATATATTTATTATGATCATAACCATAACTCTTGTGGCAAGGAACAGAGACCACGGGGAGGCCACCAGATCTGTGGTCATTTGGAGATATGCAAGTGACCCCAAGCATCCTGGTCTGGAGCTATGTCCCCCTATAATTATTAACTTTCCCTCGCTTTCACTCCCCAAAGCACCCTTGGACCCTAACTGCAGTCACACCAGATAAGGGAGCAATGAGCCTGGCGTAAGAGGGCAATGTCTTTGAAACGCGGCCCAAAAGCAGCATAGTAACATTTACTCCCCTGACCTGCTCTAAATCATGATCTAGGTCAAAACGCTGACCCAGATCTGCTTCCACACACCTCCTCGCTGCAGGCACCGGGCTGCAAAGCATTCACGGGCAATGCTTTGGGAAGCTGAGCCTATTTCTGCAGATTTCAGCAGCGCAGTTGTGTTTGAAAGGGTGCTATTTTAAAACCGATTAAGATTCAAAGGTTAGCAATTAAAGCCATTAAAAACAAAACTCTTGGTATCTGACAAATGCCCAAATGACAGGAGGAACATCATCTGGGAGAAACAAAATGAGCCATTTAGCACCGAACACGGTGACAGTGGAAAGCTGCCTGAAAGAAACGTCAACAAACAGCTGTCACAGCTGGGAAGTCTAGCCATCTTACGGATGACACCCACGTGGTATCACAGATAAAGACAGGCCTAATACCCTCTGAATTATCAGAGCAGCAATGAGGCCTGGGAAAACCAGAGGCTTCAGTAAGGGTGTGGGACTGACACTTTCCCACGCGAAAACCATATGCTGCATAAAGCCAAGGAAAAACAGACAGCATTCAGCGCCCGACGAGATCTTTCTCCTTGGTCCCCTCTGCATCTGTCACATCTCTTTGCAGAGCAACAGCGGCATTCACAGAAAAGGCAGCTGGCCTCCGTGGCAGGTCCTGATGGAATGTCAGGGTGACCTGAAGGGTAGGAGCTGACGTGTTGTGCGAAATGTCCCCACCTGCACATACCCACACTTCCAACGTGCCTCATGATCCAGTTTCTGCGTTTCATTCCCACTGCTGCTGCTACAACAGATAGATGGACAGATGGACAGGGGGCCCCTCTGCATCTCTTACCAGAAAATAACTACCTGCCACAGAGCCAGCCACATGCTCTCTTCCCCTGAGTATTCAGATGCAGAAACTGGAAGCTAAGAGTGGGGGCCTGTCCAGGTCACGACGCCCACTGGAGATGAGCCAGAGGATGCCCCAGTGCCCTGATTCCTAGGGTCCACTATTAGAAAAGACTCCAGGATTCCGTCTCTGGACTCAGGCTCCAGGAATACCAGAAGCCAAACTGAGCTCGCACCATTCTCTCTGCCAGCGGCTCACACGCAGGCAGCTTTCCAGCCCCCTCCTCTAAAACTAGCTGGGCTTTGGGGCTGGCTGTCTTACACATGGGGGCTCTGAAGAGTAGCCACTGCTAGGACTCAGCTGGGGACCCCCCCACCTCCCACCAGTTTGCACAGAGGCCAATCCATGCTTTGGGCTTAAAATGAACATTAAAAGGTTAATTTCTAAGTGAGTATTCAGAGAAAAAACATGTAAAACAGCCTACCTAGCCACCCAGGTGAGGCAGGGGGATGAGAATCAGCTGACCAGTAAGTAACCAGAGAGCATCAGCAAAAAAGCAAATGTATTTTATTAAGGGACTGAATAGAACAGGCAGTGCCCAGTTTATAGAAGTTACATTGGAGACCCCCAGACTCACAAGACCTGGCCCATCTTCACATGCCTGCCTTCTCCCCCTTTTCTCTTCCCCTGCCCTCCCTCTCTGCCCCTGCGGGGGCTCCTGATCCTGCAACAGCCCAGCCCCTTGGACTGACCTGAACACCAAGTATAATGATTTTTGAAGTTCCACATAATGAGCTGACAGAAAACAAAAAATGTTTTATAGTCCTTTTGAAATCACGTGCCAAACACAAGGGGAGGACCTGTTATGACAGTGGGAAATAAGAGAAAAGGAGACTTATCCCAATCTACCATCTAGACGTGGCTCCAGGGTGACGCACGGCACTGTCTGTGCCCTTTAGCAGGTGGCCCTGAGGAACGGCATGTGTTGCTGTCGGTCTCAGGGTCTCCCCTCAGCTTCCCTGTCCATAAACTTAAACGACACGAATCACTTAGCCAGAGCTGCAGAGCATTTAGGAGGCTCGGTGGCCTTTACAAGTGTCAACTCATTCAATTCTCTTAACAACCCAAGGTCAAGAAGCAAGGTAAGTCTATCAGGAAAAACAAAACAAAACAAAACACAAATAACAAACCCATAAAACAACAAGTGTGGGTAAGGAGGTAGAGAAATGAGGAGATGGGGCCCCTGTGCACAGTTGATGGGAATGCAAAAATGCAATCGTGCAATCGGTTAAGTGCAATCGTTAAGGACAACAGGGTAGTGGTTCCTCAAAAAACGAAAAGGAGAATTACCAGAGATGACCCAGCAACCCCACTTCTGAGTACAGACTCAAAAGAATGGAAAGCACAGATTTGAGCAGATAATCCAAAACCCATGCTCACGGCAGCGGAGTCACAACAGCAGACCAAGTGTCCACCTACAGATGAAAGGATCTTCAAATCATGATACATACATAAGGTAAAACTCCCCTAAAAGGGAAAAAACAACCTCTGGCACATGCTACAACATGGAAGAACCCTCAGGACATCACACAAGTGACATAAGCCAGTTACACAAGGACCAATTCCATTACATGGCGTTCCCAACAGTAGCCAAATTCCTGGAGACAGAACATAGAACGGTGGCGGCCCGAGGCCGGGGGTGACGGGGGAAGAGGAGGTCAGTGTTTCATGGGACAGAATTACAGTCTGGGATGACGAAAAACTTCTGGAGCTGGATGGGTAATGAGTGTACAACAGTGTGAATGCCCTTAATGCCACTTAATTGTAACCTGAGAAATGGCTAAGATGGCAAATTTTATGTTTTATGTATTTTACTACCATTTAAAAAAAAAAAAAAAACGTTTTTAAGCAAAGTAAGGAGCACAGTCAAGGTCTAAACCTGAAGCCTGGGGCTGTCTTAAATGAAGTGTAAGCCCCTTCTTTCAGTGGTCATAGCAAGACCCCATGACACTGTTGAAACACCGTGAACGTCTCTGAAACAAGCCGATTCCTGCGGTTCTCCTTAGGGCAACCTAATTCACACGTGAAAAAAAACACATCATCTGCTTTCATGGTTTTAAGAATCTTTATTACATAGCTACGCATTTTTATTTGTGGTTTGTTCCAAAATATACACATTTGCAAGGAAGGCTGACATTTTCCCAGAACGACACAAAACCAGAGAAATAAGGAGAGAGCTCTTCCAAAACCACAAAGGACCCAGGAAAGTGGAGATCTTATTTTTGTTCCTTCCCCTTAACACCATCATTTGGTAATCAGAAAGAAGGTCCTCTGCAGACATTTAAACACTGTGTAAGTGGGTTGTGTGAAAGCACACGCTAGCGGAGGCACCGCATTTTGCTTTATGCTAAATGATTCAGACAATTCATTTGCCACGGAGATGCGCACAGGCCTCTCCCTGAGGAGACAGGGAAGGGGGGCTGAGGAGGAGGGTTTGTAAACACGATGATATCTAAACACCGACACAGACTGAATCAGGCGTAGGAGGGGAAGGATGGAACTGTAATGTGTTTGCAAAAAAGCCTCTCGCCATGGAAGTGAGCCGCACGAGGAAATCCAGGACACACACAGAGGCACCTTCCATCGGAAGGAACAGACGCGGACAAGAAAAAGCACATGGGCTTCCACGCGAAAACCAAGGCTCTTCCGATTTGCCACTCCGACCCTGGTTTACCGCAGTGTTCTAAACAGAACATATACCTATGCTTAAACATCACCTAACTTCCTCATTTACATATAAAATTTCCTAAGTGTTCACCTAAACTTCCTGGTTTAAATATGAAAACTCAGAGATGGGGATGAACCTTCCTGATTTCGACAGCGAGGAAAGCGACGCTCAGGGAAGCGGTGACTGCCAGCAGTCGGTGGCCAGTAGTGGCTAGAAAGAGCCAGAAGCTTCTAGCTGGTCTCAGCAGACCGTAACTCCCAGAGAGCAGATGCGGGGGGTGGTGCCCTGGGCTTCAGTCCCCAGCAGGTGCTTGGTCAACAGCTGACAAGGTGGTGGGTCGGGGCCGCAGCCAGGGGACGTGGGAGAGATGCGAGCAGTGACAAGCAAGGTCACTTCTTTCTACCAGAAGGTCACTGAACGCAATCCAAGGAGAAAAAGGTCAAAGGGATGCGTGAGAGGGTCGGGATGAAGCCAGCAAACATGTAAAGCAAATCAGAGCTAAAAAGCTAGGAAATAACAACACCATTTAAAGTCCTGAAGTCTTTATTTCTAACAGCAAAAGTCTAAGATTGGGTTTCAATCTTCATTAATGAAGGAATATCAAAGCTCCATCACATACAATTGCAACCCTGAGCCAAATGCTACTTTCTCTTGATTCTCCCTCCTTTCAGTGTGTTTAGTAAACTGGGCTGCAGTCTAGCACAGGATGAGTCCAGAAAGCCCAGCAGACAGCACAGTGGTGGCAGGGTGCAGGAGTCTGGCAGCGGGCTCCCACCCTGGGGCCAGGAGCATTCACGTGAGGGGTCAAGACCCTTCCACCAACGATTTCAGTAATTCACAGCCATTTCTTGGCCTCGGAAGCGCAAGGAAGTCCTCCCTTGATGCCAGAACCGTGCCGGCACCCTCGCGGGTAGGGGTGGTGAGGAGGCATGAGACCCACTCCCAGCCTCCACGCCTGGCCACGCACACTGCCGGGAGACAACGCCGAGCGCGGCGTGAGTCAGACATGGACTTGGCTCCCAGCAAGATCATCCTGCTGCGTCTGCCACGTCCACGCAGGCTTTCTGCCGTGCAGCACAGACCCCGCCCACACTCTGTTCCATGATGGAGCCACGGCAGCAAGACGGACCATGTGGTTCCTCCCCACAAAGCACTTGTGCCTCCTAGCACCCATTCATGCCAGAAGGAGCAGTACCGTCTGGCTCCACCGCGGAGACCCTGGGGGAGCCCCCTTGCTCCTCTAGGGAAGTGGGGTACAAAACAGAAGCTGCTGGGAGGGCAGCATCAGCCTTCTGTCTCCACGAAATGGTCTATTAGCTTAGGGACAACCGGCCGACTGCTAAAAGCTGCTCTCCCCACCCCTGTCCCCACCGACCTGTCTCACCGCCCCACGACACACACTGTCAAAGAAGCCTGAGGAGAAAGGAAGCCAAGAGAGGAGCCCAGAAGAGCCGGGGCTAAGGTGTGGGGAAAGCAAGCCGCGCGGCTGGTGGGCTCTCGGGTCGAGGGTTACTGTATGATCTTGCTGAATGACCTTGGAGCACATAATCAACATTGTCATTTCTTGCAAAATGACATTCCCAGGAAGCTCCTCCCACTTGCCTCCTCCAAGTCTTGTGAGGCTACGGACAAGCAGGGGCTTGAAGAGTCTAATAATAGCCTCACAGCAGAGCATTGCCCCGTGATTTCTGAAGTGTCTCTGTTCCGTGCAGCACTCGAGAGGCGAAGCCCGATGCGCTGACCACCTGAAGGAAATGCCTCCCTCTTCAGGGACGCACGTATCTGGACAGGGAAGACGGTGTGTCTGGCCCCGGGGAAGGTCAGGGGGCCACACTGAGCTAGAAATCACATCTGAAAGAGAACTTGACACAGGCCTTATGGGCCCAACTGTGTTTTGAAATGCTAGGTTATAGGTAAGAAGTACAGTTCGCCAACTCAGGCAAGCAGAGCACGGGCCCTACTCTCTGCGGAGAGGTCTGTGGCAGGGTCCTCGAGAGAGAGCCCACGGCTGGACACTGCTGCTGATGGGGACCCTGGACGGGAAGACGAAAGCAGCGAACGGATCAGGCTCAATCCAAGAGGGCACGCAAATGGACGTGCTGGCTCAAGTGCACGCCCTTGACCCCCGACCGACAGAGCGAAACACACACCCCTGCACCCTGTTGTCGCCCGACTTCTAAGAGAGGCAAGAAGGAAAGTGATGTTTACGGAGAAGCTGGAGCGCGCCCGTGAAGCGCTCCTGGGGCTCCGCCCACATCAGCTCCTTTAATTCTCTTGACAACGCTCCTGGGGGGGGGGGGGGGGGGAATCTTCTCACCCTCATTTGCTAAAAGAAAAAAACCGAGGATCGGAAAGATAGCACTTGTCTGAGATCCCTCGAAGAATAAATGGCGGAGACAGAATTCAAATTCAAAGCCAGACGGCAAAGGCCCCCCTGCCTCCGCATCTCAGCAAGGGGACAGGATGAAGGGCTGCCGGCTTCCACATGGAAGGCAGGTGCTGATGGCTTCTGTGGCTTCGGCCTGACGATTCAAAGAAAGACAAGAGGAAGGCACCTGGGCTGAATTCAGAGTTTCTCTGTCAGCACAATGGAAATGAGATGGAGAAATTTGGAGAATCGCATCTTCTCTAAGAAAAGCACCACAAAGTGGAATTGTAAAGAGGAAAAACGAGCCTCAGGAATCAGTGCAAAATGAAAATTCGGTTTTGGAGAATAAGATATGAGTATCACAGTGACCGTCTTCCCCCGTGCTCTGCACACGAGCACCCAAAATCCAGGCCTGCGACTAGGACACCCCTCAGGAGATGCAGGTCCACACACCAAATATCATCTGCTCCGAGGTGCATGACTTTTTCTATCCTGACATCTCTGAAACGGAAGTCAGTCTTAAAACCCTGGTCACAGTTTTGTTTTGTCTTCCTAGGGATAATAAGATGATGGCATCCCTTACAACCCATAGCACCTCAGACTGAATTTAAGATGCCTGCCATGCTTTGAAGTTATGTAACGTTTCATTATTTAACTTTTAGAGGCATCAACACACTCTTAAATACTTTGTCTTGTTTGAGCTTCACAAGACGTAATAAGCCAGATGGGGTTTTTAATTTCCGCTCTTCTCACGTCAATAAAAATGGAGAAACTGAGGCAGACTCCTCAATGGTCTGTTCAAGCAAGTGGAGGCCCCAAGACCGGACTTGAGTCTTCCTGGAGGTCAGCCCACGGGGAGGAGCCTGGAACTCAAATGCAGACCACGCAGGTTAGGAGGCTCCAGGACAAGGGGAGAACTCACTTAGCCCCTCCCCCCACTCCCCTGCCCTGCGCCTCTCCTCCTCTCCCTCACGTGGCCAGGAGGGTGAGGACGCCAACCAGGAGATGTCCCGTGAGCTGACTCGGGGCAAGAGCTTTGTCACTAGAGCATCACTGGCATCGAAAGAGGCTGAGTCAAGGAAGCTAGTCCTCCCCACCCAGCCTGGGACGCCCTCCACCTGGCCCCAACCCAGAAGGGAGGATGAGGGAGGGCCAGTTAAAAACTGCTCCCCTGGAAACGAAGAAAACGTGAATGGCAGTCACGCCTGGACCACTGCTCAGCTTCCGGGAGGAGACGGCGGGGGGAAGGGGCGGGGAGCAGCTCAGACTTCCACTTCTCAAAGGTGCCCAAGAAATTCAGATGGATGAAGAGTTAAACACAGAAATCAAGCTAACAAAGCGAACACCAGAAGAATATGTAATTATTATTTATCTGATTTCTAGATGAGAAGGGCATGTCTAAGCCTCAAAGTAGTGTTAGAAACCACAGAGGAGAAGAATGAGGATTTAAATGCATTGAGTGAGGTCCTCCCTGTTTAAAAAAGACAAGAAAAAAGTTGCGAAAAATATTAGCCCCAGAAATAGACAAAGGAATATAATTTGTAACCCTTATTAAACAGCAGATACAAAGTAATGAAAAAAACAGGTAACAGAATCAGTGAATACACAGGGGAAGACGGTGTTCAATAGAATTAAAGTATTGAAAATGACAAAGTCAACCACCCTTAGGCAAGGAACAAAGATTTTATTTGCAAATGTTAACATTTCCCAGCGGCAAAGGTACAAAAGAGGCTTTGGGTCCAAGCATAGACTGGTACAACCTTTCTGGAAAGGAGCTCACAACACCTATCAAGTCTTAGCAAGGCTCAAACTCTCTGACCCTGTGGTTCCACTCCAGGAATTTATTCTAAGAAAACAGTGAAAAATACAGCCAAGGTTTGGGAAAAAACATGTTACTGTAGGTTAAATGACCAGCAGCGAATTAGCTAAGTAGATTAGGACATATCCATACAATCTTCATAAAGAAACACTTTTCAGGTCACTTAAAAATACCTAATGATGTACTGTTAAAATTTTCAAGTATGGAAAAAGAAAAAGCCTAACGTGTTATTATCTCAAATATATTAAGAAACAAAGAGATCAAAGCTTAGGAGGAACCACACCCATGTCGCTTCTATGCATGGATCCCATATCATTTCTTCCTGCTTCTTGTGCTCTTCTGGAGTTCGATCATGAAAGTGCGACAGCTCTATAAAAAGAGGGGGGCAGTAAACACGAAGCTTCTCACCCTCTCACCCCAAGCTCAAGAAACACAACTCCAAAGCAAAGGGCAGCAGGCACATTCTAGAGGTATTTAGAAAGAAGAGAGAAGCATCTGGAACAGCAGGCCCTTCCCTCTACAACAAAATGCTCAGAGCGTGCTTAGTCCTTTCAACCTCTGGCTTGTCCGCGATGGAAGAAAAGCATATTTGAGGATTGCCATCCCGCACTTCTTTCCGAGATGGTTTGCAGCTCCCAGCGGCTCAGGGTGGTACCTTCCTTAAGACTCCTAACTTTGCACTGACCAGCAACACCCAGCCCGACAACAAAGGCCAGGGGCAGGGGCAAGGCAAGCTCAAAGGCTTGCCTTTCACCACCATGCTGGGGGGGCGGGATGCAGGGGCCCAGGACCAAGCACTCCATGGGCTTTCCCAGGGTTCCAGGAGCTTCAGTGTGTAACCAGGGAGCCACAGCATGAGTCCAGCCAGACAGATGGCCATCAAGCCCTTCCTAGGAGACGTGTCACTGTGCTCTTTCTCCAGAAATCCAGTAAGCCTACAGTTCCAGGGCTGGGGGTCCTGATGTCCCCCATCTTTGTCCCTTCTGGGGTTGTAAAAACCAGCTCAGAAGAGTTACCCCAGGGACCCCACACCTGGAGCGGCCAAGTCCCTGCGTTCCTACCTCTTGGGGGCTTGCCCTCCGGCTTTCCAGTCCCAGGAGAAAAAGAAGGCCATTGGGTGTGGAAGGAGCAAGGGCCCGCCCCGCTGCAGCTCCTGCCCGCTTCCACCCCTAGCTCATCCTCCTGCTCCCACCGTAGGTCCATCCAGCCCCCTGGCTGCCCTCCTGACCCCGTCTGCTGCCTTGCTGGTGGCCCACAGACTCACAACAGTGATCTAGCCATCATCAGTCAAGCTTGACCCTGAACACATGGAGCTGTCTCTCAGACGACTGAACCTGTCTAAGTGGAAGTCCCAGTCTCTCCGCGGGGCACCACAGGCAGAGGCACCCTACTTGGGAGAGGAGGCAGGGTCAGCCTTGGCCCCGTCGCGCTCCAGATACCATGTGGCTCGTGCTGGCTGGCTCTCAGTGAGCCCCAAACAACCCCTGCATGCAAAACGGGTGCACCTTCAGGCAGCTCAGCCAACAATGGGGGGCGACCGCGGGGGCCGCTGGGCCCCTCCCCGCTGGGCTCTGGGCACAGTGGAGCCTCTGCACAAGTGAACACACAGCAGTATCTAGAAACGAGCATTTAATGAGTGCTTTCTAACTGCCAGACCCTGTGTTAAGTGCTTTTCCAAAGCCACTTAATTTACTTAACAAGGGAAGCAATGGCAGCCTCCACTCTCGGCTGACATCCACGAGGGTGGACGGGGAGATCGCACACGAAGGGAACACAGCGCCAGTCGGGAAGGTCCAAGGGGCACACAGTCGCCCGAGGCGGCCAGGAGGGGGTTCTGTCATTTACGGGGGGGCAGAATAAGGTGGTAAGGAGAGTAGATCTCAAACACTGGGACACTGAGAGAGGTATTAGGACCAGACTGGTGGGAATCAGCTGACTAGAAGCCTCAGACACAGGGGCTGTGCCTTCAGGGACTGTGCACCCTAACACGGCACTGCACACAGAAGGAAAATGAGGTCCCCCAGACCACTCCCTGTGGCTCAGACAACAGCCCGAGGCTGCAGGGAATCCCGACAGGAAGGCGAGGCCTGTCCTCAGGGACACTGGGGACGCAGCGCCTGGACTGGGACAAAGGGGGGGGGGGTCACTTTTGTTCCAAGATGCTGATGCTAAGTGAATCACGGAAGGAAGGAACCTTTCAGGACCAGGGCACGAGGCTGTTCCCAAAGGATACTCGGTGTGCGGTCTCCTCTCTAAAGATTTAGATTTGTGGCTTTTCTCCCTAAATAGCACATGGGCTAGAGAATAGGAAAGGAAAAAAGTATTAAGAAATAGAAAAACTCACAGCATATCTGCAGTCAGAATTTGGCTTTAAATCCTGGCAACATAATCTATTTTGAGCATGAGACAAGTTTGCTAATTCCTAATGAGCCAGATTAGAAACAGACTACAAACGAACAGCAAACTCATCACAAAACTATGAGAATGCCCAAAATACACAGCATTACAGATGCACCGCGAACAGCGGCCATGCGGCTCCGGAGGGAAAACCGTGTGACGGGTGCCGCAGAAAAGGGTACGATCATCCAGAAGCTCCTTTCCTTGTGCTCACCACGATCCGGACTGTGCCCAGTTGCGCTGCACGGAAGGACGCGGGGACACAGGGAGTCCTGGAGAGGGAAAGTACAAGGTGTCCTGGGACGGAGTTTAGGGACACTGACCCAGATTTGGGTAGACAGAGGTTCGAGAAGGTTCTTCTAGGCTGGGACCTTCGGGGCAAACGGAAGAGTGTGCCTGGCAGAGGCCAGGGGGGATTCCAGGAGAAGGGGAGGCGGGGACACAGAGGGGTCCAGATGATGTTTCCCTGCCAATGCTCAGGTACTCTGACCATTCAGGCAAGACGTACCCAGAAAAGAGAAAAGTATCCCGTAAACATCCTTATCAAAGTCCCTTCTCTACTCTAAGATAGTTCCTGCTTTTCTTTCTCAGGCACTTCCCTGCCCAAGACGGAGTGAGTCGACGGAGACCAATCCAGAAACCAGTGTTTCCAACCCCAGTACAAGAACCAGCTGAGGATCTTTATTTAATAAATGAGACGGAACCCGGATGCCTGGACGGATTGAGCACTCGGGGGAAGGGGAGAGGCACGAACCATCTTCCAGGGCCAGAGAGGCCAGTGCAGACAACCACTGCATCAGCCATACCCGAGAACGTGCGTGACCCCATCGATGCCTGGATGGAGGTTCTGCAGACACCACTCTTCTCCATAACCCCACGTACCCGATCCACAAGTGCACCTGCATTTAGAACGAGCTGCATATGGTGAGTGGGGTGTGAGCGAGCAGCTATAACAGGAGGCCTGTTGGGAAGGCAGGACAGATGGCCTCCGATGGGCTGGAAGGGCGCTAAGTCACAGCCGTGCTGCACGGTGGCCTTTTGGGGGCCCATATGCTCCCGCCCCCATGGCAACTTGCAAGGACCCACAGAGCATTCCTGTAACCATCAGGCTTGCAGGGAGAACCTCCAGAGAAGGAAGAGAAAAACGACCCCCAAAGCAAATAGCCCAGCTCCAGCAGCCCACAGCCCATGAAGGCCACAGGGCTAGGGAACCTCAGAGACATGGAGGGCCACTGCTGCCCACTTTCCGGGCAGGACCATGAGGACACTCTGTCTTGATCTGCAAAGACACTCGACATTACACGCCCTGGAAGCAATACTCCGGCAACAAGGAGTGAGTTAGAGCACAATTAATTCACACCTGGAGAGGCTCACCCGCCCAGCGATGTGCAGGGGATGGCGCACAAACAGCCCTGCGGAACTGAGAGCGCGGGCACGTCGCTGGGGACAATTAAGGGACCCAGCAAGGTGCTCCAAGAGATTTGATTCTTTTTTGAAAAGCAACTTCTCATGAATTTTAAATCAACCCATGCAGGCCATCCTCCCGGGCAGCCGAAAGAGGAAAGGCACAGAGGTGAACAGGGAGGGAGTCCCCCCGCCACCCCCACCCAAGGCCAGTGTGTCGCTCACAGCGGGATGGAGGACGACCTTGTGACCCCGTCCCTCTCTCCAAAGTGCCGCATGGCACCCCACAGGAGGCAGCATTTGTTTTACGGGTCTTTCTCAGGCTCTGGCACTCTGCAAAATATTAACATCCATCCCATTAACTGACCACTGGGAATGTAAAACCCCCGACTGAGCAATTAGGCTGTGAGTTTGCAACCTCAAGGCTTACGTCTATTAACAAACATCAGCTGTGGCCATCCTCCCCACCCACTCCGAGCCCTGAGGGAAAGAGCCCTCAGACTGCTCAGGCCTGGGCACCCGCCGTCCAGTGCTAAACGCCGTCAGCCTGTGGCGCTCTGGATGGCTTCAAGACGGCGTCCCATGGAGGCCACAGAAGCCTGCAAGCCGGCTCCTGTCCAACTCAGAGACGTGACACCTTCTGGCCTGGCCAGGAGTGTGGACGTTAACTTACTGCCCTCATTCCTGCTCTTTGGCCCAGGGGTGCTGACCTATTTCTATTCGCCTCAGGGTGAGGGACCCTCTTTTCCTTGCCCCAACCTTCCCAAAGCATCAGCACACATTCGGCCGCAACCACAGCCCCACACAAGCCAAAGTGAGGAGGCACCCGGGTCCCCCGCCAGCAGCTCCTTGTCCCGTTCACACCCACCTCCTCACGGCACCCAAGAGCCCCAAGAGCCCACGCCGACCTCCCCCCAGACTATACTCCTCACCAGGCACCTCTTTGCACTCCGTGTGACCGCACGATCTGGCCCTGCCCGTGCCCCTACTCCAGGCTTCAGACTGTGTGTTCCCTCAGCACGGTCCCACACCCACCCCTCCAGGAGCCCCACTCCACTAAGCTCCCCATCTTGGGGTCTCTGCTCAGGCCGTCCCTGAAGCCACCCACCCACTAGCCAATACACTCTCGTTTGGGGAACTCACCAGTCTTCAGGGACGGCTCAGCGGTCCCTGCACCAGGAGGCCTTCCCACGGCCTCCCTGCCCCAGTCCGTTAGGGGTCCTCCCTCTTTCCCCTTGACACGCAGCCTCACCACGTCGCAGGGCCACTCTCCATCACCACATGGCTTCCACCTGGACCCCACGCGCCTGGGAGGCCCCCATCCTACCCACATCGGCCTATTCTGGTCACTGAAACGTAGGACTGCAGGAAGGGAAGACCGACAGGAGGGGGACATCAGGAACTCTGCCGAAAATCCCTTTCGGAAGGACCGGCACACACGTTCCAGTGCTGAAGGATGGACAACACAAAGCAGGACAAGATGTTTAAAACCAACCTCACAGTTCACTTAAATGGAAGACGGGAATATCAAGGGAAGAAGCTCCCAGAGTCCGGTCACCCAACACAAAGCTCCCTGGGACCCTTCACGCCGTAGTACAATCTCCCCATTGCCTGGACAGCTACCAACCCAGCTCTCCAGCCTAGCACATTCTAGAAGCTCTCATGAGACATTCCCATGAGCCCTCCACACAGCTTTGGAGTTTTTAAAAATGGGACTGGCCTTTCCAAAGGTGCGATATTATAGACACAAAATTTAAGAAACAGTCTTGGCTGAAAGACTCACAATCCAAACACAGAAAGTCAACCTTTCATCTCTCATCGTTCAATCTGCCTTTAATTTAAACCATGTGATGCTATCAAACTCCGGCCCGGCCCGGCCTGGTGTATCATCCTCGGGGAGGGCCACCCAGCAAACTGTAGAACTTGGAAAGCACAGAGACCTTTTCTATCTGTTCCTTCTTTCTCTGCTGTCCCCCACCAACCTGGACAACTTCCCACCTACCCTCTTCCCAGTCTGCTGTGCGGAAAGAGATGCTGTACTCTAACCGTGTGACAGGTAAGCACATCTTTATCTGCAAATGTCCCAAACTGGTACTGACTTCAGACTCTGGCAGCCTTCTTTGGAAGTCTATTCAAACATCTTTCAGCCAACAATGCATAACCAGGCCTGGGAAGCCTTCACATTTAACAAGAAGAAAGAGTAACAGTTTGGCACGTCAAGTCATTTAAACTCCGTCAAGAAATAAAGCAAAATCGGAAGATCAGGCTGTGGTCTGTTTGGTGAGGAACAGTACTCGAGAAAACAGACACGGTGCAAACGAACGCTGTGATCTCCCAGTATTTGTATGATCGAGGAGAGCACGGTAACCCGGATTTAATAACCACATGGTTGCATTCTCAGAGGGAAAGACCATATTCTCCAGAGGACCCTATATTCCCAAGACCCCCATTTTGATTGCTGAATTTACGGCAAGGACTCAGGGCAAAAATCAGTAGAAGGTTCCAAAACCCCTCTCCAAGGACCTGAAGAAATTTGGTGTATTCTGGAACATGGGGAAAGCAGCTTCCGATCTCTCTAAGGAGAACGGCCACCCACTTCCTTGAGGTGCCCAGAGCTGTGGGATCACTCCCACTGGGCTACCCCACAGCTTCTTCCCGACACAGTCAACCAGAGAGATTTCTCATGCAACAGGCAGATATTGATAGTACTACAAATCACATTTTCCTTGCATTTTAATAATATTAAACATTCCCCTGGTGACAAGGTGTCACAAACAGGAACAACCACAGCTTGGTCAGAAGGGCTCTCGCGGTAGACGGACAGTTCTCCCGGTGATGTTTATCAACAAACCAACACCCCGAATTCTTAAGACTTGGTGAGTTCCCCTCGCCTAGTCCCCGTGTTTGCATCAACAATTAAAGAGAAGGAAATAATAAAAATTTACCACAAGGAAGCACCTATCCAAACTGGCCCTTAGTTTAACTTCATCTAAATCCATGCTGGGTGGTATTTTTGACATTGTACAGATCTGTTTCTTTTTAAAATCTGAGCTGGGCCTGTGAGTAGTTTAAGTGCCACAAGGAGTCCCAAGGAAAGGGACAAAATCTCTAGCTCACCTGCATGTCACTCTGTGCATGTTTTAATCACACAGCGAGAGCTATACTTTGGGGCCGGCCAAGTTCACCAGTGGAGCAGAATGACTAAGAAAGCTTTCCTAGGGCATCCTCACAGTTTCAGAGCACTTGCGCCGTGTGGGTTTCGGGTTTGGTTTCCGTATCATGTCTCCTAAGGGTCCAAGTCATTTCAATACCGCAGATGCTGAGAAACAAAACTTAGGATCGTGGGGCTGACATGGACCAAAGGCAGTGATGAAAACATTCTATTTCCCACAGTACAGGAGAAAGGCTTAAGTACACCTGCTACCTTATAAATAATCGATCACTAAATCTTATATACGTACACACACACATTCCCCTTCTCATGCCAGCAGAAAGACAAGAAGGAGGAATGTCCTCTTAGAAATGTAGTAAAGGTCTGTCGCAACACAGATTAAGGCAGGATGATCCCAGAGTGAAAGACAAAACTGGAAAGTGATGAGGGACCAGCTCCCAGAAGCCTGAAACACTCAGGAGTCAAAGCTTCACAGCGGTGGCAATGCAAATACGGCCAACTGCTGCGTGTAGGTGGGCTGTTTTCCGATGCGAGGGCTCCCACAACTGCCGTGTAGGCTACCCTTCGAGACAGTCCCCTTGGGAGACCTCTGATCTGCCCATGAGGGTGCCATTATGCAAAATATTCCTGGAGCCCCTCTCATGGATGGGCTCCCCCCAGAGCAAACGGCATAATCTTCATCCTTTAAGGCATATTTGATTTTTGAAAATGGCTACCCATCACCGGAGCCCAGAGTGATAAACAGGGCGGGACGTCAAGCTCGGTCCTTTCACTCTTGGTCAGAAACTCAGCAAGCCCAGTTTTTGCACACGGCCCCAGCCCTAACCAGCCATTGGTGACAACACTGGAGGTGGGGTTCCAACACGGTTCCAAAAGACGACAGAATCTGTCAATCAGCGTCAACCCCCTCCCAAAACAACATTTTTGAAGACCACCCCCTCTGAACACACCCCTACTGATGAGTCTGTTCAATCCAGTCTCCCTGGCATGCCTGGGTGGCTCAGTCCCTTAAGTGCCCTTTGGCTCAGGTCACGATCTTGATGTCGTGGGATCGAGCCCTGCGTTGGGCTCCATGCTCCGTGAGAAGTCTGCTTGGAATTCTCTCCCTCCGCCTCCCCTCACCAGCACTCTCTCGCTCTCAAATAAATAAATAAATAACACCCCCCACCAAAAAAAATATCCAGTCTCCTGATTTTATAGCCATCCCTTGACACACCACTACAATGCATTCCCCAACTCAACACAAACCCAAATAAGTCACTATTAACTAGGGACTCCAGGCACTCCAACTGCTAACCAAGAAAAGCATGAGCCACAACCCTGCGGAGATGTTAGCATCCCTGGGTGTGCGCCAACGCCCCGAAGTGGGCACACGCATACACGTGTGTGCAGAAGCACGCGCAGATTTATAGCTCATCCCCGAGTCATCTTTAGTGGGTTCATCCTAAATATAGATAATAAATTCAACGTTAATAATAGCTGAGGCCTTCAAACTCCTCTGGAGGAAAACACGCATGGCGCTATTGTCCACATCCCCTTGCACGGATTGATCGACTGTGGTTTTCTGGTTTCTCGAGTTTGCAAGAGTAAGAGGGCATTAAGAAGGCACAACTAAGAAACGTAAGACAGAGTGCAAGCACAAACACAGACGCAGAACGTCCCCACAGTGCTCGTTTCCCGGCCAACCGGGCAACCCAAGAAAGCATCAGTTTCCCAGACAGACCCGGTTGGGGGAGACGTAGAATCTGTGTGCCGCGACTGGTTGGGGGCCTCAAGGTTTGGGGTTCATACTCTTTAAACCCTGACCGAATGCAGAAGGAACCTGGCTAAGGCAGGGCTGCACCCTGTTTCTTCCCACCCGGCTATGAACGAGTCGGTGTACCCACCTCTGCTTAACCAAATGTACCTGTGAGAGTCAACAACGGTCAACCCACGCCTGCGGGACAGAGGTCCGCGAAGGAAATGGCCTTCCGCCAAGTCCTGGCAGCTACGCTGTTTACAAGAGGGTGGGCCATCCAGGAAGGAAGGGGAAACATTTAGAATCCATGAGACCTGGGTGTAAATTCTCAGTCTCCCCTCCCTGCCTGCAGCTGTGTGACCTTGAGCAAGTTGCTATCCTCCCAGTGTCCCCTTTTGAGGAGCTACACAACCTAGCTCCCGTGATCGCGTGGGTCCTCCCAGGGCGATGGGGAGGCCTGACTCTGTATGTCAAGTGCTTGGTGCGGTGGCTGGGACATTATCCGGTTGTTCTTCCTTAAGACAAAGTCAACTGATCTCCCCCCACCCCGTGTGCCCTCCTCCAAGGGGTGGGGCACACACACACACACACACACACACACACGCAGCAATAGCAGGTTCTAAAGGGGACACCATCCATCTTCAAGAGAACCGCAGTGAAAAGAGGACATCTGCCCAGAACAAAAACAGATCCCGGTGTTCTCTTACAGAAGAAATAGAGCCTTGCCAAAGGTCTCCTTGCCCAAAGCTGGAGTATTCAGAAACAGGGCTGGAGTTCTCCTTCCCAAGGACGTAGCTGTCAGGAAAGAGAGGGACTAAAGGAAGGCGAGATCCAGGGAGCTGAGACAGGGACTGAGGCAGGAGCAGAGAATGCGAGGGGGCAAAACAAGGCCATGAAGAGGGAAGAACAGGTGAGCACAGCAGAGCTGCCTGTTTGTGTGTGAACACCTTGCTGGTGCGTCTTCCAATGTCGGGAGCTGCTTCTCCAGCGCTCGGAGGGGCTCAGAGGTCCTGGCAGCCTCACAGGCCTCTGCCAGCACATGGCAGGCCCACAGAGGACCGATGCTCCTGCGGAAGAGAGGGAAGAGCGGGAGGCAGACAGCGGGGTCCGGAAGCAGAGCCACAGGCTCTAGCTGCCTCACCGCTCTCAGAACACCCTCCGCAGGGAGCACGGACACACACCGGCTACATACTCGTCCTCGGGAAAGCTCTCAACAAATCTGGAGAAAGACGGGAGGTCCAAACCAGCAGTAACTGATTTCTAGCCTGCTGTCCACATCAAAGTTTGCTCATGAGCCATTCAGGCTATCAAAAAATTAAGTTAGTCCCGGGAAATTTTATTTTCACCAATGGGTTGGAAGGTATGCCAAGATGGCCTAGCCTGAGACTCAAGCACGTCTGGCTGTGTGTGATGACCTTGGGCTATGGGCCCTGGAAACAACTTCAATGAAGGTTGTGTGTGTGTGTGTGTGTGTGTGTGTGTGTGTGTGTGTGTCAGAGAGAAGCTTCCTCTCCCAGGCAGCCTGGAGAAGAGAGGCAGGTTGGCTCCTGGGGAAGGAAGGGCAAAAAAGAAGCTAAAGGAGCATTTCCACATCATCCAGCTCAGAGCCACGAGGGTCTGGACAGCGGTGTCCAGCTGGCACAGTGCCACTGGAGGGGAGAGGTGCGTGGGTCCCATCCAAACACGGAACACTGCGTTCCACAGAGTGAAACTCCAGGGGCGCGCTGAGAGGACGCAGGCACGAAGAGGGTTTGCAGCGTGGCAGTCGCAGGAGCTACACCCTTGGCAGCGACAGTCCTGGGCTGAGTACGGGACAGGCGACGCCCACAAAGCAGACCGAGATATACAACATCAAAAGGCAGCTCCTGAGCAGCGAGCCCTAGACCACTCGGAACCAAGTGGACGAGACTATGGGAAGAGACGGAGGTTACCCTGACTCATGTAATAACTTCACTATAATTCAGGCTGGGAGTGGGACCCGGAGAAACTCAGATGGAGGCATTAGAAATCCCTGGCAGGGGCGCTGGAGTGGCTCAGTCGGTGAAGCGTCTGCCTTCAGCACAGGTCATAATCTCCAGATCCTGGGATCAAGCCCCGTGCTGGGCTCCCTGCTCAGTGGGGAGCCTGCTTCTCCCTCTCCCCGCCCCTCCCACTCATGCTCACTCTGTCAAATAAATAAAATCTTAAAAAAAGAGAGAGAAGGAAGGAAGGAAGGAAGGAAGGAAGGAAGGAAAGAAAGAAAGAAAGAAAGAAAGAAAGAAAGAAGAAAGAGGTCAGCAGGTGTTACACTCAGATGTACTACATAGCAAGACGGGAGCTGGAGGCTAAGCGTCCAAAGGAGGACACGCCAGATCCTGACCCTGCGACTCCCATCCCCTGGGTAATGGAAGGCACCACGGGGGGAACAGATAATTGCAGCATATGGTGGCGGTACTGGCAAGAACTACAAGCCAGGCATCCGAAAGCACAGGGAAGGGGCATGAGAAGCCAGTTACACCAAGGCCCGGACAGTGGCTACAAACACACCACTTCCTAATAGAAGGAACCAAGGCTCTCTGGGAAAATGGCTGATCCCAGGTCTGGGGCAAGAAATGCACACTGTGACCCCAGAAATCTTTCCATGCCAGATAGCCAGACAGTGATGAAAGGCGACCAGGATCACACCAGAAGGACCTAGAAGCCGCCCAGAGAAGGGCTCCTAGAATAAGGCGGGGATAATGTGACGGTTAAACAGAACGGAAACTATTAACAAATTGAAACACAAACTTAAATCCATGAGTTCATAATGATACAAACCCAAATCAAACCCAGCAAAACACTCAATTTGGTCACAACTGCCTGAAAACCAATAAATGAAAGAGAAAGAATCAAGCTGGGCGCAGTCTCTCCCACAGGGGCAGTGCCCCAAGGTAAGCAGACGAGGATGAGGAAGAGGCTTCCTTTCTAGAAGTATTCTGGCAAGGAGATTAAAAATGGTTTCCGGAATGAAAACGCCATGATGTTGTCGTCCTTGCGAACTGGGAACCAGGCACAGGATAGCCACAGCGGCCAACATCACAGACGGACGCCCACTGAACAGCGTGACCCCACAAACGATGAACATTATCTTGCTCACCCTCCCCAGAAATTAAAGATCGAACATCAAACCTGAATCTGATCGTACTTCTAGAACCAGATTCGAATCCGCAGGAAGTAAAGCACACAGGGAGCGGCTAACCCCCGCCACGGGGACGCGACCAGCAAAACGCAGACTCTGGGCAAGTGCAGGGCGAACACCCAGCTCCCTGAACAAATGAACTGCAAAAACAAACCAAACCATGATAAACAAGAGAGATTTAAAAAGAGAGAGAGAGAGCGTGTGATTTAGAAAGTCTTAAAGGCAAATGAATCATCCAGGGTGACTTTCTCTATGTCTTGAATTAAGAAAAAAACCTGTAAGATAAATTTGTGACATTTATGAACCAACAGAAAATCTGAACGATTGAATATTTGATGATTTAATAAATGTACTAATTTTTGAAGGTATGATTTATGGTACTATGAGTTATTTTAAGAGCCCTTATGTTTCAGAGAAATACAGTAAAATACGGACAGAGGAAAACAGTGATTTCTGGGGCCTGAGAGGGCACACAGATGGGGCAAGGCCACGCCTAGGCTGATGGTGGCAGGGACACGGGGAACAGGACGTGGAGTTCATAATTATCTTCCGTCTAGTTCTGTGTATTTGAACTTCTCCACATGATTTTTTAAATCAGCCTGGGCTGAGGGCAAGGGCCTCCCATAGGAGGGGAGTTCCAAATCAAGCCTCACAGGGTGAGGACCCAGGCTGGGATGGCATTGTCACTAAGACGGCACGACCCAAGGCTCTGAGGTCAGGAGGGGAGGAGCCACACAGGGTCCAAACGTTCGTGTTGTCCCCAAAGTCATGTTTAAGCTCTAACATCGACTATGACAGTGTTAGGAGGTGGGGCCTTCAGAGGTGACTAGGTCACGTACGAGGGTACTGACCCCATACTCCGTGGGCTACCTGCTCCCCGGGCCAGCCCACAGTAGGTCATCTGCAGTGCGGAGACCCCCAGCAGAGAGCCACGCTTCCTCTCTCCCTGCCCACCCCTCCCTCCTCCCTGCACCACCCTCACACCACCCACCAGAGGGAAGGCTTACACGGAATCACCTGGGAGAGGACCAACAGCGGGCCGGCTTGGGCAGAGTGGCTAGTTCTGGGCCTCCAGACAGACCACATGCTCCCCGGGCCCTGCGGCCACCTCTCCCCACACCCGCCCACCTGCCTCCTGGCAGCTCAGGCCGGGGAACATCTCCAGCAGGGCTGGAAACAAAGTGCTTTCAGACTCTTCAGACTCCTGGACACCAGAAGCAGGCAGGGCCAGCGCTGCCTTTCTTCAAGCAGTGCCTCAGCCCGGGCGCACAGGCCACACTTTGCCCCCTCCATATGTACCCGGAGTGGGCGCCTACGCTCGGCCAAGCCACTGGGTTCCTCAGGGAGGGGCAGGCTCCATCGAGGCTGAGAGGCCAGACCCACTGTGTGCAGACGCAGGCTTCCCGGGGCAGAGGAAAGCCTCTGCAGAGAGAGGAGGAAGCAGTGACCTCGGGGAGCTGTTGCACTCTAAGCCATGACCCAGGCTGTGCTCTGGGCGGAGTCCATCCACATCCTGCTCCCCACCTGGCCTTCTGAGGCCAGAGCAGCCAACCTACTCTCAGTCACAGGACACACCCCCACCCCACACAACAAATCCCCTTCTCTGCCCCAGCTAGCCCACGGCAGGCTGCTTTTGCTTATAACCAAGAGGACCTTTTAAAACATTTGTTAAAAATGAAAGAACACCAGTGCCTGGGTGGCTCAGTCCTTAATCGTCTGCCTTTGGCCCAGGTCATGATGCCAGAGCCCTGGGATCGAGCCCGGCATCAGGCTTCCTGCTCGGCGGAAGCCTGCTTCTCCCTCTCCCACTCGCCCTGCTTGTGTTCCCTCTCTCACTGTGTCTCTCTCTGCCAAATAAATAAACAAAATCTTTAAAAATAAGTAATTAAAAAATAAATAAAAACCAAAGAATGACAAAAACAGGTGGCTCGCACGTGAATTCGGTGGTCCTTCCCAGCAACACAGCAAAGGAGCAAGAAGCAGTCTGCGCCCAGATTTCAGGTCCTTAGCTCTAAGACTCTGCGTTCACGGTACTTTTTTCTCTTTGCTCGTAAGACATTCCAGAGTGAAACACTTTTCATTTTAGGGAGCTTTGGTTCCAGGCAACCTGACAATTAATTTGAGGCAACAAGCTAATCACAGTGAGAGGCGTAATAGCCAACTTGTTTCCATTCAAGGCCTGGTTCTGGGGTTTAAAAGGAAATCAGATTTCAGCCGGCTAGAGAAAGCCTAACTGGGCCCCCCCACACCTCCACCCTGCTCTCTTGGGACAGCCTGTTGAGGACTAAAGAGCATCATTGGTCAGAAATGAGTGGGGAAGCTTCACCGTGTAACACGCAAACACACACGCATGTGTACATAGAGGGGCTCGCACACCTACGTACAATACACACCCACCCCACACACACATTCTCACAACACCGTCAACTCGGCCACGATCAGCTTCTGCCTGGTCGTGGAGCCTCTTGCATTAAAGAGAAGAGCGTGGATTCCCCCCGAGGTCCTGTGGTGGCACCAGCCACCTGCCTGAAGGATACTATACAGCTCAGCCTCCCGACTCCTGCAAGGCCAGGCTCAGGTCCAAACCCCTGTGAACTCCCACTCAACGCAGCTGCATTCCCAGTCTCAGACCAAAGGAGTCCCCAGAAAAATCCTGGAGATGGAACAAAACAAAACCAAAACAGAAAAGCATGGCTGAGAAGAACCCTCAGGGCTTAGGCACAGACATCTAGAAACCAAATAAATAAGGAAGGGCAGCAGGGTGAGAGGGTTATCGCATTATACTGTATCCAAGGCCCCATCAGAGTTGCTCCTTCAGTCCTCCCGCAAGCCTCTGGTCATCCCCACAGTGTAAGAGGAGAAACCGAGGGCAGAAGTCAAGCACTCCGCAGACACCAGGGCTGGGGACACATCCAAGTGAGCCATGCTGGGGTCACCCTGAGTCCTGTCCCTATGTGATGCTCATGGGGCATCCTGGCCCCCGTGGTTCAGGACAGCCCAGTGACTCAGACAAGAACAGCCCAGAACATTCTGTGTTCCATCCTCAAGAGTGTGCGGAGAGCAGAGACAGAGACCCTTTCTTCCCTTAAAATGTCCCTACCACACAGGAAAAACACAAAGGAGAGGGCAAAGGAGGCACAGAACTTAAAAAGTACCATTGAGGGGCACCAGGATGGCTCAGTCGGAGAAGGGTCTGCCTTTGGCTCAGGTCATGATCCCGGGGTCCTGGGATAGAGTCCCACATTGGGCTCCCTGCTCAGCAGGGGGTCCGCTTCTCTCTCTCTCCCTGCATCACTCATTCTCTCTAATAAATAAATATCTTTAAAAAAAAAAAAAAAAACCACCATAGCGTCTAAAATATGAGCCATTGGCCAGACAGAGGGAACCAGAGGGACTAAAGGAACGACCCAGTGGGCAGTCAGGGTCCTGCGGTGGCACTCTGAGCAGGAGAGACCGTGCCCCAGTGCCTACCAGAAGGTGAGGTCACAGGCACACAGGGTACAGGCCACATGGGCGTCTCTCCCTCTCTGATCCATGATGGAGACAGAAGCGGACCTGGAATGATGCGTGACCCATGTCCAAAGTGAGGTACCTGACCAGCACACTCATGAAATGGACTTGTGTGGCCTTCTGACTTGGGGGCTCACCACTTGCTTGCCAGAAAGCTCTTCCCTAAGCATACCCCCATCCTATCACCCTGCATGCCAGGGCTGACCCTGTGTCCCCAGTCTTCTTGCCCAGGTCCCCAGGGGCACCAGCAGCCGCTGAGCTTCCTAAAATCACTCGTCTGTGGTCTCCCTCAGGACCCCTGGAACTTCTCCCACTGCCACCAACCGGAGGTCTCCCACCCCAAGAACCACCCCCGACCATTGGGCCCCCGCCCACCGCCTCTCCTCTCTGTCTCCCAAACCCGGGCTGCCCCTTCTTCCTCGGAGGTCCTCCTCCTGCTGAGAACCACTCCTCCCACGCCGCTTCCACTGCTGGCCCCCAAGCCGCCCATGCTGGGCAGGGCTCAGCCTCTTCGGAGGGCCGCCCACCACACTGCAAGCAGAGGCTTCCCTGCTCACTCCAGTCCCAGGATCACTCCTGCCACACTGCTCCTGGGGGCCAAGGGGCAGCTCCAAAGTGCAGCCACCACTGCGGTCAGAGGTCATCAAGGGACTATGGGTAAAGTAGCCTAGAGGCCCGGGTGGAGCTTTCCACACCCTCCTGCCCCAGGGCACTCATGAGGAAGAAATCTCCACCACCTCTCTGAAACCAGCTCCCAGTCTGGAGTCGGCATCTCCTTGACCTTGCCTCTGGTGTTACGTGTCCATGGACCCCAAGTTCACAACTGTGGAGCACTCAACTTCTCTAGCACCGTCTGCCAGTCGAAAAATACTTGCTGAGCAGATGCCGGCACTGCTACTAGACTCCTCCTAGACTCCTCCTATGGGGGAGTGGGGAAGGGTCATCTGGGGAAGAAAGGTCTTCCAACACAAAAACAGAAAGCCTACAGGGTATAGGCAGCCTGGGTCCTCCCTCCTCTCCCTGGGCAATCTGTGCTCTAGGACTCTGGGGGACCGTCTGGAGGCCTGAGGAGGGGCGAGGCAGGTGGTGTCCAGAAAAACAACTCGTGTTCACTGTGCTAGGTCGGCACCGGCACTGAGCTAAGCATTTGCGGGCCTCACAGCAGATGGATGTCTGTTATTTCCTTCCCCTCATGAGGAGGGAAACCAAGCAAAGCCGGTCAGTTCCTAGTCCACTAGTGAGCAAGAGGGCTGCCGCCCCATGGAAGAAATGGAAGAAGGCAGAGGGCCCAAGGCGCTACCCAAGCCAGCACCCCTAACTGCAAGAAGGTGGTCAGATCAAGTTAAACTGGTCACCCAGCACCCTAGCTGCCGAGCTGTCAGAACATCCAGATGGGACCCAGCTGCGTTACAAGAACTTGAAGCAAGAGATGTGTGCTCAGATCTGGGCAGGAGAATTCAAGGGCAGCTCTCCGAGCCCCCCACCCCGCCCCCGACCCCCTCAAGGTCAGTGGCAAGGTGACAGTGAATGGGAGTGGGCCACAAGGGGGTGTGAACTGGAAGGATCATCTGGGGCTTCCTGCCCCGGCTGCCCGTGTGCACATGCTCTTCCTCAAGGCGCAGCATATGTGCCTCACCAGTACCTGGGGTGGGAAAAACAAGCCACACAACTGCGCCAGGGAGAAAGGAACCAAGCGTTCTCAGAGACATGAGAAAATGGCTGTGGAGGGGCGATTTATTTGAGAACAGTGGTTCCTGACCTTGGCTGCTGATGCCTGTCCCCCTACCCCAGGAGATTCTGAGCCTGAACAAGGGCTGACATGGTATCAGGCCTTCCACAGAACAAGCCTGCAGCTCCAAAGGAGCAGGGTCATGCCTGTTCCTTCAGGGGGAATATGGTCTTAGAGCATGTTACCCGTCTCTGGTAGCCCACAGAGCACAGGACGATCATGGCATAAACACTGGCTGGTTTCTGCTGAACCCTGATGAATGAAACCAAGTGCACACTCTAAATGGAAAGTGCTAACTCTTTTTAAGATTAAAAAAAAATTATTTTAGGGATAGAGAGAGAGAAAGTGGGGAGAGGGACAAGCAAACTCTGTGCTGAGCACAGCACCTGACGTGGGGCTCGATCCCACGGCTCTGAGATCACGATCTGAACCGAAACCAAAAGTCAAAAGTCAGGACGCTCAACCCACTGAGCCACCCAGGTGCCCCAGGAGCTGTCTTTCAATAAGCAGGATCCGGTTATAGTTCTGCTGTTAACCCTTCAGTTCCAACCTGAACAGCTTCCCCCTGACCCGTTTCACCACTGTCTCTAAATGTTGGTGGGTCTAAACTTTATAGATGCAGTCATTTCATAATGTTGCAGTGGGAGTCATGATCTAAACGGTAATCAAGCCACAGTCTGTACATGGGAATAAGCCCCAACTGGGCCAGAGAATCCAGGAGCAACGCCTGGTAGCCCCAAGGCCCAGGTGACACACACAGGTCCCAGGGAGAAGGACCATGACGCCTGTGCGCCTGGCAGGCCTGGCGGCCCTCCTCCTGCTGACCTTGGGCCTCCTGCTGACCTTGGGCCACACCCCCGGGGAGCCAGTGTGACCCCATGCCCACTGCATGGCAGGTCACCCACCTGCTCCTCCCCTGCCTACAGCAGGAACACCTGGGTGGGCTCACCCACTACTCCCGAAGCATCTGACCTGAATTCACTCCTCTGAAAAAAAACCGCCCGAAGCAACTAGAACCCCTTTACAGGACTGCGGCAGCCACTCCTCTTAGGGAGACACGGATCTTAGGAGAGTGTTTCCAACAGTCGCGGGAGGCCAGCCGTTGAGTATGGAATCAGCTCGGGGGGCTGAGTGATTCCACATGGCTCAGGGCGAGAGCTCCCGGCGGCTGCGAGCTTGTCTTCTACCGCCGTGTGTACCCCAACCCCGCAAGCCCGAGAAACGAGCCTGCCCAGACCTCAGCAGCACTCAGCAACACCTTGCACAGCACCTTACAGTTTACACCGCGAACATCCACCTGTCCGCACCTGCACAAAGAATGGTGGTCTGAGACCTGCCCAAGGCTGCCGAGTCCAGGAATCCGGGCTCACAACACGACCGCCCTCAAGAGGCAGCCTCCTCCCCACCACGGCTCCCCAAGGGACTTGCTCAGGCTCTGCTCCTCCCTTCCCTGAACCTGCACTCTGATTCTTAACATCTCAAGTCTTAGGAACATCTTCTAGGAAAATATTTTGTCTTAATTATTCATATAAACCACCCTCTGAAGTTCCTGCTCTGGCAGCAATATGGAAACTACTTTCAATCATAGAAAATCTACCTGGAAGTCAGAAGATCTCTTTAATTCTCTTTTCTTTAATCAACAACTTAGAACACACACACAGTCTGTGAGAAGGAACTATAGTTCTTTTTCTCCCAAGGACAGCCACCTCTCCGTCTGCACAAGCAGCTGATGTGTTGTCATCCCCCCCCACCCCCCACCCCCCCGCAGAGGAAGAAATGGCCTGCATTTCTCAGCCCTTCTCAGCCCCCCCGGGGGGGGGGTGCTGCCATCCCCCATCTCCATCTCTGCAGGGAGGCTGCCATCCCCCATCTCCATCACCAGGATGGGTACTCCTGGGGAGCCCAGCCTTCCTGGCACTAAGGTCTAGCTCCCGGAACCAGCTTATTCTTGTGCAACCCTGAGGGTGGGGTTTGGGGCTCGGCCCGCCTGGATCCACGCGGTGACCCCACATTGCTGCCACGTGCTCACTGGCAAGTCTCACAGATGTGGGGCCGTTCAGTGCGGAAAATCGGGAGAGAATAACGGTGTTGTTTTAAGGACTAAATGAGATGATGCATGTGAACAGGATGAACTCATTTCCTCTGAATGGGAGCCCCCCCCACCCCGTGGAAGTGAAAGGGGACGCAGCCATCGCCACACTGGGGCAGCAGAGCGAGCGTCCCAGGACTGCCTGGGACACCGGCATGTGGCCAGCCCACTAAGACAGACTGTTTAAATGAGGGCTGATGAGGGGTACCCCAAACACAGTCTCACCGATGCCTGGCCTACAGCAAGCGCCCGATCCTTACTGTTACACCATCTGATTCCCATCTCAAGCCCCAAAGCCTTCGATGTAAAATAAAAGGAACAAGGACTAAAGCTAAACACAAAACAGCAGCATGGAGGTCACAACCTCCGCGACCAGGTCCCCAGACAGCGGCCTCAGCCACTGCAGGGACACGGGGCCCCAGGTGTCTAGGGACATGGAGCCCAGGGGTGTCCAGGGACCCGCCTCCGGGGTCACAAGGATGCACCAGCTCCTGGCAGCAGGCACTGGGTCAGTTATCTCCCCTCTCTGCCCAGGCCACTCCTCATGCCCCGATCCATGGGCAACAGAACCCCCGCCCTGAAAGGCACAGCCAAGCTCACACAGAGGAACAAGCCTGTGGCACAGAGATCCCTGGCTCATCTGCACAGAGAACACAGAACCCCGCAATCACTCCAAGTCCAGGACCCAGAGCAGACGATGGCTGGCAACTCTCCAGCGCGCAGCCCCAAGCCGAAGCAGCCTGCGTGCCCTCGACAGCAGAGTCTCCAAGTGGTTAAGGGCAACTATCGCACAACACTGGCTACTCCGAAGTCAGGTTCCAAGACTGGGCTCAAAAAATGAATCATAGTTACTGTGTCCACCCGGACCGCTCTTGGGGTCCAGGAAGGGCCGAGAACAAAGGTGAGCAAGAAAGGCCGGAAAGACAGCGGGTACATGGACAGGCACACAGGGTACTGGACTTGGTGTCAGCGCTCCTCCGTCACTTACGGACCGTCCCTCCTGACCAAGCTGCTCGGAGACTGCCCCGGGGCCAGTGCACAGGAAAATGGGGATAATCATCCTCATGAGTCAATGGGACACGATTCCCCAGAGTAAACCACAGGTATTAGTCTCCTGTAAAGCCCCGCTGTGACGACAGGGGCAGAAGTCCCCACTGCTGTATGTCACTGTTCCTGAAAGCGTCAACACCTCCTCCATGCCGACCGCCGTGAGTTACAGGAGGCAGGCCAGAGAGAGTGTGCCTCCCCAAGAGCTCAAGCAAGAGCAACCCGGGTCACTGAATCGAGCCACCATCCACTGCCGGGCATACCATTAATTTTACATGCCACTTAGGAAGAAAAATGGTATCAAACCATGAAACACTGTCCCTCCTAAGACACATCCTGATCTCAGAGATGTTAAAATGTGAGAGAAAAAGAGGTGCATTTTGGAATCAGTGAGACCCGGCGTTGATGGAGAACCCAGGGTGGCCGGGAACTCAGGTTCTGGTCCTGCCTGGATGAGGTCCGAGGCCAGTGTGAGCCCAGTGAGCAGTGGACGGCCACTGGAGAATGAGAACCCCTGGGAACTTGCCCGTATTCCAGACTCCCCATCACTCCTGCAGATTCTGACTCAGTGGGTCTGGAATGGAGCCTGGGGACACTTTTCTCAAAGCTCCCCAGGTGACACGTCACACAGTCTGAAAGGGTCGCTGCCTCCCACCAGCTGGCCTTCGCCACCCCACCCCACTGCCATGCCCCAGGCTGAGGAGGTGGGGAGAGGCTTCTGTGCCTAGGGCACCCTGTGCCAGCGAGGATTAAAGCCTGGCCAGACTAACAGAATGGACCTGCTCCACCACGGAACACCCCTACTCCGTCCTCCTCCCTACCTCTGGCATCAGTGAGGACTGAGCAGGGCTGAAGGTGTGGGTCTCCACACGCAGCACTGTTCCGTTGCCCACCCACACTTCCATTTCTGCTGAGGCTGTCTTGCACACTTTCCCCCCCACTCTGATTCATCTTCCGAGTATGCAGTTGCAAACCTCCATTTAGAACAGGGGGGAGCTGAAGGCGTCCTGTGTGGCATTTCCCCAAGTCAGCTGTGACTCAGCCTGGCAAAGCCCCAAGTGCCGGTATAGAAGCTTCCTTCTGGCCCTTCATTAGCTCAGCGAGCAGCCAAGACCCACATAACAGGCCAATCGCCGCTCAGGGGCGCCTTTGCCGAGGGACCCAAGGCAAGAGTGGGAATGGGGGCCCCTCCCTCCCAGCTCTGCAAGTTTCATTTACATTTTGAAGTGACAGGGGACCTGGGTGGAACTCCAGGGCCAGGAACTGAGGCGCTCCAGGATTCCTGAAGCCCTATTAAGAGAGGGGAGCCTAAGTGGGCAGCGAGCGTGAAGCAGCTCCAGCCACCTGTTCCCTCCTCCTACCCCCACTCGGCACATCATATTTACTCTGTGACTCAAGGCAGGGTTTTTTTTTTTTTTAATTTTTAATTTTTTATAAACATATATTTTTATCCCCAGGGATACAGGTCTGTGAATCACCAGGTTTACACACTTCACAGCACTCACCAAAGCACATACCCTCCCCAATGTCCATAACCCCACCCCCTTTCTCTTAACCCCCCTCCCCCCAGCAAACCTCAGTTTGTTTTGTGATATTAAGAGTCACTTATGGTTTGTCTCCCTCCCAACCCCATCTTGTTTCATTGATTCTTCTCCTACCCACTTAAGCCCCCATGTTGCATCACCACTTCCTCATATCAGGGAGATCATATGATAGTTGTCTTTCTCCGCTTGACTTATTTCGCTAAGCATGATACGCAAGATTTCATTTCTTTTGATGGCTGCATAGTATCTAGATGTCCATCAACACATGAATGGATCAAGAAGATGTGGTATATATACACAATGGAATACTATGCAGCCATCAAGGCAGGGGTTTTAACAAGCTTCCCGTTTCTGATGCTAGAGCACCAGCCGGGGGCCTGGGGCTGAGAATCCAGATCCTCAGGCTAACATGTCAGCTACACCCTCTGAGGCCCACCAGCTGGTTCCGACGACCACGCAAGGAGAGGGGCTCCCCGGCCAGCCATGCCCAACTCCCCAGAAGACAGGACTGCAGGGTTTTGTCAGAGAGTGGTTCCACGAAGCTTTGGGGAAAGGGGCCAAGGTGACACTGGGTGAGAGGGCCCTGTGCCAGACACAGTCCCAGCCTATCTGCCCTGCCTCCTGTGGCAGGTCCCAGCCCCGGAGCTCGCCGGCCGGCCACAGCGGGACCGGGATCCCAGTCCCACATCCTGGGAGAACACGCAGAAGCCCAGGGTGCTGTGCCCCGATGCTGCTGTACGCGGCATAAAGGAACACGGTACCAGTGAGTCGATTAGTTAATTAAAGCCCACACATGGCTCTCTGGGGTAAGGCCCAACACCCCAGTAGGGAATCCTGCCGAGAAGGCTGGCTCACTCCAGGACAGGCAGCTCCGCAATCAGCCCAGGTCAGGTAGGAGCAACTCTCGCCGAGTAAATGACTAGGAAGGAAAGGAATAAATGACAAACCATTACCTAATCAGGGGTCTGTCTCACCAGCGAACTTGTTCCAGAATGGAGGCCAAAATCTGGGTTAACTGCAACAGTGTCTACGTGATAATTACAGGGTTTGCGGGCTTTGGTGTTCTGTTTTCTTTCTTTTTTTTAAAGCCACCTCCTCCTCTCCTTAGAGCCACACAGAAAATCCTGCAAGAAGCTCTTTCCTGGAAGCAGCCACTTATCCTTATGAGCCCCAGGGATAAAGACAGGCCCTGGCAACCAGCCCACATCTGCCCCAAACAACCGGGAGGCCGGCTTGCATCTCTTCTCGAGCCTGGAGGCTGAGGTCAGGGCCTGCTCCTGGCTGTGGGTGTTCATGCCTGAGAGAAGGAGGCATCTGTGGGAGAGCATCTCCACACTCAACCCAATTCCCGTTGCATGAAAAATAATTCCCTTTGCACAAGAGCCGCAGTCACTCATGTCCACACACAAGAACAAGATAAACTAAGGTGGAGAGAACAGAAGCCCCATGAGGTCCCAGGATGTGCAAACAGAGAGTCCATAACTCTTATTAACACCCATTAAGGGGGTCTGGGGCTCCTTGAAATCTAAGGGACAATTCCGATGACTTACAAAGGGCCATAACCCTCTCCTCTGGAAACAGCTCTTTCTAGAAACTTGTTTTTTCTGGACAGCCTTGCCTGTGAAAATGTCTCCAAAACCTGACCAGGGCTGTCGGATCCCCGTGCCACAAGGTGCTGTATTCCCAGCACCGCCTCAGGAAGACCTGGGTCTCAGCCTCGGTATGACCTCCAAGAAGCAGAAAGTCACTTCTGGTTCCACTGCAGGGAGTCCTGGGGTAACACCCTTCTCCCTGCCACTTCTGAGGATTCTCGGCTCTTCTCCTCTGACCCGCCTCACCACTGCTGACCCAAGAACAGCCCCTCAGCGTTCCAAGGCCACGGCTCAACCTCTGTACCACCCAAGGGTCCCTTTGCTATTTGCCCCCACGGAATCTGGGTTTCCACCAATGCCTACGTGGAAAAACTGCAAGCAACGTAGCTCTCTCTTTAAAAAAAAAAAAAAAGTCACAGGCTGTCCCCCAAGTTCTCCCACCCCGTGCCTGTCCTTTCGACCAAGAAGCCCGTGCAGCCTTAGGTCAGATCGACCAGCAATGTCCACCCCACTCTTGCAGATACTAATATTACAATGACCCCCGAACGGGGTATACACCTTCTCCATAGAACCACATCTGCCACGAACTCGTCAGGAAAAGAACCTGGGAACTCTAAGACAGGAATTCATCCATTTGGGCGTACCATTTCAGAGACACCACTTCACTCTTGAGACCAAAATTACTGATTTATTTTGGAGCTGCACTTGCCTTCCCCAGCGGAAGCTCCCAGGAGCATGCTCCGACCCTGCATTTATGGCAGGGAGGGCCCAGCTGCCAGCCGGGGGTTCCCGGGTGCCCACCCAGGTGCTCCGCAGCAGCAAATGAGACACATCTGCCCTCAGGGGGCTTCGTCTGGGCTCTCCCTTCCGGACTTTAAAACACTCAGGCTTGGGGCGCTGGGATGGCTCAGATGGCGAAGCCTCTGCCTTCGGCTCAGGTCATGATCTTAGGGTTCTGGGATCGAGCCCCACATCGGGCTCTCTGCTCCATGAGGAGCCTGTTTTTCCCTCCCTCTCTGCCTCTCTCCCTACTTGTGTTCTCTTTCTCGTTCCCTTCTCTCAAATAAATACCCCCCCCCCCAAAAAAAAACACTTGGGCTTGTTTTGCAGGTGGAAACAAGTGCTTCTGGAAGAACAGAAACAGGTTTGAGTCTCGTAAGCCCTTAAACTTTACTAAACCTAAAATTAGCTGCTCTAGTGGACAATTTGTCTCTGCACTTTTACACAAAATGGATGGCTCACCCAGAAGGACAAATGGCCCCCGCGCCGGGGGAAGCGAAGAGAACTAATTTCAGGAGGCGACTTCTCGCTCCGACCACTTCATGAGCTTCTGTTTGGCAAAGGGACCGGAAGGGAATACATAAACCATCCCCCAAGCCTCCCCCAGGAACTTTTCACCATGCATCAGCCCTCTAACCCAGGCCACCCTGCTCCAAAAGGCCAGGAAAGAAACTCGTACCACATAGCTTCTTGAGCAGAGGAAGAACAGAAATCACCGCACCCAGGAAAGCAGGAGCAGGAATCTGTCCCAGAGTCACAGAACCGTGGTTCCACATCAGACCCATGGGCTTCCCTCCATCACCCTTACACTGCTCGGTCAACATTCACTCCTGGCCCAGAGTCTGGCTGACCAGGCCTTGAAAACTTGTATGAACACCATGAGGATCATGTCAAGAACCTTTTACGTCCTCTGAAAAAAAGGCGTCTGTTCTGTCTTGACCAGCTGGGAGTACACCCCGCAGGCTTAGGGCATTCGGGTCGACAGACCCACTCGGGCACCTGAGACACTGCAGGGGAGGCAGACCATCGGAGAAGACAGGTACAGAAGCGACTGGACCCAGAAGCAGCGGTGGAAGCTGACCACAAGGGCCAGAGGGTCGCACGTAGCCCCTCAAGGAAGGCAAGCCTGGCGGGGGGCAGGCAGTGCTCATGCAGCATTTACTGCTGAAGCCAAATCAGAACGAGCTCTCCCCCCCCCTGCCAGTGTACAGCACACTCAGGAGGTGTCAGGGGAAATGTCAACATCTGTAAGCACAGAGACGGCTGTCCCTGGGACCCCGCGGCAGGTTAAGGGCACCCACCCCCTGCAGTGGTCGAAAATCTGCATCTAACTTCAGAGTCCCCCCAAAACCTCACTCCTGACAGCCTGCGGTGGACCAGAAGCCTCACAGGGAACATAAACAGCCGAAGGACACATACTCCGTAAAGGTATTCTAACTGACCGTGAAGTTCAAGAAAAATGTCATTACGAGAATCATAAGGAAAACACATTTATATAATACTGGGCCTTACTTCTTGGAAAAGATCTGCGTGTCAGTGGGCCTGCACAGTTAAAAGTGTGTTGTTCAAGGGTGAACAGTACGTATGTGTGTGTGTGTGTGTGTGTGTGTGCATATTTCCCACACACAGACCTAAGTGTGTCATACACCATGTGCATATACACATGTATCCCCCCCCACCTCCCAAGTACATACACACACACGGGTACAGCGTGTATATACTTCTATGTACATGCACACACACAAACACATGGATTGTGGACTGAGGCAGCCTGCACACCTGTTACCCTCTAACTTAACTAACTTAAAAGCGTGTTGTGACCATGAGCGGGTTATGCAGCTCTCTGTGCCCGCTCATTTGCGGGATCAGGTGAGTGACAGCTTACAGAATTTCTCAGGTTGAAAACAAGCCCTCGATGTCACCCTGGATGTCCCCACTCCGCATGGTAGCAGGCACACGGCACGCAGGGAACCAAGGAAGTTTCTCCAGCGTCCTCCGGAGCCATTTGAGGAAGATCGGCCACACCTTAGAGTTGAGAGAACCGAGGCAGAGGGATGGGCACGTGGCCTGGAACTGGGGCACGTGAGCACAGCTTCCAGAACTTGACCCTTCCTTTTCCCATCGCTCATGGAACAAACACCACACCGAACTCCCACTCTCCACCACAGATGGCCTGAGACGCCAGGACAAACCATGGGCCTTGCCCCCGAGGCACCCGGGTCTGAGCAGAGAAGAAGTAAACCCTCTTAATGAAATGTTCACACACACAGGGTGGGGACACGAAGCCACGGCTGAAGCAGCTCCTTAGAGCCAGACGTCTCAGAGCCCTGGCACGAAGCGGAGAGTGACAGGAGCAACTGGCCTTTCCTGCAGGCGCGGGCCCAGAGAAAGGACGGAGCCCTCTTGCCTGGGTCTGCAAAGCCATCTGCATGGCCAGATGGAGGAAGACTCCGGGAACTCCCACCTGGCGGCCTCACAGACATGGGGGAAGAAAAAGCCTCCTTCCAGGAACAAAGGCCAAAATGCCAGTAAGCTATCCACAGTGAACCCTCTGAGGGCAGTGGCAGTCGTCAAAAGACCTGCGGCGGGCACACGTCATGTTGGCCACCTCCAAGCCGGGTCTCCCCGCCGGCCTGTCTCGGGCATCACAGTGCGGGACACGTGAAGCACTCTGCCAGGGGAGAAGAGTCCAGGCTGTACGGACCTGCTGCAGACTCGGCAAACGCAGTAAGACACCACTGCTTTCGAGACACTTGTAACAAAGAGGACGTCTTCCCTCTCTTGATTGTCCCAGACTCCCCGAGACATCCGAGTGACGTGCTCCAGCCGTCCCCTGCCTGCGGCTCTGAGAACCCTGGTATTGCTACCATAGGATCGTGCAATAGCCTTGCTGCATGACTGGCAATTAGCAAAAGGGACAAAACAGTGCCAGGAAGGACAACACACCTGGGCCGGGGGGGTGGGGGGCACTCAGACGGCTCTAGGTCTGCAAGCAGGCCCAGAGCACATGGTGGGTGGGTCGCTGTCCTCTGCAGAAACGCCACCATCAAAGACAGCCAGGAGGAAACAGGAGGACATGGAAAGCCAGTCCTCCCAAGAGGCAACTAAAAGTCTACGGTGAGACGACACTGCTGAAGCCTTGAATCTCCCTCTCTCATGGATGTGACTGCGTCATCAGGACACTGAAACCCAACAGACGATCGGGTCTGTAACACCAGACCAGCTGGAATTTCTAGCCAATGTCCCAGGTTCACCCAGCACTGAAACCCCCCGTATCTCCAGCCCCAGCTTAGGCAGTCCCGACGCACTACCGATACACCCTGGAGGGGCACGGCAAATCCGCAAGACATCTGGCTGGTGGCCTCGATGCCCATCCTCTGGGATTAATTTCTGTGGTCTGGAGAGGGTCTTTTCGGCCAGGGCCAGCCCTCAGTGATCTGAGCAGCCTCCAAGAGTCTGCAACCCACACAGGGACTAACATATGCTATGTTATGGGAACATCTCACTTCGGGTCAGGCTGGGCTGCCAACAGGGCCTGGTGGTCCAAACGGGATCAACACTACGGGGAAAGAAACTGAGGTATAAGGTAGCTAGATACATACACGAGTTTGGAGAGAGGCAGGTTTAGACCAGTCCCTTAACACCCCCACCCTGAGCCGAGTGGTTAAGGTGTGCGGCAGGCAGGGGCCAAGGAACCTAGGGCAGGACATAGCCCATGCCTGGGGTGTTTCTCCCTTTCCTTCTGAGGTGTTGCCCTCCTGCCCAGGAACTTGTTCTCCAGAAGCCTCTGCTGGGCCCAAAGTAGTCACAGTCAAGTCAAATGCCCGGGCACCACATGCCTGGTTACAGGGCCCTCAAGGGGAAGGGGAGCTGTGCTTCACGTCCTTTTCCATCATGCTGGATTTGTTACTATTTTGCACTGCCAATAAAGACGGTCTACACTGAGCTTGAAAAAAGGAAAGGAAAAAATCATGTACATGCAGTCTAGAAAGTATGCTATTGTACATTAAGACCCTCAGATCTTATAGGAACACATAGGGCCCAGCAAAGAGAGAAGAGGGGAGAAAAAAGAGAAAACACTGGCATTCTCTGGGAGGACAGGATGTCCTGCCACGCTGACTCTAGAAAACCTGCATAATATTTAGATATGCCTTCAAACCTCATAACTCCACACGTAACCCCTTATAGTTTAAGTCCATGCTAAAAAGAGTGAGTGTAAAGTGTTTGAAGTTTCCAGAAAAATGCGGTTTAAAATGTCTGCTTACCCTGAATGCAAACAAGGACATTCAGAATTTATTCCGGTATTAACTACTAGCATTTACATACTCTGTTTTTATGAGGGGCAGTCATACATATTAACTCATCTTTGATGTCTGAAATCAAAGCCAAATTAGCAGTATTATCAGTTTTATAGAGGCCAACTTAAAGACTCAGGTACGTGCGTCACCCTAAACTGCCAACCAGTTAAGTAGGATACAATGTGTACTTGGTACATGTTACCGTAATTCTCTACTATTAAAAGACATTTAAGGGGTGCCTCGGTGGCGTAGTCGATTAAGCTTCCAACTCATAGTTTCAGCCCAGGTCATGATCTGAGGGTTGTGAGACTGAGGCCCCACTCGGACTCCACACTCAGAGCAAAGTCTGCTTGAAACTCTCTCTCTCCCTCTCCTTTGCTCCTCCCTGCTTGTGTGCACAGACAGGCATGCTCTCGCTCTCGCTCTCGCTCTCTCAAAAAAAAAAAAAAAAAAAGAAGAGAGAGAAAAGATATTTCAAAATTTATAAATATAAGAGATAGATAACTGTCTCATTTTTTTAAAGCTAAAATGTACAAAACAATATAATTTACAACAGCCAAGAGGTAAAAGCCACTCCAGTGTCAATGTATTGACAGAGGAACAGATAAACGAAATGTGGTCTATAGCCATACAACGGAATATAACTCAGTCTTACAAAGGAAGAGAATTCAGACGCTTGCTACCACGAGGATGGACGTGGAAGACAGGATGCTGAGTTATAAATCAATCACAAAAGGACAAATGTTCCATGGTTCCACTCCTACAAGGCCCCTCAAAGAGTCAAATTCATTTGAGACAGAAAGCGGAATGGTGCTGGCCAAGGGCTGGGGGCGGGGAAACTGGAGAGTTAGTGTTGCATGGAGACAGAGTTTCAGTTTTACAAGATGAAAGAGTTCTAGGGGAGCATGGATGATGGGGACGCATGCCCAACCACGTGAATGGACTTAATGCCACCGAACCACCACTCGTTAAAAATGGTCATGATGCAAAAGGAAATACACTGAAAAGATGCTGAAAAAAATGGTGATGTCAACATGATAAAAATCGTATCTCCTGAGCAAAGTACCTAGTGTTTCAAAGAATCTGGATTAACAGCTGATTAAATTAAGAGTCCAGCAGGTAATGTTACCAAGGTCCCGCACAATCCCGGGTCGGAACTGTGAAATCTCCGGCCCCTCTTCCCAGAGACAGCTTTGGACAGTCACTCGGTATGATCCTGATGTTCTCACAACAAATTTAATAGGAAGAGGGAATCATTTTGTTTGCTTCTAAACAAACCATTCAGACAGAAATGAAGGAATTACTCATTCTGCAGAATCCATTTGCCATCTGTTGCTGAAGGCAACAGACTGGGAGCCTGAGTTGGAGGACCTCAGAGTCAATGAAACCTTTCCAGGTTTCAGGTCCCACTGATTCTACACTATATATAATTCAGAACGAATGGATTCCTCCCTTGAGAAGAAATACACGAATAGAGGAGATCCAACATCGACAGCAGCTCCCCACCTAGGACACCCGGGCTGCTAAGGATTATGGGGAAGAGACTGGAAAACTGAATTAATTATGAAGAGGGGCATTTGGGTCGCTCAGTCGGTCTGCAGCTCAGGTCTTGATCCCAGGGTCCTGGGATCGAGTCCCACATCGGGCTCCCTGCTCCAACGGGGAGGCTGTTTCTCCCTCTGCCTCTGTCCATCCATCCCACTCAAGTTCCATCTCCCTCTTTCAAATAAATAAATAAAATCCTTAAAAAAATCTGTTTTAATTATCAATTAAAAAAGACTTTGCCTAATGGGTAGAAAATATAATCTTTCAAATAAGAGGAGAGTCAAATGCAGAAACACTCAGGAGGTCCTGAAGAGGAGTGAGGGCAGGAAGGAGCAGCTGTTATGGGGTCCTGAGGCCCTCTTAGCCCTCTCAGTAGAAAGCAGCCAGCATCTCCCCTAACCACCCTGCCGCTCAGGATCCCCTGGGACAAGGCATGCAGATTAACAACTACATTTAAATCACTTAAGCAAATGACTAAGCTGCACTGATAAGGAATTCTTCCGTCATAATTATCACAGATAAGTACATATTTAATATGTTCAGTTTCAGTAATTAAAATATGAAGAGTGAACATTTTCTATCACGGCTCAAAGCACACTGGCAGGTTCTAGAATGAGAAGATGCCATGAACGCAGGCTGGTTTGTAGGTTTTCTTAAAACTGAAAGCAAACCGAAGTGAAGCCAGTCTGGCTCAGCAAGAAGAAACGTGACACTTCGGACCCATGGTGAAGCCCATGACATCCACTCCCCAGGAAGCCCTCCTCAGAGGCTTAGATGGCAATGACTTATGGCCATCTTGGGACACTCTGGGTTGCCTGGGCAGTTCTGGGCTGCCCACCAGGGCCCCCAGAAGGAGGCTACAGGGGCTGGGCATAAGGGCGGTGGGCCTCTGTCACCTGAGGCCCAGGCCCGTGGCTCTCCTCCACGCCATCTCCCCCATGACGTGTCCGAGCCTCCGGGCAGCTCTCCAGGGCTGCTCTCTCTAGCAGGCCGCTGGGACATCTCAAAACACAGCAGCCCGGCTCTAGGAGAGACAGGCAGAGCCTGCCAGGCCTCTTAAGGCTGGGCCTCCAGAGCCCAGTGTCTCCCCCCAACCCCACTTTGGCCATTCAGTGGTCCAGTAAGCCACCAGACTGGCCGGAATAAACACAGCACCTGATGGAGACATGACACGCAGAGCAAACAGGGAGGGGGACCTGCCAGATGTCACTGGAGACACTCCCTCACAACAGGACACCGGAGTTACCATCTCGGACGCCAGAACTATTCGGTGCAGGTCTGAGAAGTACGCACTAAAACCGGTAGCATGGGTCGCAATGGTGTATGACGGCAAAGGCCAGGCCCGGCCCAAGCAGATGTCAATTCCAACCTCCCCACTTCCAGGTCTCTCACATAAAGCAACTCGATTAACCCCTCTTTACCTGGCAGTCCGTCCACAGAGAGGCTAAAACTGCCTCGTGCAGTTTCTAGAAGATGCTCAGAAGAGTACGGGGGATAGTCACTGTTTTTATTCCCCACTGGAGGAGCCAAGCCAAAGTCCGTCCAAGCTACAGGACAGACAGTCACAGATCCACAGACCGGCTGCCCATGGCCACACACTGCGCCAGTCCTCTGCAGGCTGGATGCGTGAGGAAGGGCCAGGCTCTGGGTTCCCAGCTCACTCCGACTGCTTTTCCTCTCTCATGCTGTTCAATCAGAGACAGACAGCGGCAATCTGGGAAGCAGAACGCCTCCAGTGGAGGGGCAGGCAGGCAATCACAGTGCAAACCCAGGGACCAGGAAGCATGTGTGACTTAAGCCCTGTGGCGAGGGCTTTGTCCCCATTACTCTAATCCCTGCCACCCCAGCAGGAGTCATAGTGCCCCTAACACGGGTTGGGCTCCACATTGAAATCTGCTGCACCTCTCAAAGGGGGACATCGCCAGCCCCCTGCCGATGGTGCGGATACTTAACAGACACCTAACGGTACTGGAGGTCAGTCCCTACCCACCTGGCTCTTTATGTCCTTTCCCCAAACTGTTTGGCTCTATTTCCCTTCAGACAGCTTTGACTTCTACTACATATATTCCTTTTCACAGCAGATGGTTTGGGAAACTGTGGATGATGATGATGATTAAAAGATTTTATTTATTTATTTGACAGAGAGAGACATCACAAGTAGGCAGAGAGGCAGGCGGTGAGAGAGGGAAAAGCAGGCTCCCTGCTGAGCAGAGAGTCCGACGCAGGGCTCGATCTCAGGACCCTGAGATCATGACCTGAGCCGAAGGCACAGGCTTTAACCCACTGAGCCACCCAGGAGCCCCAGGAAACTGTGTGGATTTAAATCAAAAGAACAATAACACCATTATTACCCCCATCTTCAGAGGGACTGAACTGAGAGACGTCTGACGTCAGACAGAATGAGGGGCTTGCTCCAGTGTACGTGGCCAGGAAAGGGTACAGAGTGGGTTCAAACCCACTTACTGGAAGCCTGCCCTCTTGGCAACTGCCTCACACCGCCTTATGCCGCCTCTCAGGAAAGAAGAGACACGCAGGATGACATGGCGGCCGACGGTCCCCTGGGTCAGAGCCGCGGAAGGCGGGCTCCACACAGAGGCCATGGTTCTCTCTCATAGAAAGCCTTTACCCAGCGATAAAGTCCAGGTCCTTGCTTCGGCTTTGGGCACTGACTTAAATAAACCGCCACGTGCGTGACCCTGCATTTGGTGTTTGATATTCTTTTTGTCCAACTGACACCATCCATTATGCTCTGCAGTGACCTTTAAAAGTCCAGCAGATTCTCATCAAGTGTAAAGGCCACGAAATATTAGTTTCTCACAAGGAAGTGCTTCATTTTGTTAGAAACTGAGAGCTAAGCAACCCAACATACTTCCTCTGGGCACCAAGATCCAACCTCATGTGCAGCTGCCGGTCTGGTGTCAGTGGACTTGCTGAAAGGCTCTGGGGCACAGGAGCCCTATTTGGTCAACTCTTTGGGCTTCAGGCTCCTGCTCTGTATGAGGGATAATAACACCCATCGGGCAGGATTACGTTGGGATGAAACTCAACACAGATGGGCAACAACCACCCGGGATCTGGCCCAACGGAGACGCTTAGGGTTCGTTCTCCTTCATCCTTCAATTCCCTGAGCACTTCTGTTTTCTCCCCCTTTTTCTTCCCCACCCTATGCCGCCACCTCCACACCCCTGCAAATTACTGGGCCCTAGATTTTTCAACCCTTGTTTTAATGAGTCTCTGTTTACACACAATATATGCTTTTTTTAATGTGCTGCCTCAAAGCTTTCTAGAAGTGGATACGGCTTAAATACACAAGAGCCATCATCTAGAAGTTGAAGGAAATCTCAGAGTTGTCACATAAGGGGCGTAGAATTTGGCAATAAGGTTGGAAGATGCCACCCTCTGAAAATAAAGCCGAAAAGAACCAAGAGAATGAATGGCATTAGCCATCTGGGGCGATCTTTCCAGGAAACAGCTCACTCTAGCTGATGATTTAGAAGTGTAACTGATGAGAAGAGAGTGTGTCTCAAATCTCGGAGAGGAATCGAAAACAAAAACCTCATCAGGATGACTTGGGCAAAAAAATCTAAGGAACGTAGCATAAACCGTAATCTAATTAAGTACCAATATGTCTCAGGAAATAGTTCTGCCAGCTGAATACTAAAGAATGTTGAAAAGAAAGTCAGATGTATCAGTCAGGGCCCAAGTAGAATTCAGACGCCACACCAGCTTTTTGAAGAGAGGGGCTCTAACAGAAATCGTTCACTGGGTGTAAAGTTGTTAACCAGGCCACTAAGGCATCAGGGAGGTAACAACCAGGGAAGACGATAGAGAGAACAAAGGGGAGACGTGGAAGGACTGACCCTTATAAACTCAGAGATGGGGTCCTGATGCCCAGAGCTCTGAGTATGGGACGCTACGATGGGCGGGGCCAGCAGGCGGTTTCCCCAGCACTGGGAGAACTGGATTCAGTTGCCGCAGGTGAAGCCAACAGGTGTCCCTGGGGGCTGTTCATGGGAAGAGGAAGCCTAGGGGAAGGACCAAGTCCCTTCTCTGCTGCCCATCTTGCTGACCCCTTGACTGCAGCTCCCCTGCCCCTCCCCCACCGCCGAGGGCCTGCTGGGGAGCTGCTGGCAATAGCAGAAAGCTGCTGACATGCAGAGTCCAAGCTTGGGCATCACAGAGCCAAGTCTGGAAGGACTGGGGGTTGAGACAATGGTTTAATAAATTGCACACTGGTTTTTTGTGAAAAATGAGTCTCCACTGCTACCCTGGGGAGAGGGTATTGATTCTATCCACAGAAATATCCCCAGAATGCTGAAGGCCAATGCATCAGGCATCATAGGCAGAGGGAAATCAGGCTACAGAAAACACCACTGCTCACCCAGGATTGCTGTGGTTTCCTGAGCACATGAGCCCCCAAAAGCCTTCTTACAACGCCTGCTTCTCATCATCAGCTAATGAGCTGTCAATCTGATTTACCAGCATTTTACAACTCTGATTCATGGAAACCCCAATCTTTGATTGATAACCTCCAAGGTGAACTAATACAACTGAGTTTCCAAACCTGGGAAACCCAGAGACCCTGAATCGGTGGCAATTCCTCTTGCAAAGCTCTGTCCAAGCCAGCTGAAGGGCTGCTCTGATTGACTGATTGATTTATAAAAGATTTTATTTATTTATTTATTTATTTGGCAGAAAGAGAGAAAGAGAGACAGACAGTAAGAGAGGGAACACAAGCAGGGGGAGTGGGAGAGAGAGAAGCAGGATTCCCACTGAACCGGGAGCCCGATGCAGGGCTGGATCCCAGGACCCTGGCATCATGACTTGAGCCGAAGGCAGACGCTCAATGACTGAGCCACCCAGGCACCCCAGGGCTGCTCTTATTTTAACTGTGTGTTTACTACACATGATTTACACACTGGAAGATTTATAAGGTATTCTTTAGAAAATAACTGTGGGGGTCTCAACTGTTTCTACAAATACGTTAACACACACACACACACACACACACACACACAGAACTGGGCAGAATAAAGAAAATGAATACAAAACTTCAACCTCTCAGTGGATAAAAACCTATTCATGCCATTCCTAAATTCTGGCCAGTTTATCTTACAACAGAGAAATCAGCCAAAGCCCACGGATTTCAGAAACCTCAGATGCACGGGTACCTCTGGCCGTTCCCTCCCGACTCTGCTTCTCAGCGTGCACGTGACCCATCCCAAGAGGGGACAACCGGGAGACAAGGACAGACATGCTCCTGGCAGGTCCTCTACCTTCCATTCAAATGAGCAAATGCGGCTGTGTAGGGAGCTGAGCGGCACCCACCAATGCCAGGTCAGCCCGGGACAGACAGCTTTGTTTACGTCCTCCCAGCAGATAAGGGGCTCACAGGCAGGCTGAGGACAAATGTCAGTGTCCTCTGATCATGAATAAGTTCTCATGAATCAGTTGGTACATGATCCAGAATAGATTGTCTGGAGATTTACAAACACATGGTCACTGACACTCAACATTATGGGGTCAAACTCCCTCCTCAAAAAACAAAAAACAAACAAACAAAAAAAAACCCCAACAACAATGACAACAAAACAACCAAACCCCAGATGAAAAAAATACAGAAGAATAAAATCCATGATTGCTGAACTATGAGGAGCCCCCTCCCTCAACTCACTCAGTCCAGAGCCTCTAAGAAAAGTTGTATTTTCTTTAAGGTCTACACTGTCTCATTATTTTCCATTGTGAACAGCAAGCTTCTTGGAGATTCCAGAATAACTACTCAGACTAAGAGTCTCATTCGGTAATCCGGTGGGCAATCCCTTATACATTCATCAATACTCAACTCTGAATATAAAACCAAGCACCCAAACGGAAGACCCAACTCAAATTCAAAGTCCACAAAATGGACCAAACATACAGGCAAGGACTCTGTGACATTTCGCGGCTATGGCCAAAAGATGGAACCTCTCCGTAATGCCTTCCTGAACTACCGTTCCCAAACCTGACTGCGTTGAGAGTCAGGAGTGGGGAGCTTTTTCTAAAACGTGCTTCAGTGCTGTGGCCCAACATTCCGGTTTTATTGGTCTGGGGTAGGTCCTGGGCATCCGTACTTTTACATCTCCCCAGGCATTCCGCCCACGTGCCCAGATTGAGAAACACTGGACCACGGTTTGGGGGTGGGGCGCAGAGGAGAGATGTAAGCTGCAAAGAAAACCAATGAAGACGGGGGAGAGAAGAAAGACAGTAAAAGCCGGGATCCCAGGCTACCGCAGTCCTTGAAATTTCATTTCAGCGCAGCAAGTCGAGTGCCATCCTTGGGCAAATTCCTTCAAGTCTGCATATCCTGCCTTTACGAAATTCACTAATTAGTATTGTCATCAGATGAGGGATCTCTTGAGATAAGGACAATACGCATGCCCTAACAGGCCACATCCCTGCCTCTCCGGGAACACTGCGTATGGGTCAGAAGATGCGGTGCCAGAGGCTTGCTTGGGGCCCACCATGTGGAAGAAGGGGACAGAGCAAGCTCCAAACCAGATCTTCATTTCTACCTTCCCTGGCAAAATCCGCTTCTCCCTGCGATGGACAAAGAGCACGCTGACCTACACAGAGTAAGTCTGCATCTCTAACGGAACGATGTACACACCTTCTCAGCCAGGAAGAAGCAAAGACGTGGGAGCGCGTGGCTGTGCATGTGCGTACAAGCACGGGCACCAGGACACATGCCTGCAGCTGCAGCTGCAGACAAGACATGAACGTCCGCTGAGCTCATGACAACACGCACATGCACACACACACATGCACACGCGCACATGCACACACAGACACACGACAGTGAGCACCTTCTATCTATGTGCCAGGGCACGTTAACAGTCCTGCCCAGAGAACATCTCATTTAATCTTCATAACAAAAAAAGGTCCTGTTATGTCCATCGTACAGAGGAGGTGACAGAGACTTAAGGAAGGCAGGCACCTGTCTAGGGACAGACAGCCATAGGAGGGGCTGAAACTGGACCCAGCCAAGGACTCCAAAGCTGCCCCTGCCACCTCCCACACACGCTCTCAGGGTTCCCCAAAAGCACAAGCAGCACGGGCGACACACAGCTGGGCAGAAGGTGCTGGCCCTAAAACCACATGATTAATCCTAGTTATTACTGCTCCAAGACATCCAACGCAGGAGACTCCATCAGTAACTGAATCCTCGTTTCTGCAGAAGTTACGTCCTATGCTGAAGGTGGAACCGAGGAGGGACGAGGAGCAAAAAGGGAGCTCAATGCCCTCGCACACTGAGAGCACATTCTACAGCGGTTTTCCTCCCTGGCCTGGAAGATCACCCCTCAAAATATAGGAGACAGAAAGCTCCAACCTCCAAAGAGGGAGGGAGTTGTGCTGCACGGAAATTCTTCCTCCAGGCCACCCTGCTCATCCCTCCTCCCTTGACTCAGGCGGTCCTCCAGTCACCTGCGCCCCATACACCCACTAGTGGTTCAAGGCTGAACTGATCCCTTCTCAGCTAATCACCACGATCCAGTCTAAATTCTTGCTCCAATGACTGCAGATGCCATCCCCTCGAGTCTTGTTACTCTGTACCTCCAAACTCTCCACATAACACAGGGCAAACTTTCCTCAATTCCTAAGAGGGCCAAGTTCTGGGGTAGAATCCTACTGTTGGGTCTCGACATCCCACAGAGGCGCACAGGGCTTGCCTCTGCCGCTCTGCATGCTTCCGGCGGCACCTGCGCTCCTCCCAGAACTTGGGAGCTGGTTTCGAACACTCGGCAAGTCGCTGCAGGCAGCTAGAGCGCTGAGTGAGGTACGTACGGCCCGTGCACCCACCCCAAGGCCTCCGACAGTACTGTGTAGAGGCGCCCCCACATTTCATAACGGGAGTCTACCTCCATCCCATCCGACTGGAGTCCTACATCTCCCAGCCTCTAGGGAAGAGGGCGGTGGTGTTACCCACACAGTTTTTTCTTTATGGTCATCGAAGGCACGGAGCATTAACACAGGCAGTCAGCGGGAGCTCCCGAAACTCAGCCCTGTGCTGAACTAGCGCACACAGGCTGCTTAATCCGAGTTTCTGGGCGGGTCTCCACAGCCTGAGTGCCCGGACACTACTTCAGCCGAGGTGACTGCCTCAGTTACGGTCTGAACGCAGAGCAGTTTCATGACGATGAACGGGTCGAGGGAGAGCTCATAATGAAAACCTCTTCGCTACGTACAGCTGGAAGGAACTAAGAGGGTTTAAAAACAACTGATATTTCTACTGCTCATTATCTCTCTCGCCTCGACTTCAGCAGCCCGGCATGGTGTCTCCCCGCACTCCTCCCACAAGTGAAGCCCCCCGCCCCCCGCCCCGCTGATTTAATAGCACACAGATACAGCCGGGGCCTGTTCGGCCACAACAGCAATGCAGTCTTTCTGGAGGAAAAAAATGCTCTAGGATGCACTGCACTGGGGGAAAAGCCAGACTGACACCCAGAAATGAAAGGGGCTCCCTCCCTTGACCACGTCTGCCAGACCACAGCTGTAACAGATCAGAGCCGGTGCATGAACGGGCAAGTGACTCAGAACTCAAGGCCAGGTCACCCAGCAGGGGAAAAGCCCAGGGAAGGGCCATGGTAGGACCAGCATGTGTCACAATAGTTCGGCCTCGTTTACCAAACAGCAGACCCTCCACGAGTCTGGGCTCGTGGCCATCCTCACCACGGCAACCCCAGCAGTCTGACACTCATCTCACGGACCAGTGTTTACAGATCACCAACCGGGTGCGGGGTGCTGAGCCACACCCGGGAGCCCAATGACACAAATGGGTAAGTCCCTAAATGCTTACTGAGCCGCTGCCTCCCTTGCCCACTATGCTTCCATTCACCTGCCTTCTTTTTGGCTGTTAGTTGCCCAACCACACCAAATTTACTCTGGCCCCGGGACCTTTGCACACAATTCCTCTCCATGCCTGGACAGTCTTCTACTACATCCTCATGGCTGGATCTTTCTTCTCCAAATGTAAGCCCCCCACTCCAGTCCTTTCTGCTGATTATGTGAGCCCCCCTTGGAGTTACGCGTACGGCTATCCAGTACTGGCTGGGTGGCCTTCAACCTGCACCCTTCCTGGAATGCAGATTCCCAGGCAGAGGGCCTCGTTCCTCAAAGTCTATGGCTGCTACAGCACCTCTGCAAGAGGGAGGAGGGCAGAAAGGGGAGCAGCTAAGCGCATGCCAGTCCTCAAGACTCTCAATAGCCTTTGGGATGCAGGCGATCAGAAATCACACTGCACTGCTCCGCAGGTTGGGGGAGGTCCCAGGTGTCAACAGTGGCACATGGTGAGGGACCCTGGAACAGTGGAAGGCTGTGCCTCCCTCCCTGCTGGACCAGCAGGATTGTGGGGATGCAGACCTCCTCCCCTGTCGGCACAAAGCCCAGTGCCAGAGGGTGGTGAGAAGAGCTCAGGCCGACCCCCAGCTCAAGTCCCTTTCCTCCTTTGTCCCAGGCACCACTTCCCTCCCTCAAAGGGGGAGCAGTAGGGTCCCCTCTGGGGGCAGGGGGAGGCTAAGAGCTGCCCCGGGGGATCTTCAAGGCCGCACAGGCACACAGGTACAGCTGGTCCCAGGCAGTGCAGAGAGGTTGAGCACAAACACAGTGTCCCCCTTGTTACCACGCAGAGGAAATGAAATGCTGAGTGCTGTCCATCTCCTAAACTCTCTGGGCACCACCTAACCGTCCAGACAGCCTTTTTAAAGGAAAGAGCAGTGCCTTAGAATGGGGATTCTCTATCTCGAGACATCTCAATGTGCCGCAAGTATTGGAGGGCTGCAGACAACCTTTAAAGGTCATCTCTTAGCCTGGCTCCCCGCCTCCATCGCCCCAGATGCCTAATTAGCACTTAAATGGGGATGTTCTGTGCACAGGGCTTCCTGACTGTCAGGCACTGTGAGGGCTGGTTTCTAGGCTTTTCCACTATTTCTCTGTGTGCAGACCTCCAAAGCCAGACTCCCCTTCTCACAATGCAACACTCCCTTCTTGGAACAAATAAATACAGCTGGGCCAGACTCTCCCCGAGCTCCGAGCTCCGCAGGGAGAAGGAGGCACGAGGAGAGCTGGGGAGGCATGAGGAGAGCCCGCCTCTGGGGACATAGGGCACTGGCAGATCTCCAAGGGTGGGCCAGCTCCAGGGGTCTTGGGAGGAGAGACCCAGCCTGAACATCTGCGGACCGGGAAGGCAGGACTTGAAGGCAGACACCCATGAAATTGCCCTCCCACCAGCTCACTCCCTCAGGCCATTAATCCATTAGGTCCACTCGGCTCCCCTGACCCTGGGAACCACGCTGCACTCTGACCAATTCTGGTACCTTAGACGGTAACCCCGATGTGACACTTCTGGTCTTGCTCAGCACCAGGCCTCCCCTTAAAGACAGGGACCTCCCTATGCTCAGCGACTCCACGTGGTCCAAGAAAGGGAGGGAGGCCACCCAGGAAGGGAAAGCTCCCACCACCAGGGTCTTCCTTCCCTGATTTCATACCCAATCCCTAGTGCAGCTGTCACACCAGGAGGTCACCACCCACTAGGGGGTCTTCCTCCAAGCAAGCCCCCTTGTCCAGCAGGGAAGCCTAGAGTCGACCCCCAGAAGCATCTGCTGGAGGCCCACATGCCAGGAAAAACAGAAGTAGGCCCTCGCGCGACCGGTCAGCACCAGCCCCCACTGCAGCTCACCGACTTCCAACAACCCATTCCACAGATGAGAAAAGGGAGGCCTGAGTACCGGTGGTGTCAGAACCCTGGCTCTTTGAGTGGTCATCACCAAACATCCGGGGCTCTGCACGGACATTCTTGTTGAAATCATCATGCAGTGTATCTATTAATCTGCAGTCTAGCTGTAAGTTGTCTTAATTAGAGGCATCAGAGAAAACCACATGAACACCGTGCTAATTGACAGAACTAGTCCTCGGCCCTCATGGGGGTGGGGGGCTTTGTTGCCTTGCCACAGTTATTAATTTGTCTTCCACTTGTCACTCACCTACAGTTTCAAAAGCAAGGCAGAAACTGAACTAATGAAAATAACAGAACGTTTACTAATTAAAACCTTGTGGAAAAGTTTTCAAATAACACGCCGCATTCGGATAATAACAGCTCAAGGTATTGAAAAAAAACCAATTGCCAATTAGAGTTTAAAAAATTAATTATACAGTCACATAGTTAAAACCCACATCCTGGTGTAATTTGCAAAGATGAGAGATTAAGGGGTAAAAGTAGGAAATCAGCTCTCAGTAACCAGGCACGGGAGAAGGTTCTAGCCTGCTGCTTCCTGCCTCGGGTCCGCAGACCCCTGCCACCTGGGTACCCTGCACAGCTCACCCACCGGCCCTGAGGCTCAGTTTTCTCACTGGAGAGGAGAAGGGCTACAGGAATCTCTTATGTCCTTACCCTCCCTCCAAGGTGAAGGTTCCAGGCAGGGTCCACGGAAGTGGAGGGACTGTCTGGGAACACAGGCCAGTCTGCTTCAACAGGGGAGAGGGAGGCCAGCTCCAGGGGGCACAGGCGCCCCGGGGCTGGTGAGCGCTGGCCACAGAGGACAGCCTCGCCTAGCTCGGGGCGCCAGCCAGCACCCATCCCTCTGATAGCCTGAGACTTTACATCAGCACCAGGGGTTGGGGCACTTATGACCTGAATACCGACCTCATTCTGACTACTTAGTCTTCACTCAACAACCCGATGACATACATGAATGAGGAAACCGAGGAACAGAGAGTTAAGTAACCTGCCTGTGTGTCCACAGCTAACTGGAGAAGCCAGACTTCAAATTCGGGCCTGTGGCCCCCCAGCCACATACCCCAGCAGCCACCCTACCCCAGCGCCTCACACCCCACCAAAGGCTTCCTTGCACGATCTCTCTGGGCTCTGCAAGACTGTCTCCCAACAGCCCAACGTGGATTTCCTGAGTTATTCCCCTGAGAATCAGTCTCCCTCTGGACACCAGCGCTCAGGGAGCCAAGCAGGCTACACTCCCAGTGCTCCGAAGTCTCCCCATGTCACACACACACGGAGTCTGGGTCATCAAGACACCACTCTGCAGGTAGCTCAGACCCTGGGTACCCTCCAGCCCTCCACAGAGGCCTCCTGGTCACCGCTGAATCCTAAAATAAGATCTTACAGTACCAAGGAGCACTTTCCTTGAAAACACCTATGGGGCAGGTAGAAAGGACACCAGTATGTTCCGATGCCTGGTGTGAAAAACTAGATGGATTAGATCATCAGAAATCCCACTCTGGGGCCAGTGCAGTGTAGACAGAGGATGAAACTAGGCAGCCCTCATGCAGGGATGTTCCCTGGGAGCCCATCAGTGCAGCCTGGACGACCACAGCTAGGCTCCTTCTGTGCTGCCCTCGGGCTCTAAAAACCCAGACCGCTCCCCATCCTGGCTCATGGGCAGCTCGAAGTGAAAAAGGTCACTGAGATGATCCCCAGGCCTGCACCTCTAAAACCAGAATGGCCGTGGTGGACCTTCTCCAAAGGTGCATTTTGGGTAGCCAGGGGACCATGACAATCCTAGCCCCAACACTGTTCCTGCATGACCTGGCGGGGGCAAGTTCATAACCCGGGGGCCCACTGGAAACCGCACGCATCAGGGCGGGAAGAAAACTAGCTCCAGAAATGAAAGATAAATGAGCAATGTCTCTGAAGTGTTACGACAAGACTGATGTAAGTTTGAAGTACCGGGAATGACACCATCCAGAAAACACGAATTATCATACGTTTGTCACAAGTCGCTCATTTACAAAGCCAAGGCCAAACACGAGGTGCGGGCAATAATATTCTGCTGGGGAAACAAATAAAGAAAAAAAAGGAATAATACAGTTATTTAAAGGTCTCCCATTCCAGCTTCCCAAATCATCCGCAGCTCCTAATGGATTGTTTACGACAACAAGCGAACTGCCTGGGACGAATGGATAGGCCGGCAGGAGGACTAAACACCAAGACACGTCTCCTGCCCACTCCCACCTGTCAAATGAGATGTGTGGTTGGTATAACAGACTCTGCACACCAGACTCTGGCAGGCGATAGGTTCTCCAGGCTGGTGAGGTGTAGGCAAACTCCCCAAACACCCTAAAGTGACACTCTACCACCAAAACAATCACCAAGATTAGCCATCTCCTAAGAGTTTAGATAATTTTTTAAAAACATTTTATTTGAGAGAAAGAGCAAGTGCGCGCGCGCGCGAGCATCACAGATGGCGGAGGAGGGCAGAGGCACAAGCTGACGCCTCACTGAGCAGGGAGCCCAATGTGGGGCTCCATCCCAGGCCCCTGGGACCACGGCCTGAGCCTAAGGCAGACGCTTCACTGACTGAGCCCCCCAGGCACCCCGAGATCATCTGTAGAGAAGTGGAATCACATGCTGACACAGGCGACAATTCCAGGATCTTGGGCAACCTCTGAAGCATCCTTTGGAAAGAGTCACCACCGGACATTCCTCAATTACAGAGGACATGCGAGGCTGACGCGAATCTTTGCTGACCGTGCTCCTATGATCTGTGAGAAACGCATGCGCACTCTCCACCCACAGTTCCTGGCTCATGACTCTCCAAACCCTTGACTTTCCTGAGTGCCAACAGGAGCGTCTCTTCTCATAATATGTGGTCTGTTGTCCCCTGTTTCTGAAAACTCTTTAAAGCCAGAAAGGTGAAATGGGTGTCTCCTTATTCCTAACACGCCCCCTTCCACCACTGGGTTTATGCGAACAAGATGACTTCTGGAAAGCACCACAGGAACCAACCATTTGACGAGGGGACTGGCATTTTCAGTCCCACCCCTGATTTCTGGGGACCAGTGAGGAGCCAAAGACTGAATAAACTACCAGTGGCCAATGATTTGATCAATCATGCCTCTGTAGTAAGAACCCCAGAGGAGGGGGCTCGGAGAGCTTCTAGGTTGGAGAACCAGAAGGTTTCCACATGCCACCGTGCCAGGCCCCAAACTCCACGAGGACAGAAGCTTCTCTGTTTGGGACTTTGCCCTGTGCCTCTCTTCATACGGCTGTTCGTTCAGACCCTTTGATATTCTCTGTAATCAACCAGTCAGCTAGTCAGTAAACGGGTTTCTGGAAATCTGTGAGCTGCTCTAGCAAACTAACTGAACCCAAGAAAAGGGTGGTGGGGACCTCCGATGTCTAGCCTGTTAGTCAGAAGCAAGGGAACAACCTGGGCTTGCGCCTGGTATCAGAAGCAGAGAACAATCTTGTAGGTCGGAGCCTTTGACCTGTGGCACCTGATGCCGTCTCCAGGTAGACTGTGTCCGAACTGGACCAGACTGGAAGACACTTGGCTGTGCGGCAGCATCACCTGGGAGAAGGGAAACTGGGAACAGAAACCTTGCACCGACTTTATCACTCAGCCTTCAAGCTGCTTTTTCAAAAATATTAGTTTTCACCCAGTTTGCTAGTTTTAGCTAAAACATCTACAAACAACTTTTTTTAAAAAGTTAATGAAATTGTTTTTTAAAGATTTTATTTATTTGACAGACAGAGATCACAAGTAGGCAGAGAGGCAGGCGGGGGAGGGGAGGGGGGAAGGCTCCCCACTGAGCAGAAACTTTTAAAAGGACACAAAAATAAAATAGTAGGAGGAACCCCATGTATCCATCAGTCATATTCAATAACACATCTGCCCTCTCTTATGCTTCCATAATTTTCCTTCCAGGCATGGTATCATTGCGTCCATAAATACTTTAGATTAGGTCTACAGAAGATAAGGATTTTCAAAAAACAACCCCAAGACCATTACTGCCACTAATAAAATCAATGATGATGCTTTTCCTTTCATCTACTCTCCAGTCCCTATTCAACTTAACCCTAATTTTCTTTCTTTTTTTCTCTTTTCTTTTTAGGTCCTTCTCTAGTTGGTTTGGTCAGTGAGTCTGAGCTCTGTGAAGGAAAACCGAGCACCCTGCTGACTTCCACAGATCCCAGCACTCGACGGATAGAGAATGTTCCACTGAGCTTCTGAATGGGTTTGCTCCTCGCTGCTCATCTCTCAAAAGTAAAAAGAAAAGAGAAGAAATAAAGAGAAGAAAACATCTATTTACATGGATCCTGGGAATCAGGAGTGAAGAGCTGGCCACGTTCTAACGCCATGTTCTAACACGGGCTACCATTTTCCTTTATCAGGGACAGGACCCCGGGGCCGCATTCTCCTGAAGGTGAGGAACCTCACACATGAGAAAAAGAAGACCATAACCCATTAATTCTAATGTGCGCTATGTTCCACAGTTTGACGTGAAACTGGGATGCATCTCACAATGAAGGATACCGTGTGATGCTGAAGGTCGGGCAAGGGCCATGATGCACTGTAATGACCAGCATGTGCCCAAACACACAACACACTAGCAGCAAAGCTCACATGACAAGCATCAGTGGCCTGGAAGAAAACCCTAGAAACAACACAGAAGCACTCACAATCATTAGAAACCAAATCAAGGGGGTTAGAACCGGATGGTGAATTGGGGAATTAGGGAAAATTCCCAAATGAGTCAAAAATTGTCTAATTCTACATAATTAACAAGCTCCATTAAGAGCCCAGAACCAAGAGCTTTTAGCAGTTTCATTGATTTTTTTTTTTTTTAAATGCTATGTCACCAAAGGTCTTGATGGCACAGATGACTTTGAGGAAAACAGGCACAAATATCTCTGAGTCAAAAACTAGACACTGGAAAAGTTTTAGAAACACCTTACCCAATATAGTTCATGTGTATTTTCCTTTTTATCTATGCACAAGAGTGATATATGGAAAAATCAATGTCTAATTAAGTCTAAAAGAGCTCTTTAAATAAGTAGACAAATAAAAATGTTAACTGATAAAGAAACCGTTGTGTCACATTTCAATGACCAGCGTTCCTTTTCTTTTCCTAGTGGTACATAAAATAATGGTTTTATGAGTAATAGCATCTTAGATTTGATAAAAAGGTGTATATTCTACACGAAGGGGAAAGTCAGTGATTATCAAAAATGAGTGGCAAAAAAAAAACAAGTGGGTGAGCTGAGTGGTACAAGGGAGCCGGGAAGGGCCCCGAGTGGGCAGAGGGGTAGGGAAAGAGAGGGAAAGCGGGTAAGCCTCATGAAGGTCACAGAGCAAAAGCTCAAAATCTAGGTCAACAGGAGAGCCCCTGAGGGGGAAAGCACCAAGACAGTGAGACTGAAGGCGTCCCAGCTGGGCCAAGCTGCCCGTCATCCAGGACAGCCCTGGACATCCCCCTGGACAAGAGTCACCGCCATTCGCCTCTGCCTGATAACAGAGCGCTTCGATTATGGGCATCTCCCAAATGCAGACCTCTAATTTACATCAGCTGCTCCCGCTCTCCTGGGTGACTCAGCTAGGACGGACCCTTGTACTGAAGTGTGTCATCTTTCTGGGGCAGCAGCCCTCCACCAAGAAAGAGTTCACTGCCCACACTGGCCTCTGAAGAAACAGAGACAGAGAAACCACAATTGCCCCTCAGTCTGTAGATCTTTAAAATGACCTCTCCTTTGCTGCCATGCAAGTGTTCCAGTCGCTCTATCGAGTCTCACACTGGCGTCATAGAATGGAACCCCGCAGAGAAACTTAAGAGGCCCTCATACATGCCAACATTGTCTCTGAAAAGCAGCCGGAGGCTCCCCCTGAGAACCAGGAGGGCCTGCAATTTCCTACCATCCCACCTCACTCCGAAGTGCGTGGGCAGTGAAGTCATATGTCCATTCTAGTTTCCAAGATGCGGGGCTTCAACGTCACCCACGTTGCCGAGAACAACCTCTCCCAGGCCCGGGTGTCAGGCAGACTTCTGACATCTGGGTTCCTACAGGCTGGTTGTCCTGCAGGAATCAACAAGCCCCAACCCCCATAGCAACTCAGGGAGATCATATCACAGCGGAAATCCTGTGCCCCAAGCAGGTGCCCGGGGATCCACGAGGGTTTCTCATTGAATGATGACATGCGTGGAAAGCACTCCGCCAGTGTGCAATGTCAGTTAACGGCGTACTTGACAACGGAGAGCAGACGGCCCCCCAGGCCAACTCAGCATTTCACAGAGATCAGCTCGGACAGCAAGCACCGAGACTGCTCAGCAAGCACATTCTACCAAGTCAAGTCAATGAGCAAATTAACCTGCGGGCACCTAGGGCTGTTGCAGGTCCAGGGTGGGGGCTGGGGACACGGGAGTATGCATACCAGTGTCACTAAGAGGAGTACACACATCACCCACGACACCCCTGGGACAAGAAGACCCCAGGCTGCCTCATCACAGAGGAAATTCCACCTGTAACAAATCAAAAGCTACAATCTTCAGGAAAGAAAACCAGCTCATTTATGTGGCAAAAGCCACCAAAAGGACCTACAACCAGAAGACAGGGCACAGCTAAAACCAGGGGCTGCGTGGGAAGTGGAAGGAGCCCCAGGGATCCACCTGCTTCCAGCGTGGGCTCAGACCTGTTCAAACCTCACTTCCGCATCGAGCTGGGGGACCACCGCAGTAACATGACGACGCCCACCCCATTCCTAAGCCCCCCACACTGCTGTGTTTCCCAAGGCACTTATTAGCACCTGTTTCCACACTGGGTCATTTCTTTACCCCTCGTGTTTTGGTCTAGCTAACTCCCCCTGGGAATGAAAGTTCCATGAGCAAAGGGTTGTTATATTTGCTGCCATATTCCCAAGTACCCCAATAATGCCTGTCATATAGCAGGGGTTGAAGAAACAGTCACTGAAAGAATGAATGGAAGGGACCAGAGCCTGTTGTCATTTCTGCTCCTGCCAGAGGGGCAGCCGAGGATGTCATCTTCCGGACAGGCAGACATGGAGCAGGGGGGAGGGTAAGAACACACAAAACCTCTCAGGGCGCAAAAGGTGAAAAGGAAGAAAAGAGCAAGACAGACCAAGGCTATCATCAGGGCATTCCTGAGCGTGGTCCAAGATGCCTTCCAGGAATTTCTGACGCGATGTGGCAGGATGAGAGCTCTGCCAAAATGCATGGAAGGGAGCAGGGGAAGCCTGGCCCGAGAGCATGCTATGACCTCGGAGAGCAGTCCCAGCACACAGACGAGTCTGGGTCTGCCATCCGCCAGCTCTGCAACCTTGGGAAAGTGACTTACCCTCTCTATGCATCAGGCTTCATCAGCAAAATGAGAGGAAACAAAGGGCTATTACGAGGAGTTGCTGAGTTCATATGGATACGGCAGCTTTAGGACCGAGCCTGGCACACAGCGGGTGCAAACAGCACACACATTTATTAAATTATTAAAACCCTTGACCTGGGGGATCCACCCCAGACCTCACAGAGAGGCTGTCCTGTTCTACAAGGGTCCAGCTGCAAAGGTTGCAGGGAGAAGAAAAGAAATCAAAGTTAACAGAGACAGAGCAGTGGCTCTAAATGAGGGGCGGGGGGACTCTGACCTCCTGACAACACTTGGCAGTGTGGTCCCCTACGGGGTAGAAAAGCATCTAAACACCACCACACATAGGGCAACACCCAAAACCAAGATGATCTGGCTCCAAATGTCAACCAGGTCAAGACTGAGCAACCCCCTCTGGGCTGATAACGCCCCAGAAGGCCCCTTAACCCTGACAAACCATGTGGCCAGTTCTGGGCTCTGGAAATCCAGCAACTCTGTCCTAGCCACGCTGACCCTGCCTCCTCCGAAGAGTCAGTGGGCAAGAAACCGCCAGCTCGGCAGGACCAGGTGGCCGGCACTCGGGACCTGGGAGACTAAGGAGGGCAGAAGCCCAGGCCACAGTCTGCCAAGGCAGGTAGTCCCACGAGACCTCAGTGAGCCCCAGGGACTGGCCCGCTCCCCGGCCCCAGAAAGCCGCCCCTCGGCTGCGGCTGCACGAGAGCCCAGGAAAGCTGTTTCCATGTAGGCCCAGGAGGAGATTAATTGTGACCATTTCTTCAAACCCAGTCCCAGTGAATCACTGCCTTCCACATTCCGGCACGCTAAGAAACCCGATGTGTCTAAAATGCCACGTTTCCCGGGCCCGGAATACCGGACATGACAGAATGTCTCACCCCAGGCAGCAAGGGGCAAAAGTGAGGCCAGGAACAGAGATTTACTCACCCAGGGCAGGGGACCAAGGGCGAGGAGGACGGGCTCCGCCATGGAAGGCCTTGTTTGCTGATGCATCTGACTTTTTATTTCCCGGAAAGGGGCACGTGGTCAGCAAGGAGAAAGGTGGAGAAGGCTCTCTTAAGTGGACAGGTAAACCAGACCACCTGGAGTCAGTCCTTCAGGTCAAGCACATGGCTAAGGCTCACAAATCCTCCTGCCAGCTAAGAGACAAGGTCAAGTTCTACGAGGGCATGAGTGTCCACTGGGGTGCCCCCTCCAACACTTTCAATCTAGTTCTCGAAGGATTGTTTCTCACCAGGGCCAGCCTATCCTGAAACCCACTCTGGAGAGTCTGCTCGTGGGAGTGCCAGACAGGAGATCCGCCTTCAAAAACTTCACCAATAAGGCAGTTGGAGGCAAGGCTCCAAGACGACAGGAAGGGAACCAGGGTCCCCAGTAGTAAGGAGAATCAAACATTGCCTCAAAGGAAAGGTGACCTTTCAGGTCAGAGAAGTGAGCCCAGGCCAACGCTTCCTTGGGTCCAAGTGGCACACTTACAGGAGTGCTACTCAACACCCAGGCTCCAAAAGGGCCATGCGGTGGCAGGTGTTAATTCTTTGGTTGCTGATCATGGAGGAGGGAGCCCAAGGGAAGGGACTTGGACAGCCAGGGGCTGGGAGCCCTTTGGGGTCTTTAGATGGGTACTTAATAACCAGCACGGAAGCATCCCCCTGTTCTAATCTGTGCAACAGCCCCGTATGGGTGTGTTTCCATGTGGACATCCACACGGCTTGTATGTCTCAGCAAACCTTCCAGAACAGGATTCACAAGGAGAAAAGCAGAAGAACAAGAAGGGGGAGTGGATTTGGCCAGGTATGGCTATTTTCTCATCCCACGAATTCTGCTGGGCCAGCTAGGAGACCTCACAGATTCTTCCCCCCCACCACCACCCCAGGAATACCCTGTGCCTTTCCCAGGATCCCAGCCACAACCTCAAAGTCAACTCCTGCATGTGCCTGGGTCTCTGCCGCCAGCAGCCTCACCCTCACCACCTCCTCCTCCTCCTTCCACCAAGCCCACTGCCTCTGATTTGCTAGAAGGTAGGCAGCCCAGCACTGCCTGCTTCGAAATCGACTTCTTCCCAAACTTACTTCCTGCCCTCCAGAGATCTGGAAAACATGAAGGGCAAAACAAGATATTATAGAATCTAAAGCCATAAACCTATCGACCACCTCTCGATGACCTCCTCCCCTGTTCCGAAGAGGAATCCCACCACGCATGAGAAGGTACGGTGCAGAGACAGACAGGGCCTGAAGCCCACATATACTCTTTACGAGCTAGGTCCCCCCAACCCTACCTCAAGGTCTGACAGCCCAAGCAAGCTGACCCTCCCCTGTACGGGGTCCAGCAGCTTCTTCTGCATGCTTGCTGGGAGGTGAAGGGATGCACTTATCACACCAGCACTGTTTATCAGTCACAATCTGTCCCCTTACGTTTGAGCACCCGGAGGCAGCCACAACATAACTAGGGAACAAGGAAACTTGGTTTTCCTTACAGAACAGTCTCCATCCCAGCGCCCTTTGTCAGGTTCTCCAGCTATAGTGCTTTCCCACCACGAATGCCCTCCCTACCTCAGCTTCAGGCTCTCATCTCCAATGGAACTTCCTTAAACTGCAGACTGACTCTAGGGAGCGAGGTCCACGCACAGACTCCCAGCTCTACTGACACCCATCCAAGCACGTGGCAGCTTCACGTCCCATCTCGTAGCAGTCACAGGAGAGCAGTCACGGCCACCTCCCCCCCTGCCCGAAGAGGCAAGGCTACAGGGGCAGGGGAGGAGAGCCCAGATCTAAGGGGTGGGGGGGCATGGAGCAGGCTGGCTTCCTTGCCACAAGAAACCTCCACCTCGGGCCACATTCACAGAGATACCCCCACTGCTTACCCAACCACAGAGAAAGGTGTGGCCTCCACCCAAGCTTTCCTGCTGGCTGCCCATAGGTGGGACACCGCAGTGGGGTTCCAGAGAGTTGGCATGTCTGGACCCCTCCCCCAAAAGGCAGCCCTTAATGTCATTCAAGGTTCTTCAGTCCGAGCCCAGATACACTGAACAAATCAATGTCAGAGGAATGGATGAAGGATAAAAGACAAAATAAAAACGTCAACGATTTTCCAGAGAGCAAGAAGACACTGCAGATTCCTGGTTCGATATATTTTCAAGGAGTATTTCTGCCTTTTACTTTTTCCTTATCCCCCCAAACTTCTAAACCATTTATTCCGTGTCTACTGTTCCCCAACACCTACTGCTGGCATTTAGCTCACCGCCACAAGGTGAAAATGATGATCCCCACTGTAAAGAGGAGAAACGGAGAGTCAGAGAAGCTCGTTAAATTAATAAAGGTCACTAAGCAAAAGGGGGTGGAGAGCTAAGGTCACTCAGTGCCAATAAGTGGATTCGTGCCATTCTTCCTGTGAATGTCCACCACCCAGCTCAAAACACCCTGCTGTTTCCCATGATGGACCAAATTAAAAACCAACAAGTCAGCTTGGTGTGCGAAACCCTCTCTATAGCCCAGTCCCCAACTCCTTCTCCAGTTTCAAACCCTACTGTCCCCCTATACGTGTCCCATGCCCCAACCAAGTGGGGTCTCTCATCACTCCCTCTTCCCCCCAAAAGCCTCCTGCAAGATCACCCCCAAAGTCCTCCACTCTCGCACCCCCAGAGTAAGGGCAGCCCTGTGCCCGCTCATCAGGGAGGGGAGGTGGAAAGCAAATGGGCCGCCCAGCCCTTGGTCCTGTCCTTCAGCTACGGCTTTCCCTCACTTCCCGAGGGTGGGAGCAGCACAGAAAAGGGGGGGTCTCAGACTGGACACACTCTCTTTCAGGAGCAATCATGCTTCACATACTGGGAAATCCTCCCCTTTCCAGCCTCAACAGCCACACTTTATCCAGAGGCAGGTTCACTGCAACAGAAATCCCTTCTTTTCTACGGCTCCATCCAAGGAGCCAAGGCCTGGGGGAGACTTAACATGATTAAAATTTTAGAGCATTTAAGATGCTTAAAGGAAAGGCATCCTTGGAGTGCAAAGCATCAGTTGTGGGGGCGGGGGGCAAACTATGGGAGGAGTGGAGAGATCTACACAAATGCAAATGCACTGATTTTTGACAATATTACGCAGAAACTGATTGACCTCACACCCCAGACCTCAGCCTTGCGTCCCAGATGGTGCGGCAATGGCCCGACTGCCTTTGAGCACCTGCTCCTGTCTTCCTTTATTAGATCTGCAACCTGAGGTGGGGTGGCTTTCTGGGTTTTGCCAAGTGAAGAATAACCATCTCGAGAAGAGTTATTTAACAGCAGGGCACACAGTGACAAGGCCGGGAGGGGCTGCTGAAGCAGCAGAAACACCAGGCCCGCACCCGTCAGACAATCCCCCAAAGCCTAATCCTGAAGACTGGTACCCCGGTGAAAAACGCCGGGGCAGAGAGAAATTGGCTCAATATGGAAGGAAAGGCTTGACTTACTATAGCGTTGCGTGGAGCAAGAGAAGAAACATCCATTCCACTTGCATCTTAAAAAACTATCACTAGTATTTAAATTCTGCCTTAACTTGCATACCACGTGATCTTTTTTCATGTCCATACTTTGCAAGCTAAAAAAAAACAAGACAAAACAAAACAAAAAAAACTACATATTTCCTTTTATCATAAGGATGAACTAAATTTGAAGACTCTTGAGTCTTAAAATCCATGAAAACAATTCAGGGGGAAGGAAGACGACGCAGTTTTATACTCTGGATTCGGAAATTCAGGACAGTAGGGCTCTATTCAAGCCCTTCAGAACAGTCTCACAGCTTCGAGTTTTATACCAGGGTCCACAACACTAAGTTAATGAGTCTTTTACTGCGATTTCAAAAGCTATTGCATTTACACACCTCTTTCTCAACTGACAAATCACTAAACCATTCTAAGGGCTAGGATTAAATTTTATGGTTCGTTGACAGAATAGAATCCCAAGTCACCACTCCATGTATAATTGTTCATTGCCCATGCATTTTTTTTCCTACCTGATCTCTGTACCTTCCCATTGCCACTAGGTCACAAAGAGTTCTTGCATTTTTTTTTTTTTTAAATTAAGGGTACCACTTCAGGGGTTAACACAGAGGACCCCTCAAAACCCAGCAGCTGAAGCCCACAAGGGAGAAATCAGTCTCTCTGGATGCTAAGGCCACACTGTTGCTATGTCTAAGCACATGTACTCATGCAAGTGCCAAACCAAGGAAAGAGAAATACCAGTGTGGCTTATTTGTTTTTCTTTTGCATGAAAGGCAGAAGGCTTTGCCAGGTCCTACCGGCACACCAGGCCATGTGGACCTGCCAAGGCCCATTTTTCTGCAAAGCAAAGTTTTGAGAATAATTCCAGTTTAACATGACCGTAGTTTTCAAAGGGCTGCACTGCTCCTACTGGATGCCCTGCTCGCTGCCCTTCAAAAACAAACAAGAGACTTCAGGTACACAGACAGCAGTTCCCTGCATTAAAAAAAGGAAAGAAAAAAAATGGGCTAAGAGCACACTGCTAGCTCAGGACTAAGCTAGGCCAATCCAGCACATGGAAAGACTTTTCATTTTTGCCCCCGCCAGACAGAGCAAACCCAGGACTCAAACAAGATACCTACCTCATCTAATACCTTCAGGTGAGAATGAATGAATGAATGAATGAAAGAGTAAGAGAAAGAAACAAACCAGGGGGGAAATCCCTGAAGAAGCCTCGACTTCATGGGTCTCTCAGGCTAGGAAGTCTGTTCATACTGTCAATCCCGTCTGCCTTGTTCCAGAATACCATTCCCTAGTCCCAGCCCAACCCGCGGTCCACCTCCATTAACTCAGTATTTCCTGGGTTTGCCGAGCCACTAAACGTCACAGTAATGAGGGTTACAGGATTTCGGAAAAGATAACGCGGCTTTCAAAGCCGATTCCCCACCAAACACCTCAACCCCGCGGGCGGCATGTGCACCGCCAAAGCCCTGGGCTCCCAGCGGGCGCCCGGCCGCAGAACCCTGCCGCTGGGGCGTCTCTGGCCGCTCGATTTCCTCCTGGGCGGTCCCGGTGGCTTGCACAGTCCCCACGGCCTAACCACTCGGCCCCTGGGAGCCTGCTCCAAGCACAGCTATGGACCAGGGACCGGCCCCGCGTAACCGGGCAGCGGGGCAGGGGGCCACGGCCGGGCGGCGGGGGCCGAGCGGACCCGGCCGTAACACCCGGACGAGAACGGAAGATGCTGAGGACCGGCGGTTCGGGATGTCCGCGACCCGCTTCACTCCCCGCGCAGAGGCGCGCTGGCCGTCCGCTTGCACCCGCCCTGGGAGTCCGTTCAGTCCCGCCCGGGGCCGGCCGCACACCCCCCACCGCACACCCCCCAGCGCGCCCCCAGAGGTAGCGTACGGAGAGAAAGGGGCAGCGTCCCCGGCCTGCCCGGGACCACCACTCCCCGTGACGAGGGGGAACAGGGTGAGGACTGCGGCGGCTTGTACCAAAGGGCGGCGAAGAAACTTGGACTCCTGTCTCCGGTACCTGACACTTCGCAAAGGCGGCCGCCTCTCCCTCCCCTCCTGCCCACCCCCTTCTGTGGGTCCCAACACCCCCGCGGCGAAACTTCCCGCCGCAGGGGACGGGGCTCCCGGCGGCCGGACAGGACTCAACTTCAATTACGTGGAGCAGACAGAAGGGGACGTCTGCGGAGGGGGACTGGGGGCGACGAGAAAGGCGTCCGGGGTCCCCAGCCCCTGCGGGGCGGCGCCGGGTCGCCCTCTCCCGAGCCAGGCGAGCGCAGAGGGGCCGGGGGCACCCCTGGCCCTGGCGAATCGGTTGGGAAGCCCGAGGAGGGGAGCGGGGGCCCGAGCCTAGGTCCGGGCAGAGGCCAGCAGGAGGGGCAGCAGAGCCCCTCGGCGCCCGGCCGGCCACGTCGGAGCAGGGGTCTGCAGCCGGGCAGGGGGCGCGTCGGCGCGGGAGGGGCCGGCGGGGAAAGCGGAGTCGGGCGGGGGAGGGGGGCCGGGCCCGGGCAGGGCGCCCCACTCACCTTCCTGCCGGCGCCGCCGCCCGCGCCCGCGGCCAGCGCGGAGCCGCCCCCCGAGTACATGTAGTAGGCGATGCCCAGCACCCACAGGAAGGCGAAGCAGAGCAGCATCCGCGAACGCCGCCGCATTCTCCCCTCCCGGCCGCCGGCCGCGGCCGCCGCTGCTCGCGAGTGCTGCCTGGGGCCGGCGCGGGCGGGGAGCGGGCCGGGGGAGGAGCGGAGGAAGGGGAAGGGCGCGGCGGCGGCTCCTCCTCCGGCGCGGGTAGCTGCTCAGCGGCGGCGAAGGCGGCGCGCGCCCAGCGCCCGAGCTCCGCCCCGGGCCGGGAGCGCGGCGCGGCGCCCGAGGAGGAAGCGGCGGCCTCGGAGGCGGCGGGCGGGTCAGGGAGCAAAGGGCGACCAATCGGCGGCGGCTGCGGGGGCCGAGGCGCGGGCCGGAGGAGGGGATTACCGCGTCTCCATGGCTGCGGCACGCGGGGGTTCCGCCGGGAGGGCCTCCGGGAGCCCGGCCGCCGCCCCGCCCCCTCTGCGTCCTCCCCGCCGCGGCCCCTGAGTGACAGGTGGCTGCCCGGCGCCGGGCGGAGCGCGCGCACACGTGCGCGCACACACACGTGCACACGCACCCGGGACCCTGGCGGTCAAGGCTGCCGCGCGCCGCCCCGCCTAGGCTGTCACCTCTTGGGTCCGGGGTCTTGGGGACCGACTCGGACCCTTAGCGGCCGGCCCACCTGAGCGTTTTGGTTGCAAACCCGCCTGCCGGACCCGACTTCGCAGCTGCTCGCTGCAGTTTTCTTACTAATCTTACAGCAAAACATCCCTGATCCCCAGCTGCCCATTTCATGTGATTATTTAGTCACAGGTGGGAGCCTCCAGGTAGAATAAGAGAAGTCCAGATAATATTTTTCCGAGAATGGACAGCCCTGAATAGCAGGATTCTTTTGTTTTATTTTGTTTTTAATCATGAAAGGGGAAGAAGGGACGCAATATATATTTTTTTCAATCTTTCCCTTTTAATGTGTTGCTTTCTTAAAAGAAGAAAGAAGAGTTAACACAGAAGCATCTCAGGGAGACTCATCTGTCTTGTAACAGAATCTGGGTAACCTTGATGATGCCCTTGCCACACTCAAAGTTTCCCGTGCTCCTAGGAAAGAAAGTAAATGTTGCTTGGCACTTGGTATTTCAAAAGTGATTCCAGGAGCTTCCCAGTCTGGAGGATGATGGCAGCTTCATGAATCTGAATCTCCACTCGCATCTTCAACAAAATGCAAACACCAATAAGCCTTCAGCACTACTGGGAGAGGGAATGCCAGGAACTGAACTTCTAATTACTTCTTAAGTAGAAGAAAGAAAAGACATCAAATTCCAGCAGAGCTCCCTCCGCTGTTGCCAAGGACTTAAGTGAAGTCCTGGCTTAAAACCTCTACAAAGAGAAAGTCCAACACCAAGAACTAAAACAGAACACAGGTGGGGTACTTAACAGGGAATAGGTTTGAAAGAGAATGGGACAGGAGGTGGCAGCCTTGAAGAAGCCTTGCTTCTGGGAAGAGTCAAACAAATAAAGAAAGAGTAATGCCCTTTGGAGGTCTGGCAGTGAAGGGATAGAAGGAAGTAAAAAGGGCAAATTAAAGATCCTGCAGAAATAAAAGACAGCCAGTCCCTCCCCCAGACACCGTGACCTATTGAAAACTGCACTTCACTCTACAGATAGAAGAGAACATTCCTGAACTGGGAGCCCTGTGTCAAAATTCCCAGTAACAGAATAGCATCTGATTGGCAGCATACGAAGCTACCATTAAAAGAAAATAAAAACGAAAAAGGAATCACATTTGTTTTGATGGGAAAAAAAAAAAAAAAGAATCGTAGCATTTTCGGCTAATGAAAATACACACACACACACCCCTAAAACCAGGAAGCAGGAGGAATTGTAACACCACCCAGCAAACCACCAAACTGACCAAAGCATTATGTGGACACGTGCACACATCCAGACGTACATATACGCACACATAGGGACAACTACAATGAGAAATTTAAAAACTAAGAACAAACTAGACAAACAGGAAGAAATGCAACAAAAGTTGATCAAATTCAGGGAAGAAGTTGAAAATAAGACAGAACTCCCTGAAAGACCGAGAATAATTACAAAGTGCCCATGGGAGAATAGAGTCAAATAAAAATAGGTAAAAGGACACTAAAGAATGGCAAGAAAATAATCAAGACATTGAAAATAACTTAAAGAAAGAAGCAAAGTGTTCAAAGAGAAGTGGTTGGAATGAATGGAAATGAGGACCAAAACGCCTATAACCAGAGTCCTCAACACAGAAGCACCAGGGAAGCAGAATTAGTATTAAAACTATAACCTCAGGGCTCCTGGGTGGCTTAGCGGGTTAAGCCTCTGCCTTCGGCTCAGGTCATGATCTTAGGGTCCTGGGATCGAGCCGGGCATCGGGCTCTCTGCTCAGCGGGGAGCCTGCTTCCCTTCCTTCTCTCTCTGCCTGCCTCTGCCTGCCTCTGCCTGCTTGTGATCTCTGTCTGTCAAATAAGTAAATAAAAATCTTTAAAAAAATTTAGAAAAATAGGACCACCTGGGTGACTCAGTGGTTGGGCCTCTGCCTTTGTCTCAGGCCATGGTCTTGGGGTCCTGGGATCGAGCCCCTCATCGAGCTCTCTGCTAAGTGGGGAGCCTGCTTCCCTCCCTCTCTGCCTGCTGCTCTGCCTACTTGTGATCTCTCTATCAAATAAATAAATAAAAATCTTTATAAATAAATAAATAAGTAAATAAAACTATAATCTCCGATGGAATATTCAATGTAACTACATCATGATGGATAATACAGCTTGGCCCATTTGAAAGTTATTAACAGAGTAGGTCTCATTACAAGGAAAACAACTTTTTTTTTCTTTTTTTATCCACGAGGTAATGAATGTTAACTTTATTGTGGTCATCATTTCACAATATATGTTTGTCAAGTCATTATGCTGTACCACTGCTATGGTGTTTATACAGTGATGTCAACTATAAAATTAAAACGGGGAAATGCTGTAATCCTGGAAGAGAATTCGAAGATAAGAAAAAAACTAAATTGTATATCAGAAGTAACTTCCATGTACCCTGAAAAACTCCAAGACGTATCTTAGTAAAACTATTGGATTTTAAAGGTATCAAGATCAAATTACTTATAGAGATCACAAATTTAGGCTGGTATCAGACTTCTGAAGAACATTACACAAAGCCAGGGAACAACAGAGCACCATTTACAAGAACCAAGAAGCTCAATGCGAGAAAATATCAGCCAAGGATTTTTGTGTGCAGCTATAAACACACAGAAAGGAACTGGGTGCAAAAATTCAGAGACCAGTATATGCCTTTCCTGGGGAGTAAGATTCCCCCCATCCAAGAGAAAACAGAGAAAAACCAACAAAATGACCGATGGAGACCATTTATATATTTAATTGGCAGAAGAATAGTATGTAGACATTATACTTTCTGGTAAAGTAAAACACCAGCAGCTAAAAGTAGTTGAAGGAGAAGGGAAAGAGAAAAGAGAAAACAGAATCATATCATTGACTATTAAACAGGCAGTAAATGGAAGTCAAAGGAGACCCTATAAAATTCACAGCCAAATGTTGAAAGGTTAGGAAACAAGGAAGGAAGGAAGGGTAATATAAAAATATAAAACTTGGCCACAAAGCAAAATATATATATTCTCCAAAATCAGAAACCCTATTCTAAAACCATAAGACAAAAAATTTTAAAATAGCAAAGAATACATACCAGATAGTGGGGGGGGGGGGGGAAGAGTAGTAAGTACAGTATAGTACATGTGGCAATTGTCAAAGAAAATAATATGACAGAGCTGAGACTAAATCATATTATAATATCATTTACAAAAGGGTTTAATTTACATATTAAAATATTTTCAAAGGGCGCCTGGGTGGCTCAGTCAGTTGATCATTGACTTGATTTCAGCTCAGGTCATGACCTCAGGATCCTGGGATTGAGCCCCCAGTCAAACCATGCACTCACCGGGGAGTCTGCTTGAGGATTCTCTCTCCTTCTCCCTCTGCCCTTCCCCTTGCTCATTATCTCTCTCCCTCTCTCAAATAAATAAATAAATCTTAAAAAAAAAAAAGATTTTAAAATCTGTTTATAAAAGAATACCCACATCTAGAGGCTCCTGGGTCGCTCAGTCACTTGAGTGTCAGACTCCTGGTTTAGACTCAGGTCATGATCTCAGGGTCCTGAGATGGAGCCCCCTGTCAGGCTCTGTGTTCAGCAGGTTGTCTGCTTGAGATTTTCTCCCTCTGCTCCTCCCCCACCAAAATAAATAAATAAATCTTAAAAAAAAAAAAAAAAAGGAAAGAAAACCAAAATCTAAAAAAAGCAGGAACTGTGATTGTAATATTAAAGTAGAACATTGAAGAACAATTTATAACTAAAACATCAAGTCCCAATGAAAGTATGTGTCAGTTAGGATTTGGTCAGAGGAGTAAAACCATTATTAATGTTGTAGAGTAAGGGCCATATGATAGAGTTTAAACTTTGTACAGTGTTGGGGGTACAAAAAAAAAGTCAATAGAAGTCTATTTCCATTGTGTGTAGCAACAAATCTGAGGTCACTGTAACTTTCAGACCTGGCAGTCCAAAAATAATAATGTGGTGGTCTAGATGTGGTGCTAGATGCTAGATGTGGTGGTCTGAAGTCATTGAAGTCACAGGGGCTTGAGGATGTGAGGCCAAGGAAATAAGCCAGTCTTAGGGAGACAAATACTACAGAACCCCCTAATATGAGGTACCTAGAGCAGGACAATTCCTATGTACAAAGTTTCAGCTTGGGAAGAAGAAAAAGTTCTGGAGATGGATGGTGGGGACGGTTGCACAAGCCTGTGAAAGTTCTTAATGCCACAGAGCACTTAAAAGTGGTTCAAATGGTAAATTTTATATTATCTATATTTTACCTCACTTTGAAAAGAGACATGACTAATTGGACAGAAATATTTCCACATGCATCATAGATAAAGGGGTAGTATCCTAACATAGAAGGAACTCAGACATTGAGAAGGGCAAAAACACATATAAAGACAATTCACAGCAAAGATCTTAAGAGTCTGTAAACATATGAGAAGGTATTCCATTTCACTCACAGTAGACTTGCAAATTAACACTACAGAGACACGATTTATCCCACCCCTAGCCCCCACAAATTGGCAAAAATTCAAAAGCTTAACAAAACACTGTTGGCTGGACTGTAAGAAAGAATAAGGAAGACTTCTGTGAACAGGTATGGAGTGACTTCCAGGGTATGATATTAAATTTAAAAAAAAAACTGGGACAGAGTATAAATTATATGCTATTTTTGTAAGAAATAAGGGAAAACATGAGAACGTACAAATGCCTGCTTTTTTGGGCAACATGCACACATCCACACACATTCACACACACAAAATAATGGTTTACCAGAAAACAATGAAATGAGATACCCGTAAAGGGCAAGAGGATAAGGTGGAGAGGATAGAAGGGGTGACACCTTCTTTTTCCTAGGTTTGACTTTTGGAAACATGTTAATGGCCTCCAAAAATAAAATAAAATCAACAAAGATGGGGGTCCTAAAAATGTAATCCAAAGAGAAAGACCTGAACCCAACTATACTGCAAATTAATAACGTTACCACACTTGCAGCGGGGGTAAAAGATCTAACACACCCACCTTTTGAACAAATTACTTGGGCCATAGAACCATAGCCTAGAGAATGAAAGAACTTCAAACAATTGTTGAACTCTTCTTCATGTGATTTTCATAGTGTTACAGTGTGGCAATTAAACTGTTTCACGCAGGGCACCTGGGTGGCTCAGTGGGTTAAGCCTCTGCCTTCGGCTCAGGTCATGGTCCCAGGGTCCTGGGATCGAGCCCCACATCAGGCCCTCTGCTCAGCAGGGAGCTTGCTTCCTCTTCTCTCTCTGCCTGCTTCTCTGTGATGTCCGTCTGTCAAATAAATAAATAAAACCTTTGAAAAAAAATGTTTCATGCATATTGTGCAATGGACATGTAAGAAAATGTATTGCTTTGGGAAGCTAGGATATTCACTGTGGAAGAAAGGGAATATGATATGGAATGATGTATAATGAAAGACAAGGAAAGAGTGAGGAAGGCAAGAAAGATTCCTGTGAAGTAGATTTGGAATCAGAATTAGTAGTATGAGCTGTAAATATATAAATATGTTTATACATATACACACTCATGTATGTTCCCTAGACCTGTCCACCGAAAAGATCCCAGAGCAATGATACCTCAATAGCAATGAGCACATCTTGCAACAAGATGTTGGTCTCTAACACCATTCTCCACCATAAGGAGGTTTGCTTGGAGAGATCATTGATTCAATGACCAGAGCCTCGAAGGTCTGAAGGAACCTAGAAGACCTTGTTGTCATAGTAAGTAAGAAATAGTAGTAGAGGAATGTTAAACCATCACAGGAGGCAGCTTGAAGGGCCCCCACTGGCTAAATCTAGAAATATATGTATCAAAATCAATACTAAATAAATTGGGAATCTTTGAGTATACGCTGATAATAACTAGATGACCAAATGAAGGAGATAGGAAAGATCTTTGTTTCCATGCCAACCAGTAAATGTGAAGGAAAGGGTAAAACTGAAACTCACCCCCTTGCAACCATAGCAATAGCGATTGGTTGGCGAAAGGGGAGTTTGATGGGAAGGAAGGTATTTCCAGCATCCTCAAATACCTTTCAATAGGATATTTATTCATTGCAGGGGGAACTGAGTAACTGGATAGAGGAGAAACAGGAAGATACCTTGGCCAGGTGATCGAGATGACCATCGCTCAGGAGACTCAGACGTACAGCCTGTGTCTGCAGATGCCCCGAGGAGGACATATCAGTATTTCGGTATTCTGGCCAAGAATTCATAACCTGAGTCTAATAATGAATAAATGTTGGAACAAAAACAAAATTGAGGGACAGTCTGTAAAAAATAACTGGTCTGTATTCTGCCAAAACATTACTATGATGAAGGACAAGGGAAGGGTGAAGAACTATTGCAGGTTAATGGACGGAACGAGACATGAGAACTAAATGCAGTATGTGATCCTGAGTCGGGGACAGAAGAATGCCGTGGAGGATGGGGATAGGACAATTAACGAAACTGGATTCGTTAGATTCCAGTAGATTAGGAGAGAGTATCGTGTTACCTGCTATAGCAGGCCTTAGCGTATCACCCAGAGTTGCAGTTTTTTTCTTTTTTTAAGATTTTATTTATTTATTTGTCAGAGAGAGCGAGCATAGGCAGACAGAGCGGCAGGCAGAGGCAGCGGGAGAAGCAGGCTCCCCGCTGAGCAAAGAGCCCGATGTGGGACTCGATCCCATGACGCCGGGATCATAACCTGAGCCGAAGGCCGCCGCTTAACCAACTGAGCCACCCAGGCGCCCCAGCATTGCAGTTTCTGATGCTGATAACCTCACTGTCCTCACACAGGGAGATTCTCGTTCTCAGGAAACATGAGCTGAAGGATCAAAGGCTCAAGGGGCAAGTTACTCTCAAAAGGTCTAATGCAACAGATATGGCAAGATATTAGGAAGGAGTGAGTCTGGGTAAAGCGCATATGGGAATTACCTTTGCGACTCTCCCGTAAGGATGATATTATTGATATTAGTATTGTTTTATTTAAAAAGTAATTTAACTTACAGTGCATGGACCCTGATTATTAGTGTTATTCTGCAAATTAGGGGAAGGTGAGAAGCCCGGAATCTCTAACGTTGATTGGCTAACTCTCTTACAACCCTCGCATCTCTTCTCCCTAGGCAGCTGGCACACATGTAACTCCTTCTTTCCATTCCTTTTATGTTTTCTTCCTTTCCTACCATGCCTCCACTCACATGTTCAGCCACACGTGCATGGTTTCTGTATTTTTATAGGAAATGAGCTGAGTAGCAAAGTCTCCGGGAGCACGGACTTGCCCTTCATTCAGCCCCTGGCATGTACAGAACAGTGACTGCCATTTAGCAAGGTAATCTTTTCATGCTGGAAGCCCTTAGAGCCTTTTTCTTGACTGTATAGTACAGCACAAAGAGCTACATATTTGTAGCAACACATAAACAAAGCTTAGATATTTCTCCTGCTAATTCACCGTCCCTGTTACTATCATCAGAGAGATCAGGCACCCTGTACAATTGAATGATATTTGTGTCTTTATACCACGGAACCGTTTTAATAATCTGATGGCTCCATTTCCCTTTGTCTCCAGTATTTGAATGAGGGCAAAATACGCAACTAAGAGAGAACAGAAGAACAAAATTATAATGCTGTCAGTAGGACCAAAATGCTAAACGCTAAGATTGGGTTCTCAGAAGTCTTTCTCCCCCACTCCCAAATTTGAAATGTGTTTACACAGAGGGTTTTTGTCAAAAGGTGAGATTAAAGAACACTGTTCAGGTCCCATCAGAGTCCCAAGACCCACCACAGGATGGCTTTAATGGGAAGGGACACTTTGGAGCAGAACACTTCTGTCTGTGTGAGTCAAGGGCTACTGGCCCTCAAAGGTGCCACTCTTAGTGACAGAAGCTCAAAACCCCACATACCCCGTGGAGACATGTGCTGACCACCTGCCACCGTCTTTCCAGAAATTTCCTCACTTGCCTCAAGACTGAGAAATAATTCATCACCGTGATTTAAGTTAAGGAATTCAATTGCCTAAAAATGTAAACATTAACGATGTGCTTACTACATGCCAGGCACTGTTCCAAATGCCGTTCGTGTATTATTTTATGTGATTATTATTAATCTTCGCAACAGCCCGATGAAGCAAATGCCATTATTATTCTACTTTTATATGGAGGCTCGCCACCGTTGACTGTTCCTCGCCCAGAGCAACTTCAAGGGCCACAGAGCCTGGGCATGTGAGTGACAAGGAAACATTTGGCCGCACCGCAGGCTAAATGGGTCACCTGGATGGATAGGGATGGGTCTGAGGAAAATGGCACAGCAGGGGCTTGCGGGGATGCCGGAGACCTTCTGGCTGGTGCTGGTGCTGGTTCCCTACTGTGTTGTATGTGGAAAAGGTCAATGGGTTGTACACCTATGATATGCTTTCTACATGAAATTATACTTCAGGGGAAAAAAAAAAAACATCAGGATGAAGAATCACTGACTTCCTCTCAGTCTCCATAAATGCTCCGTGAAACTCGCCCCCTCACCAGCCTCTGCCTTAAGGGACCGCCCAGCTACTTCCTGTCACCACTTCCCTCCCTCGCCTGCCCTGCAGCCCACACTGCTGGAAGCATCCCCAGAAGCCTCCAGGCAGCCTCCTGGGCTTGTGCACACGGAGCTCCTCACCTCACATTAGGGGAATGTCAGGCCATTGAGGATGATGAACAGGCCACCTGGGCTGCTCACACACCTGATTCTCACGGTTCATCTCATGGATCATTCCGCCCGGGCCTCGTCCCAGCCTCTCGTGCTCCAGACTAGGGAAAGGAGCTCCCAACGAGAGCTGGGATGTCAGCACCATAGTCCCTCACTCCCGCATAGCTCTTTCCCCCCTCAAAATGCTTGGGGTCGTAGGCCACAGGGATCTGGGGGAAAACACAACATCCCCACAACAGCCCTATAAAAGGGAATTCTTGTTGGTGGCTTTGAAGTGACCCCCAGCCCCTCCAAGTCCTCCGTAGTCATTCCTGTTCTCTCTGGCAATGCTCTGCTACCGGCTGAGAGGTGCTGTTCATGCTCCTAGCTCCCCCTTTTGTACATCCCTTTACCCAAGACTCCCAGAAAACCTGTCCACCCTCTCCATGGTGGTGCCCCTGGCGCCCCCCGCAGTATGACCTCTGTTAATGCCCAAAACCTGAAGAGCCCCCAGGAAGCAGGGACCCAGGGTCAGGTCCACTGAAGGCTGCCTGGCCCCCTGCCCTGCCCACATTCCCCAGGGATAATAAAGACCCAGTTCCTTTCATTTTGGTACACTCTGGTATGATAGCCTGTCCCTCCCTGTGCCCCAGACAGCCAGGAGAACCCTCTGGATGAAGGGCAGATGCTTCCCTAAGCTCAGATGTCTCTCCCCCTCCACCTCTTCCTTTGTGATAGCTTCTTCCCGGGAGGCCTCTCAGTTTATTGGGTAAATGAACCCCCGGTGTGCCTGCCCCAGCAGTCCCCCAGATAGATCTGGGTTCCCGAGTGAATCTATCTTCAGCTCAACTAGCCTCCTGCTGTGAATTTCAGTGTTTTCACACGTACCATCCCATCGGGTTCCTCCTGAGGCCGGTAGTACTCTGCACATCTTGGAGGATGGCCTGAGGCTCAGAGAATTCAGGTAAGTGATCCCAAACCATCCCTCGGCTAGCAGACAGCAGCACCAAGGTCAGAGCCAGGTCACCTCCCCCCAAGTCCCCAGCCTTCCCGCCACCTGCCCCCGCTGCCGCCTGCCCACGCCAGCAGCAGCGTCCCAGGATTGGCTCCGGTGCGCGTGGATGTTCTGAGGAAGTCTCTGATTTATTTATAGTTTCTACTCCACTCACTTCCAAAGATAATTGGAGTCATCTTACAAAACCCACAAACACACATACATAAGATGTACAGAGAAGTGTTGTGTAGGCAGACCATGTAATGGGGGATTTTCCGTTCCCCTTTTCCCCCTGCCAGATTTCTAATCCTGGAGAGCTTTGTAAAAATATAATTTCCTGAGATTCCCATCCCAGACCTACTGAATCAGAATTGCCAAGAGCCTTGTATATAGTGTTTTTATTCCACAATACAAGAGATAAAGGAGGCTAGAGACAGATTAAAAAAAGGGAGAGATCATACAGTGGATAGCTGTATGGGCAGAGGAGCTCTGCCCTGGGACCCAGGGCAGACCTCAGTGTCCCCCAAAAAACCCTACCCCGGCTCCTGCTTGAGGATGGACATGGTGTGTTCTGGAAACAACCCATCTTTGGAGCCCAAACAGCTCTCTATCACCAACTATAGTTCATATAGTTCTATGAACTATAGCACCTTACCATACCTGTCAAACCCAAGGCATCCATAAGGAACGAGGACCGGAATTCAGATTTGGAAAGCAGGGTCATCATGCAGTCCAAAAGCAAACATCTCCAGCTTGAGAAGAAAAGAAAGGACACTGGATTCCATTTCAAAATGATTATTAATTTTTAGCTGTGATAATGTTGTGGTTATATAGAAAGTGTCCTCATTCTTAGGAAATGCAGGAAACATTGAGAAGGTGAAGGGTCATGATGTCTGCGACTGACTTTCAGAATAGCCAACAATAAAGTTTTTATATTTATAGAGAGAGTTATAAAAATACAAGTGTAGATAGGTCTATGATACATAGAGAGAACTACACGGAGAGAGATACAAAAAACAAATGTAGAAAAATGTTAATTGTGGAATCCAAGAGACAAGCATAAATAAGGTTATTCTATTCTTTCAGCTTTGTCTCTATTTAACATTTTTCAAATGAAAACTTGGGAGAAAAGGAAAGGAAAAAGAACAAATGAGGGAGAACTGGTGAATAAATGCTGTGAAAATAATCACAATTTTTCCTGGGGGAAAAAAAAATCCCAGACATCGTAGCCAGACAGAAACATCCGGCATGCTTGGCTGGATGTCACTCAATCAATTATTCAGCAGGTGTTTATTACAGGTCTGTGCTGGGTCTACAACTTCCCTAAACAGTGAAAGGGAAATGGAGTCGTATGCTATGGGGTTCCTGTCCTTGAGGCCCTAATGATTAAATTCCATGTCATGAAACTTGCTTTGCTCTGGGTCTAATTCCTTGGGAGATTCTAAAAAAACACCTAAGTTATACCTCTGTGAGCATAGATGTCTCAGTCCCAGGGAAAATGTCTTTGTCAGAAACTTCATGGGCAAGGGAAACAATACAGGATGTTCCAGGATGTCAGAAATGAGAGGTTATACTAAGAAAATTCCTGGACCAGATCCCAAATAGGGCCACATGTTCTGGAAACATCAGTGTCTGGAAATCCTAAGAAAGTCGATGAGAGCCAAGCGGGGTCAGCATTCAGGGTGAATGGAAGTAAGGTCTTACCTCAAACGGGATGAGGGACACAGGGGGGCCAGGGCAGAAGAGAACTCGAGGGAGGCCTAAACACCCCATAGACACAAGGAGGATGGTCCGCGAGAGAAGGACACAGCCCCAGGGACCAGCAAGGAGCAGGGAAGGCAGGAGGTGAGGAAGTCACCTTGGGGCAGGCCAGACCAGCTATGGGATCCATTTAACAAGCCTAGTAGTAATTTCAGGGGTATTTTTGCTTCAAAGGGTAGAGGGAGGGAGCACATTTCTCTCCATGAAGATGATGGAGAACTCCTGAACATTTCTTTGAGTAATGGGGGGAATCAAGATTTCAAAGCATAAATTCCTCCTGAGTGCACAGTCACGTGTTCCACAAAGACATTTTCCAGTCTGTGTTTGGTGCCAGCCTCTGTTCTAGATTCCTGGACCATGCTGAGGAGGAACACAGAGGATAACCTCATAGCGTCTGGTGTCATGTATACAACCATTCATCAGTGCACAGGAAGGACAGGCTCCTAGACCCATCTTCTCCGGAGGGGGCAGTGGGAGCCAGGAGCTGCGGGTACGTCCTGAAAAGTCACCCAAGGAGCCTGAAGACGGCGCTGCCGAGGCCCAAGACGGAGGGAAAAGACTGCAGGCTCAGGGACAAAACCTTCCCGGCTGCTGACAGCCCCAGCCATGGGCCCTGTCAACCTCAGCACCCACGGAGACAAACAGAAACCACGTTGAAGTATTTTTGACACGCAGCTGTAGGCAGGCAGCTCTGCTTAGAATGATTTATGAAGATGTTTTGTTTTCACTTTTGCACACAGTTGACTTTGAGTAAATGATCCTTGTTCCAGAGGAATCTCTAATCAAGGTGTCGCTGTATAAAACAGCCTTTGCCCTCAAGGAAAGACTGACTTGAAAGACAGAGCATGCACCCATGGAAGGGATAGGAAGGCTGTAAATAAACCGGCAAAATGTGGGGTGTGGACAATTAAGGGGTCAACAGAAAATTTAAAATAGAATATACATGCTTGAGAGCAAGCCAGGTTTCGACCCAAGTCTCTTTTGGATTTCCAAGTGAAAAAAGGTTCACTGTGCTTAATCTCGTTACTGATCAGGAGATCCTTAAATCAAGAGCTGGCCTCAACTGCAGTTATGAGAAGTCAGAGAAGGGACACCGGCCTCTGTGTGAGCCCCACATCAAACTTGGTCCAACAGGCCGTGGCGGGGAACAAGATCGACCCAAAACAGGGTGTTCAAAAAGATTAATTTAATAGATGATTCCAGGATGTGCTGGGTGGAGAGGACTGTTTGCCACCTTGGCATGGCAGATGGGACCTGGGGCGTGAGGATGTTTCCGAAGGGAAGGAGGCTCCGTGTGAAAGATGCCCCCCAAGCCTCACACTTTAGAGAATGCAGGGCAATGGTGGATGGCCTTATGGGAGAATTCTATTTCTTCCTTCCACCAATATCTATTAGGCCTGTGCCTGGGGCCAGGCACTCTTCTAGGAACTTGGGTTATATCTGGGACAGAACAGACTTTGGTTCCCTCTGGAGTTTCTATTCCAGCAGAGCCATGAGACCAGGAAGGGAAGTGATGGGCACGAGACATTGCACATAATCAATAAGTAAACAGTACACCGGGAGGTAGAAGGTGCCCCAGACAGAAGGCCAGCAGGGCAAGGGAAGGGAGAGTAGGTGATGTGCGTGCACTGGGGACGGTCAGGCAGGCCCCGTGCAACACGTGAGATCCAAGCCTAGAATGGAGAATTAGCCAAACAGGTACCTGAGAGAAGGGGATCGCAAGCAGGAGCCAGAATGGCTGGTGCAAAGGCCTGGGGCAGGAGCTAACCTGGCCTGTGAGATGAACCGGGGGGCTCAGTGTTGCTGGAACAAAATGAAAGTGAAAGAGAAGAGGTCACAGATGGGCCAAAGGTCACAGTGAGTAGAGACTGGAAGGTCCCATGGGCTATCATAAGGATTTTATTTCTATTCTTGAGAGAAACAAAAAGCCTCTAGCAGGGGGGCTGGGACAAAAGAGTGACATGGTGTGTGGCACTGATGGCTGTGCTGAAATTTTTTTGTAGGGGGCAGGTAGGGGCGGGGGCAGAAGCAGGAAGATCTTTCAGGAAGGGCCCAAGAAGAGATGGTAGCTCAGACCAGGGTAGGAACAGTGGAGGAAGCAAGAGTCTCAGCCCCTACACAGTTTGAAGGTAGAACCAACAAGTTTTCCTGCGAGGCGGGAGGCGGAGTATGGGAGGAAAAAGCAGCTAAGGTTGATCCCAAGGACTTGGCCCTGAGTCCCTGCAAGTCAGGAGCTGCCTCGGCTGAGAAAGGAAGGTGACAGCCAGAGCTGGTTCTTGACAGACGATCATGATCACAAGTTCATGGCAGGATGTGTAGAGTCTGAGCCATCGTCAGGACTCTCAAGGGAGGAAGTCGAGAGGCAGTTTAGAGGCACGTGCCTGGAGTGTGGGAGAGAGGCACAGGAAGACAGACGTCTGAGGGCCTGGGTGTGGAGAGGGTGTGTAAAGCCGAGACACGTTGGACAACACCAAGAGGCAGGCCAGGGACAGAGGTCTCTCTAACGATACGTAAAAGTCAAACACAGTAAGATACCCTGTAAGTCTAACACGTGCATAAAGAGAACGGGAGGAAGGGAAACAGACGGCAGGAACTGAGTGGGCTCTCTGGAGTTTTGCTACAAAGCGGAGCAAAGAAATGGGGCGACCAGAGAGATAGGGATCAAGAAATGGACACTGTTTGAGGACACGAAGTTTGTGAAGGGGACCAGATTGGACGGCGAGGTGAGTCTGAGTCTGAGGAGATGGCAGGCCATCTGGTGAAAACGCCCGTCACTGTCAACCACGTGGGGACTGCTGAGGAAAGGACATCACACAGGTGAGGCCACAGACGCCTGCTCAGCCGATCTGAGTCTGGCTGGATCTTGGACCCCAAGGTTAAAACCACAAACAGACCAGACTGATTAACTCACGCACTAACTAAACACCTCGTGCTTGCTTCTTGCCACACTTTCTGGATGCATCCATGAAGGTGTTTTGCAATGACTGGAACGTCCCAGCCTCCGGAGCAGATAAGCCTTGATAGCAATGAAATGCATGGAAGACCACCCCCCCATGTCCGTTTCCCTGCCATGACCATGGGCTGAACTCGTCCTGCCCCACAGCCGTGATCACACCCTCTCTGCCTGCTGTCTCGCACATACTCCCTGAGCCTCTCCCAGAAAAGTCTAGGTGTCCATCCTGCAGACAGGGAGGTCGGTAAGGGCTTGAGCCTGCCATGTCCTCAGGCTGCTGGCACCTGAAATAAACTCCCCTGTTTCTCCTGTCCAAACCCTCATCTCTTGAATCACTGGCTTGTCTTGGGACAAGCGTATCCAAGTCTGTTTGGCCCCACTGTTGGAAAATCCAGCCAGGACCTAGACCTCTGATGTGTCTGGCCCCTGGGGTTCCCCGGGATGGAGCAATCGGCCTCAGCACACTCTGGGGCTCACCTGTTCCTTTCCTGAGACAGCAACGGTGGTAGGCGGGTCCCTGACATGTGGGAGGAGTGGAAACGAGTTAGAAGTGAATGGAGAGATGCTGGAAGGGATGCCTGGCCTGTGGAAGGAAGTGGAGGGTTGAGATGAGGGCAGGAAAGCCTCAGCAAGAGATATTCACCATGTGAGTTGAAGTTCCGGGCCAGGAAGTCCTTCAAGGGGTGGAGATTGGCCTCCTGAGGGGGATGTGAGGAAGCACTAGGCCAAGATGAACATCTATGGTGTTTGGTCAGCTGGGACTGCCATGACAAACCACCACAGACCTGGGGCTTCAACAAGTCATTCAGCAACAGTTCTGGGGGCTGGAAGTCCAAGGTCAAGCTGTCGGCAGGCTTGGCTCCTTCTGAGGCCTCTTTTGTCAGCTCGCCCATGGCTGGCTTCTCCCTATGTCCTCGTGTGATCTTCCCTCTGCGTGTGTCTGCGTCCTAATGTCCTCTTAAAAAGACACCAGTCCCACTGGATGAGGGCCCAGCCCAATGACCTGGTTTTACTTTAATTACCTCGTGAAAAGCCCTGACTCCAAACACAGTCACATTCTGAGGAACTAGGAATTAGGGCTTCAGTGTACAAATTTTAGTACATTTAGACATGATTCAGGCCATAACACATAGAGATTAGATTAGATCATATTTCCTCTCGAGATGGTAAAGCTAGCGTCAGAATAAAGCTGCCGTAGAGCTAGGGGCAGAAACTGTCAGCTAAGTGTCCCCAACAAATTAAGAGTGAGGTCAAGAGTGGCAATGGTTAGGGGTGTAATCCACAGAAACCTTTCTGCTTTAAAGCACAAAAAGGAAGGTCAGGAAATGTGGCCAGACCCCAAAGGAACTGGTCCTCAGAACGAAGATTTCCATGAGAACTGGCTTCCCTGCCCCTTCCCAGAGCCCCCAGTTTGGCTCTTTGCTTCTCTCTTCTCTCTAAAGCATCTGCATTCTGTCTTCCCAGGCCTACCACCTACAGATTGTAGAGATACTCTCTGAGGTTCCACCCCTGATCCCCAGGAACTGAACATTCGATTTTGCTGGACTGAGTAAAGTGTATCTCCCTCGCCAAATGGCTAAGGCCTGGAGGCAGGTGGGGCACCATGGCTAACCCTTCCAGGCTGCCGGTGGAGAGGGCCCGCGCAGGCCCACCCAGGCGGCTCGTGGAGAAGGTGCGGGGTGGGAGTTGAGCTGGGTGGGGAGGGAGGAGTCAGAGCTGGGGGCTTGCAGAAAGCCAGAAGTAGCCCCATGTCCGATGAGATGAGAACAAGGGAAGCCCAGACTGGGTGTGAAGGTTACAGGAGTGTGAGGATCAGGAACACACAAGAAAGAAAGTGAGATTTCCCCAAAGAAGGACAATTCAGCCCGGGTATTGCTCTGTTGAGTGTGACTGCGTATAATGAGGCAGAACAGTAGGGAGCTGAATGAGGCTTAGACACTTTCAAGGGGCTGCTACAAATTACTTATTGTGGTATTGTTCTTTTCACGGGCCTCGAATACATCTGGCAACTTCAGACAACTTAATTTTTTCTGTGCAGAGTAAAGAGGAAAAACACCCTACAGCTTGTGTCTATCGAGTTCAGCCTAAATGCAGAAAGCAATCCAGTCTAGAATGAAATGATTCTGCCCAAAGACAGGAATTGTGGAACTATTTAAACCTTTTAAAATTACTGCTTTGTTTTTGATGATCAACATTTAACAAATAAGACTACTTCTGCTGCTGCTCTCAGCCTCTCTCATCCATCCAAGGCAGAGAGCCACAGGTGACAAATCTTTTCTTCCGGGGCCTTGTCCTACTTACCATGAGACCATAGGGGAGCCACACTCCTTGGAATTTTATCATTATACCTGTCCTCCTACCTCTCTGGGCTACCTAAGACTTGCCTGGGGCTTACCAGACACTGTGTGGGGAAGGATTTTGCAAAGAGCAGAGTTAATCTGTCCTTCCACTCTCCTGCCCCCGAAGGGAGGTACAGGACACTCTCTGGGGTCTTGCTCTACCACTGTGGCTCTCAGTTGCCATGGTGGGTGGAGGTGCGGGAAGCCCATTCTTCTACTTGGGCATTGCTGTGGGACAGGCCAGCTGGCTGGCAGCCCAGCCCCACTGGAGACTTGTCACATGGATTCCAGCATCAATTGTAAGTGACATTGACAGAACTCCACATGCTGAAGTGGAGACAGTTTTATAAACGATTAGTGAAACCACCATCTTCTACACCCTTGTTTGCTTGTTCGGGAGTTCATGGAGAAAGACATTCAGGATCTAGGTTTATTACCTTCTAGCCTGGACCTTGGCGCCAGAGTCCAAAGACCATATTCACAGCAAGGTAGCGCAGCTCACTGTCATCAAGGTTGATAAGTTAAATCCATTGTTTCATTCAACAAAGACAATGAATTTTGTTTCTCTCCCTTCGATCTATTCTACAGTTTTCCATTCCTTTGTCCCCCACACCTCAAGCCAAAACATGCTTGATCTGTAGTCCTGTGCAGGAAGCCCCAGACATATGGCCCCACACCTTTGTGAATAACATGAGGGCGCTCACTCCCAGTTTAGCTCAAGGGCTCACAGAAGCTGCTAGAAGCCCCCTGGATCAGGCAGGATGCTCTGGCTGAAAGTTAGAAGTCTGATTAGAAATGGCTAATTATGTCAGCAAGGTTGGCGATAGTGGCTTACCAGTGTGTTTGTCATCTCAGCTGCTCAAAACCCCGTCAACAACCTCCCTGAATTTTGGTCGTTGGCCACCTGGCAACCACCACTTTGTCGATGGGGAGGCCCCGCCCCCTTGCTGCTGGGTAGCATGGGTTCTGCCAATCGGTTGCATTCTCCTGAAGCTTTGATCGGGAAGTAGGGTGACCAGCCCTACTGGTTTGCCTGGTCCTAAAAGGGTATATGACACTTTCAATGCTAAAATTGGCCAAGTCCCAGGCAAACCCGACCAAATCGGTCACCCCATGTGATGCTGCTTACATCCAGAAATGGGCTGGGCTGGGGCATCCTCTTTGCTGGCCTGGGGAGAGATGGCAGCACCTTCTTTCATACTGGTTCTGCAGAGGAGCTTGTGTGTGTGCACATGTGTGTGAGTGTGTGTTTGTGAGTGTGCGCACATATGTGTGTTTGTGAGACGGTATGTGCATGCACGCATGTATGTTTTGGAGCGCGTGTGTGTGTGTTTGTGTGTCTATATAGGCAACCTAGAGCCTCCTTCCAGCCATTCTCTGGGCTTCTGAACATTCTCCTCCATGTCACTTCTCCCGATCTAGCTAGAGGAAGCTCAGCCACTGACAGGACACAGGGCTGTCAAACTTCGTTGATCAGAGGCTCGATGGCATCAAATCCTAGTGTATTTCTCCAATCAGCTGTCCGGCTCAGGTGGCTCCCCTTGGGCCATTGGGTGAGCGCCCGCGCAGGAAGGGCTGTGGATCTCGCTCACTGGTGTCTAGCGGGGGAGAGTGCTTCTGCCCTGGAATCCCAAGCAAGACTCCAGGAGATCACTCTGATTGGACTGACTCAGGCCATAGTCCCCACCACAAGAGTGACATGGCTGGGAACAGAAGGTGCCAATTGGCTTCCGTTGAGTTAAATGTTTCCCAAAGGACAAGGACTATGCTGGCAAGAAGGAGACACTCAGAATTAAATCGATTTTCTGTTAGGAAATGGAAAGGTGGGGGGAAGTGGAGGCTGCAGAGGCCGGAGCAAGTGTCGTCCGGGAGGGCCCTTGCCTCTGCTGCCCGTGAAAGCTGAAGCTTCAGGTCACCGTGACTCTTGTACAAAGCCTTCTGCAGACCCAGCATGCAGGGCTTCTTTCTCCTCTGGGCTCTTTGCTGCCCACCTGCTGCGGGACACTCACCTGTGTCATACATTGTTAACCTATGATGATTCTCTCCGTCCCTATGCATCTCCCTGATTGTACTGTGAGCTGAAGAGAGGTCAAGGCCCCGCTCACACGTGTCAGTGTCCTCCTCCCCCACCATGGCTCCTCGCTGCCTTGCTCCTGACAGCAGAGAGCGGCTGCTGAATGAAGAGCTCCTCAAAGTCCCCAATTCCATCTTCTCCTAGATGGAATTGTCCTGGTCTACCAGAATCTCTGTTCTGTGGGAACTTGCCCTATGAAAACATGAACAGCTCAACTCTTTGCTTACGCATGGATTAGTTAGTCAGTTAGCTGCAAGGTGCTGGGGACTCACGCCTCTGGCTTTCGCCAAGTCCTCTTTGTCCCATTGCTATGGCTTCTACCCCATCTTTTATCGGTCACCATGGACAATCTTCATCCCGACAAGCAGATGCCCTTCCCTGATCACTAAAGACTAAAAGCAGTCAGATAGGAGAGTGGTCAAGGCCTGGTTTTGCTGTGGAAAGAAGCTCTCCCCTTGGATCAACTAAGTAAGCAGTTTGAAATAGAGGTGGTGGGTCATTATTGAGAAACTTCTCCCTGTCACATTCTTCCCTCAGTCATTCATGTCAGGATGAGAACAGAGAAGACGACTTTATTTTTAAGACACCTTTCATCAAAGAGAACTCAGTAGCAGGGCTGAAAGAGAAAGCCTGTCACTTTTAAATGAGCAGGCCAGTTGTTTCAAAGGAAATTATTAGCATATTTCAGGAACAGCGTTGGTAAGGCAGGTTTGAGAAAGCCGAGCAGGAAAACCACATGCCGAATGTTAAATAGAAATCAATCAGGTCTCAGGGCTGGAGGGGCTGGATTCAGAGACATAATCAGCAGGCATTTTCCATAATTATTTCTCAGTTTCAGATGCAGCTGGCACGACTGCAGAGGGGCTCAGGCATTTCCTCTTCACCTCTGAAAGCCCACAATCCCTCTTGAAAATCCCAGAGAGAGCAGCAACGGGAAAGACAGAAGACAAAATCCACACACCGACGTCCCTGTATCCTGCGATGCTCCGTAATCACGTAAGTCTGGGAAATGCTCCTTACTCTGAATTCCTTTGCACGTATACTACAGACATTGGCGTGATAAAAGCCCTGAGAAGTCCTGCAACAAAGGAACCCATTTAGCTGCCTCTAATCCCGGATTTCTCAAGTATATGTGTCCAGACAATTTTTTTCTTTACCCATTAAATGCCTGTAGTGCTAGCATTTCATACAACATAATTTGAGAAATACTGCCTTGGCCCATTTCAAGGTCACCTTTTGGCCATCAGCTTCAGACTCTTCTCCTACCAAACCTTTCTCAATGAACCACTTCACAGTTTGAAATTGGACTTTCATGTGTTCATGCGTCTCACGCTCCAGGAGCAGCCCCGAGGAACAGCAGAAGATCCCCAAGACTGAAGTCAAGAGAGTGCCCAGACCCCACCCGCAATAAAGAGCTTCCTAAAAAGATCTCACAGGTCAGGCCCAGGGTCAGTCTGGTAGCATCCAGGTGTGGGGTCAAAACAAAATGCCAGCTTATCAGCTTAGTTTGGAGAGCATTTTGAATAGTTTGAAAAGTTTGAAGAGTGTGGCCCACGTTCTTCTGGAAACAGGAGCGACCAGCAGGAATGTGAAATGAGAGAAGGCCCAGCTGCGGGGGCACCTGCATGGCTCAGTGGGTTAAGCCTCTGCCTTAGGCTCAGGTCATGATCTCAGGGTCGTGGGATCGAGCCCCGCATTGGGCTCTCTGCTCAGCAGGAAGCCTGCTTCCTCTACCCCCGCCTGCCTCTCTGCCTATTTGTGATCTCTGTCAAATAAATAAATAAAATCTTAAAAAAAAAAAAAAAAAAAAAAAAAAAAAAAAAGAAGGCCCAGTTGGTCCTGTACATTGACAGCCTCCTTCATTGGGGTGGCTGGGAAACCAAACCTCTATTCCCATAAGGGGCCTCCGAAACTCCATTCACCTTAAACAACCTCGCTAACAGACCATGGCACTAGATTCCATGACCCAACAGAAAAGTAGTTTCTCTGAATACATCACCTTGTCTTGACCTTCATTGTTTCAGGGTTTAGTGGTAGGGAGCAAATAGCCAGCAGGTATAACCTGCCTGGGTGGGATTGAAGCCAACCTCGGGGGGCAACTGCACTGACTTATAAAATCCAGCAAATTCAGAGTCCAGGACCCAGCCTGGAAGGCATTATCAATTAACAATAGTGACAGCAAAGGAGCTATTAATTGTTAATGCCAAAAGAAAAGTCAGGGAACCAAGGTAAGAAGATCAAGGGTACCATGCCAGCTGGTACACACCCTGTATGTACCAGGGTGACTAGTCAAGGAGGTGGGGGGGTGTGCTAAAATCAGCCTACATCTACTTGCAAAGCTAGGAACCCTTATTTTGGACTATGTGTACTCATAGAAGAGTATTTGTTACTAATTTATCCAAAATCTAAGATATCCAGTTGAGTGTGAAGTGAAACCTTTATTTGCAAAGTGGAAGAAGAAAGGGGACCTGACTGGGGTCACTTAGCACACTTGACATAAACCATTTGGGCAAAACTCGGGTCATAAGCTGAGACTATAGGCAAATCCAAAATCTAGAGCTGGCCATGATTGACAGGCAAATAAGACACAGCAAAAGGGCCTCATCTGTAGTCATTACAGGTGAAGCCAACTGCCCTGTTCAAACACTGCCTCTTTGAAAGCTCTGAGTGTCCACCCTGTGGTACTCTTTCATAAGAGTTAACGGCGTGGTTCTGACCTCAGTGTCTGGCCACATATGAACTCTTCTCTATTTTTAATGGAGTAATAAGAGCCAAGGATTTCAGGAAGGCTTTCCAGCCAGGCTGAGGAATGGGGCTGGAAAGACAGCACTGATGATGTTTAAGCTCTGGGGTGTCAATCTTGCTTGGATTTCCAGTGGCCGACAGAGCCTAGAGGAGTGACTTTCGATAAGGCTCGATGAACATGGGACCTTTTGTGGTGAGCAGTGGTCTCGTGGTCAAGGGTCTCCGATGGGGTTGACTCCTGCCCTTCAGGCTACCTCTCTTCCAGATCAGCATTGTTACAAATGTATGGGTCTTCTAATCTGGTCACTTGTCTTTTTTTCTCCCCCTAATTAACTCTACTTTACCCCCTTGCCTCTACCAGCTACTCGTTATTTTATTTTTTTTTTAAGATTTTATTTATTCATTTGAGGGAGAGAGAGAGAGTGCACACACTAGTGCAGGAGGCAGAGGGAGAGGGAGACGCAGCCTCCCCACTGAGCAGGGAGCTGGACACTGGGCTCAACCCCAGGACCCTTGGATCATGACCTGAGCCGAAGGCAGACACTTAACTAACTGGGCCACCCAGCTGCTCCTACCAGCTATTCTTTAAATCTTCCCATTTTCCAAGGTGTACATCATTTTTACTGGATTACTGAACTTCCCACATTTCAGAGAAAATAAATGTCTCCAGAAATGAGCTCCTTGAAACTTTCTACCCAATGTTGCTGTGACATTGTGATATAATAAGAAATACATATTTTTGTCTGTGGTTCCTGACCAGAGATCCTAAAACCGTTGTAATTTCCTAAGTGATAAGAGTCATCGGAGCCTCTTTCGTGATAATATTTGGTTTTTATCTCAGCTCAAGAGTGGAGTGACAAAGATGAAAATAGTTATCTTCTGTTGTTCATGACAAGCTTCTGTAATCCACACGAAAATAAGGTGGTTTTCTGAATGTTTCTGAGTGTGAGAGACCATGTACCAGGACAACCAAACCTATGACAAAAGGGTTGGAACTTTTGGCCCCACTCCCTACTTCCATGAAAGGGAGAGAGATATTGAAGGGTGAGCTAATTATTAACAGCTAATGCTTTAATCTATCATGTCATGTAATAAAGCCTCTGCAAAACAAAACAAAACAAAACAAGCTTAACCAAAAGGTTAAGAGAGCTGCCAAGTTCACACTGAGGTGTTAGGAGGATGGTGCACCTGGAGAAGGTGTGGAAGTTCTGAGCAGCCCCACTCCCAGACCTTGACCTATACATCTCTTCCAGTCAGCTGTTCCTGATTTGTATCTTACATAAAATATAAGTAAACATTTCTCTGAGTTCTGTACACCATTCTAGCAAGTTGTTAAACCCAAGGAAGGAGTCCTGGGGACCATGATTTATAGTTGGTTAGTCAGAAGTACAGGTTACAGACTGTGACTGGAGGTTAATGTCTAGTATAGGTGACAGTCTTATGGGACTGAGCCCTTAACTGGTGGGGTCTGTGCTAACTCGAGGTAGTTATTGTAAGATTTGTCTGATGTAGGGAGAAAGCCCACCACACATTTGGTATCAGAAATATTGTGAAAGTATAGAAAAACAGTTGTTTTTTTTTTTCTTTTTAATTGCAAACTTTAGTTCTAATGGTCTTTATCCTTTGTTCATTTTCTCTTGTGTGTGAGAGGAAGTATCTTTTCCAACCTAAAGAAAAAGATTCCCTGGATTCTGTATAACCCTTGAATTACTGTTTTACTCCCCTTTTTCCCCTCTCTCACCACAAAACTTGAAAGAATATCATACAAATCTGCTTTTCCCATGATCGACTACAGGAACTGAATTTTCCCTCCTCCCTTAAACAAAAGGTCATAGAAAACTGGACAGAATTACAAGAAACAATTTTTCAGACACTAGACACAGGCAGTACATGACTGAACTGCTGAGAGAAGAGAAACAGACATGATAAGCCCGGTAAGTGCTCCACGTTAGTGTCTGGAGACAATTTCCTGGCTGTATGGCTGGGATGGGGTTCCTAAATAGTCTGGTGATCACTCTGAGTTGAGGAAAAAGAGATTAGACTTGGGGGCCAAGGTGGCTAGAATTTGTGGGATACAATACTGGGGAAAACAGGAACTTCACAAGGAATTCTGGATATTTCTAGAAAGAACAAGTCTCTCCGTGAATACTGACCTGCCCATGTGTGAAAGGAAGTTACTTGAATTTTGGAGGAAAAACACTCTGAAAAACAGAAGGCCAAACATTCCTAGAGCTCACTCATGGATAGGATTAACATGTGTTCCCTCTAGCCAGAGTGAAGAGATGTTGTAGTGCTGCACCAGACATCAGGTAGAACCCTCAGGAAAATCCTTTCTTAGTAGTGGGATAGATTTGCTTAAACTAAAGCCTTCACAGGCTTGTCCTAAAAACAAAACAAAACAAAAAAAGGGCAAGTCTTGAAAGGAGCAAGGAGATTCCAAGTATCTTAACAGCCTACTAAAACTAAGCCCAACACTTTTTAAAGGAATACAAGAGGATCCAGCATCCCCAAAATTAATTAATTAATTAATTAAATTTGATTAATTAAAATTAATTAAGTAATTAAAATTACTAGACATACAAAAAGCAAGAAAATATGAACGAATATTAGGGGGAAATCAATAGAAACAGACACAGAAATGATAGAAATAGCAGACAAAGATATTAATAGTTGTTATAAATAAGCTTCTTTGTTCAAGGAAGACAGAAAAAGCACACATGATGAGGCAAGAAATGGAAAATATAAAAATACCTGAATAGGGGGAGCCTGGGTGGCTCAGTGGGTTAAAGCCTCTGTCTTTGGCTCAGGTCATGATCCCAGGGTCCTGGGATTGAGCCCTGCATTGGGCTCTCTGCTCAACAGGGAGCCTGCTTCCCCATCTCTCTCTGCCTGCTGCTCTGCCTACTTGTGATCTGTACCTGTCAGATAAGTAAATAAGATTTTTTAAAAAAATACCTGAATAGAACCTCTAAAGATGGAGAATACAATATCTGAAATAAAAAGTATATACTATAATAAATAGTAGATTAAAAACAGCAAGAGAAAATATCAGTAAAAGTAAAGACATAGCAGTAGAAACTCCTCAAAATTGATTACAGAGAGAAAAAAGGCTGAGGAAAAGAAGTAAGAGTATCAGTGATGTGTGAGAAAATATCTAGCAGTCTGATAAACACGTAATTGGGAAAAGAGAGAGGAAAAGAAGCAATCGAAGAAATAATGGTCAAAACTTTTCCAAATTTGATAAATCTATAAACCACAGCTTTAAGAATTTTAACAAAACCTAAGCAGAAGAAACATAGAGAAAATGACACTGAGGAACATCATAATCAAATTGCTGAAAACCAAAGATACTGGGAAAATTTTGCAACCAACCAGAAGAAAACAACACAAAGAAACTAAAACAAGAATATCAGAAAAAATTCCTGCCAGAAACTATATAATCCAGACGACAATGGGATGGCATTGTCAAAAAAACCCTGTCAATCTAGAATTCCACTCCCAGCAAAAATAACTTTCAAAAGTAAAATGGAAATGAAAACTTTTCAGGTTAAAAAAAAAGCTGAGCCATTTATCACCAGCAAACCTGCACTACAAGAAATATTATAGGAAGTTAGTTCTTCAAGAAGAAAATGATACTAGATGGAAATTTGGGTCAATTTCCAATAAAATATTTGGAAATATTTGGAAATGAGATGACATACTTATAAATAACCCATGAGCCAAAGAAGAAGTCACAGGAAAATTAGAAAATATTTGAACCAAAAAAAGGAAATATATCACAATTGTTCGGTGTCTGCTAAAGGAAGAAACAAACCAATGAGGAAACACAAATTACTAATATTAGGAATGAGAGAGGAGCACTATTCCAGATTCTGCAAACATTAAGATGATGTAAGGGAAGGGTATGAACAATTTATGTCAATAAAGTCAACCAATTAAATAAAATGGACACAAGCCTTGTTGAAAAAACAAACTTCACTTAGGAAGATAACCTAGAGAACCTAGATAACCCCATATCTATTAATGGATTTAAATATATAGTTTAAAACTTCCAGGGGAACCTTGGGTGGCTCAGTCTGTTAAGCATCTGCCTTCATCTCGGGTCATGATTCTGGGGTCCTGGGATTGAGCCCCACATTGGGCTCCCTGCTTAGGGGGAAGCCTGTTTCTCCCTCTCCCTCTGTCTGTGGCTCTCCCTGTTTGTGTGTGCTCTCCCTCTCTGTCAAAAAAATAAATAAAATCTTTAAGAAACATATAGTTTCAAACTTCCTAAGAATTAAAAAAAAGAAAATTTAGGGTAGAAAAACCTAAAAAACACTATCTCAGCTAGATAGTCATAGTATCAATAGCATGTTATGTAGCATGTAGCATGTACCCTTGGAATAATGTGATGAGAATGATACTTTACCTCTGTGGTCTTCTTCCCCAAAACTCATCACCCCAGCGTAATCATGAAAAAACCTCAAACAAACCCAAATTGAGAGACATTCTATGAACTATCTGACCAGTACTGATGAAAATCATTAAGGTTACCAAAAACAAGGGAAGTCTGAAAACTGTCACAACCCAAAGAATCCTATGGTGACATGATGACTAGAGCTAATGTGGTACTTTAGATGGGATTCTAGAACCAAAACCAGATCAAAACAAAACAAAAACAAAAACAAAGAACAAAAAAACCCCCAGTATCAGCTAATGGTTGTAACAAAAGTCAGTGCAAAATACTACTGGAGTATATGTATTAAACACACACACACACACACAGGGACGTCTGGGTGGGTCAGTTGGTCAAGTGTCTGCCTTCAGCTCTGGTCATGATCATTAGGGTCCTGGGATTGAGCCCCACATCCAGCTCTCTGCTTGGTGGGGAGCCTGCTTCTCCCTTTCCCTCTGCCTGCTGCTCTGCCTGCTTGTGTGTGCTCTCTCTCTCTCTGTCAAATAAATAAATAAAAACTTAAAAAAATAAATAAATTCTTAAAACACACACACACACACATACACACACCCCTTCTTACAAAAAGAACCCCAGGCCCAGGAGGCTTCAGTGGTGATTTCAATGAAACATTTAAAAAGAATAATACCAACTTTATACTAACTCTTCAAGACAATAAAAGGAGAGAACATTTTCCTACTTTTTCTGTGAGACCACGTTGTTCTGATAACAAAAGCATACAAAGATATTACAAGAAAAGAAAATGGCAGACTAAGATACTTCAGGAATATAGAAAAAAATTCTTAGCATAAGTTTAGTAATTAAAATCTAGTAACATACTCTAGAATATATCATTATCAAATAGAGTTTGTACCAAGAATGCAAGTCTAGTAACATACTCTAGAATATATCATTATCAAATAGAGTTTGTACCAAGAATGCAAGTGAAAAATCAATGTAATTCACCATGTCAACAGATTTCAAAAAGGAAAACCATATGATGATCTCAGCAATTGCAAAAATAAGTATTTGACAAAATTTAATACCTATTTATGATTTTTAAAAACTCAACAAACTAGAAATGGAAGGGAATTTTCTCAGTCTGTTACAACATCATACGTCGTGATGAAAGACAGATGCTTTACCCCTTAGATCTAGAGCAAGACAAGAATGTTTGCTTTTGGTTTTTCCATTTCAATTTGTACTGGAGGCATTCACTGATTCTATGAATTAGAAAAAAAAGCCAAGTGCACAGAATTCAAAAGCAAAAAATAAAACTAATGATATTCACAGATGTGACATGTACATGTATAAAATACTAATGAATTTACAAAAATGGTAGCTATACTATTAGGTGGGTTTAGCAATATCAATATACAAAAGTCAATTGTACTTCTTCATAGTAACAATGAACAATTAAATTAAAAAATGTAATACTATTTGTAATTACATAAAAAAATATTTAGTGATATATTTTACAAAATATACACAAGATCTGTGCACTAAAAAACTAATGCTGAGAAAAATTAGAGAAGACCTATATAAATGGGATGATATATTCATTAATTGGAAGACTTAATATTTTTAGTGTCACTTTTCCCCAAATTGATTTATAGATTTAGAGAATTCTAATCAAAAATCCCAGCAGGTTCACTGGGTAAACATTGGTAAGCCAAATCTAAAATTATACGTAAATGCAAATGACCTAGAAAAGCCAAAATAATTTTAAAAAATAAGATCCAAGTTGGAAGGGGCGCCTGGGTGGCTCAGTTGGTTAAGCAACTGCCTTCGGCTCAGGTCATGATCCTCGAGTCCCAGGATTGAGTCCCACATCAGGCTCATCATTGTTGGCCATCAGGGAGATTAAAATCAAAACCACATTGAGTTACACACCTTACACCAGTTACAATGGCCAAAATTAACAAGACAGTAGAAAATGTGTGTTGGAGAGGATGTGGAGAAAGGGGAACCCTCTTACACTGTTGGTGGGAATGCAAGTTGGTGCAGCCTCTTTGGAAAACAGTGTGGAGATTCCTTAAGAAATTAAAAATAGAGCTTCCCTATGACCCTGCAATTGCACTATTGGGTATTTACCCCAAAGATACAGATGTAGTGAAAAAAAGGACCATCTGTACCTCAATGTTCATAGCAGTAATGGCCACAGTCACCAAACTGTGGAAAGAACCAAGATGCCCTTCAGCGGGTGAATGGATAAAGAAGATGTGGTCCATATACACTATTGAGTATCATGCCTCCATCAGAAATGATGAATACACAGCTTTTGTATCAACATGGATGGGACTGGAGGAGATTATGCTGAGTGAAATAATTCCAGCAGAGAGAGTCAATGATCATATTGTTTCACTTACTTCTGGAGCATAAAGAATAACATGGAGGACATGGGGAGATGAAGAGGAGAAGGGAGTTGGGGGAAATTGGAGGGGGAGATGAACCATGAGAGACTGAGGACTCTGAGAAACCAGTTGGGATTTTGGGAGGGGAAAAGGCTGAGGGGTTGGGTGAGCCTGGTGGTGGGTATTATGGAGGGCACATATTGCATGGAACACTGGGTGTGGTGTATAAACAGTGAACTCTGGAACACTGAAAAGAAATTAAAAAAAAAAATCCAAGTTGGAATACTCAGACTACCTGATTTTAAGATTTACTATAAAGACACAGTATTAAAGAGAGTGTGGTATTTGTATATAGACAGAAGATCAAAGGGACAGGGTTTCAGCAAGAATGGCAGAGTATGGACCTCTGAAAATGCCCTCTTCCATTAGGGCAATGAGACCACTGGGGGGAAAAAAAATCAGTGAAGTTCAACATTTTCTGATCTCTGGAAGTTACCCAAAACCCTGGAACAAACTGGGGAGTCTTTATTCAAGCAAAGCAGCTAAATCTCAGTAAGGACGTTGAGGTCTGTGGTGTTTTAACTTGTCCTATTTCCATGCCCATTTCCCCAACTCTGCAGTAGCTTTGAAAACAAACAGCTCACCAGTCACATGAAAATCAGCAGCCTGTTAACCAGTAGAGGGGGCAGAACCAGATTAGAACTCCCTGAAGCCCCTTTCCCAGAGAACTGACATTATTTGACCCATTTGGTGGTTCGTTAAAAGAGACTACTCTCAAGAGTTCTCTTTATTTGACTTAACTGGGAGCTTGCCAAAACGTGAAAAGTCTTTTCTCAAGGGGTGTTTGTTGGAAACAGTCAGAGGCAATTGCTTAACCTTGCAACTGTCTGAAGCAATGGATTAGCATTTTGGGAAAACAAAAGTTACCCAAAAGCTTAAAAATAAGCATTGGGGAATGAGATGTTTATAGGAAGATTTGAAAGCTCTGAGATATGCTTGGGAATTTAGAAGTTCATATGTATAACTATGGCTATGTTCATGCCCAGGGCCATGAGGATCCTCAGGAAGGACCTGAGAAGGCTTTACACCCTCACCTCTGGCTGACCTTGAAGCTGTGTGCAAGCAATAAGTGAAGGCCAGGGTAGAAATATAGACTGACTAGGGTCGTATGTGTACCTCCCTATATACACAGAGCCCCACAACAAAGACTGGGAAACTCATTGGTTCCAAGCATTTCAGGAAATTTCCAATAAGCTGAGCACTAAGTTATTCATGCAAAGATTTCAGAGACCACACATGGAGTAGAGACATTAGACTTACTAGACAAGACTTCAAGCCGGATAGTTTGAATAATTCAAAGAACTAAAAGTAATCATATCTAAAGAAATAAAGGGAAGTATGAAAATAATGCCTCAACAAAGAGAATACTTTATTAGAATACTAATAAAGATAAAACACTTATAAATTATGTATATATATATCTAATACAAATTATATATGCATATATGCTCAATTAGAAATTAGAAATTTTGGAGTCAAAGAGTACAGTGCCTAACATGAAGGGTAAGAGGAACTCAACAGCAAATTCAGCAAATTTGAGTTGCTAAAAATTTGAGTTGGGCAAACTTGACAGTAAGCCCATTGAGGTTATTCAGGTTGAGAAAGAGAAAAGAAAAAAAGAGAGAAAGAGAAAAGAAAATTAAGAAAAGTAAATAGCATCAGAGAACTGTGGGTTACTGTCAAACATATGAATATAAGCATAATGGGAATTTTAGAAAGGCAAGAGAAAAGAAACGGGCAGAAAATCATTGACATGAAAGAATCAATACATTGGGCATCATGAACATTAGAGATTTTGCTATTCAAAATATGCTATAAGAAAATGAAAAGACAAGCCAGAGCCAGAGAAACAATATTTGTAAAAAAATGTATCTGATAAAGACTTTGAATCTAGAACAACATATAAAGAACTTTCACAACTCAATAACAAGAAGACAACCCAACTAAAATGTAGATAATATTTTAAACAGACATGTCACTAAATTAGGTATATGAATAAACCTATAAAGGGATGTTTAACATTATTTGTCATTAGGGAAATAAACATCACTATCCCAATGACATTCTACCAGATACTCATTAGGACAGCTAAATTTAAAGAACTTGTCAATATCAAGTTTTGGCAAAGATGCATGGCAACTTTGCTAAAACTTGCCATTTTTTGGTGGAACTCTCACCCATTGCTGGTGGGAATGCAAAATGATATAGCCACTTTGATGAACAGTTTAGAAATCTCTTACAAAGTTGTGTAAACTTACCTTATGCCTAAAAATCTTTTGCTTTTATTTATTTTTTAAAAGATTTTATTTATTTGATAGACAGAGATCACAAGTAGTCAGAAAGGCAGGCAGAGAGAGAGAGGAGGAAGCAGGCTCCCTGCTGAGCAGAAAGCCCGATGTGGGGCTCGATCCCAGGACCCTGAGATCATGACCTGAGCTGAAGGCAGAGGCTTTAACCCACTGGGCCACCCAGGCGCCCCAATCTTTTGCTTTTACTTGGTGTTTGCCGAAGGGGAATGAAAATGTATGTCCACATGTTCTTATTTGTTTCTAGCAGTTTTATTCATAATAGTTCCAAACTGTTAACAACAAAATAGCCACCGACTGGTGAATGGGTCAGCACCTTTTGGTATATTAGAAATACAATATATTATTTGGTATGCTAGGGAATAGAATTGAGCAGGAAAAATGAGCAAATAGCTGAGACACAATACCAAGGGTGTATCTCAACAGCCTTATGCTAAGTGTAGAAAACCGGAAGCAGAACTACATAGTGTATACTTCCATTTACACGAAATTCTTTAAAAAGGCAAAACTATAGTGACAGAAAATCATAGTAGATCAGTGTTTGCTGGGGGACCTCGGTAGAAACAGGATGGACTGAAGGGAATACAAGGGAATTTTTTGGTATAATGGAATTGTCCCATAGCATGGCAGTTCTACGACTGTATACATTAGCCAAAATTCATCAAAAAGCATGCTTTGAAATGGTATGTGTTACTATTTATAAAATAGTATCTCAGTAAAGCTGATTAGAAAACACTTACACAAATGCATGACACATGTTTCATGTCCCCCCTGTCACAGCTCAGCGGACACGGCCATTAGTTTTGCCCTCACTTTTCTGCTGAGAATTTCTCCAGCTTCATGAGCTGCCTCTACCTTCAGCCTCCAGCTGCTCTGTCTGTCATATTACGTTTTCAATCACTCCTTCTTCTTGAGGCTTTCTCTGCTGGCTTTCTTAATCTCCCTGTATCCTGGGTTGCTCTCACCTCTTGCTTCATTTCGGTTTTCTCCCCAAGCTCCTCTGCCTGAGGTTGGTCTTCGCTGAGATGCTTCTGTTTTCAGTCCTCTGCGCTCCTCAGGATGCTGGGTGTGACTGATGACATCCCCACATGACCTCACTCACTGCTTCCAAATATAACAGCCCAGACCAACCCAGTCTTGGCATCCAAAGTGCCTTAAATTATATCAAGGGATGTAAAGAAAACCTTAAAAGAAATGAACCCAAATTTGCTTTAATGAAACCCAGTATATACCTACAACTGGAAGAGATACCTAAGAAAGAGCAAATGAACGTTAGCATTTCAAACTCCAGTGAAAGTTTATAATCACTGCCCTCGGTCTCATTGAAATTTGATGCACAGCCACGTATAGTATCGTGCTAACTTCCCTTGGAACTCGCCTCCCCACAACTCTTTTGCACCCCCCCTCCCATCCTCTGCCACACACACTGTCATTCATTGTGACAATTCTACTCCTTCTTAGGCTGAGTCCTCAGCACACATGCATACCTAACTGTGAGATGGCCCCTCTGCTGGGACTATTTTCCAGAAAGGCGAACTTCCCTTCGCTGATCATTCTCCTTTTGGTTCCAGGACACTTTTAAAATTTTTTAAATTTATTTTTTATTTTTTTTACGATTTTATTTAGTTATTTGACAGAGAAAGATCACAAGCAGGCAGAGAGGCAGGCAGAGAGAGCGGGAAGCAGGCTCCCTGCTGAGCAGAGAGCCTGATGCAGGGCTCCATCCCAGGACCCTGAGATCATGACCTGAGCCGAAGGCAGAGGCTTTAACCTACTGAGCCACCCAGGAGCCCTCCAGGACACTTTTTAAACCAGGAAACTACCTCATAAAGCAATGTGCCTGCCCCCCTACATGAGTCAAAGGAGCATGTCACCGTGAATTTAAGAAAATAAAATCATAGTCCACAGTAAAATGGATTTAATAGTCACGACAGTGTTCGTAAAACACCTCTCCTCAGCTCCTTGCGCACAGACTTTAATGATTTAATGTTTTTTTTTTGCTGTGACACAGAGATTTTTCCGAAACAGAAAGAAAGTCAGCGGTAAGATGAAGCCTGCATCTTCCCCTTAGCTCTTCAACGGAACTAATGCCTCTTCTGCCCATGTGGAAAGTCTCTTCACACCAATGCACTGATTGGGGACGCCCGTCGCCTCCCTGATTCACTGGGATGTGAACCTCCATTCTCGAAAAATTATAGCAAAGAAAAAAGATCTCGGCGTTTGCATGTGGTCAGGCTTATGTTAAATTATTTCAGATTCTGAAGCTTTACCCTAAAAACAAAAAAGCTAGCTTTTAACAACAGTATGAAAACAAAACAAAGCCCTTGGTAACCTGCTATGTTGACCAGACGGGTACTTCAGAATCACTCTCCGTCACGTGGGTTTATTACTGTAATTAAAAATTTCCTAATCAAAGCTATTTACCCAAGGTTTTAAACATATATAAAAATATATAATTCCTTTTTAAAATATAAAAAGAAATAAATGTTCCCTCAGAAAATTTGAGAATAGAGAGTATACAAAGAAGAAAACAAAAATGCCTCATTCCAGTGGTGAAGGAATACTGTTAGCATTGTTTTATAGCTTTTCAGGTTTTTTATGGACATGTACGACTGATATATGAGAGTTTATGTGGTCATACTATATACATATATATATATATATATATAAAACAATATATATATTTTTTACAATCTGCTTCTTTTTTTAGTGGACTATACTGCAGCATTTAGTCTTCATATACTCCTCCAAAATAGTATTTTTAATGTCTTTTGTAACATTCTATTATATACCTTGTATCATTTATATAACCTGGATCTTCTATTTAAGTAAAAAATGTTTCAGTTGTTTCTGTTTGTTTATAAATATCACGCCCTTGCATAGTTATCTTCAGTGCACATGTATTTCAATGGGATGAATTCCTCGATGATATGCCCATAATTTCTTTTCTTTTTCTTTTTTTAAAGATTTTATTTATTTATTTGACAGATAGAGATCACAAGTAGGCAGAGAGGCAGGCAGAGAGAGAGGAGGGGGGAAGCAGACTCCCTGCTGAGCAGAGAGCCAGATGTGGGGCTCGATCTTAGGACCCTGAGATCATGACCTGAGCCGAAGGCAGAGGCTTTAACCCACTGAGCCACCCAGGCGCCCCTGCCCATAATTTCTGATGAGCTAAACCTAGGAGTCTGAAATTCCCTTCAAGGTCCAGAACATTCCAATTAAGAGCCTGTGCTTCTAATAAACTCTTTTAAATGATTCTTCCTAGAGCTCAGCTGCAATCCTGTCACTTGCAGAAGGCCTTTAAGAGCATGTACTGAATTAGATATTACTTCCTTAACCTGGCATTCCCAGACCCTCTTTCTAGTCATGTGCCAGGCACTTTACACACATTATCTCCGACCCTCACAGTGGCCCGAGGCAGGTAGTGTTGTCTCATTTGATGCCACAGAAATCGATATGGAGAGAAGTTTGATAACTTGCCCAAGGTCACATCACTAGTTAATGGGTGTTTGAATCCAGGTTGCTAAGCCTGTGTTCTTTTCCTCGGTAACTCTGACTAATGCTCTACCCAACCTCCACAGGAGAGAGGCAGCCTACCACCCATGAGGGGCCAGTCTTCAGGGGACTTGAACCCCAGGTTTCATCTAGCCTTGTGATCTCATGGGAGTACTGTCTTTGTCTCCTCCTCTCTGAGATGTGGATAATGACAGCAGGCATCTCACAGTGGTGTGCTTCAAAGTAAATGAATTACTGTACATAAAGTACTTAGACTTGTGTCTGGTATGTTGGAATATTAATGTCTTTTCTTATCATTACCATCACCATGATCATGTTCTTACTGTTTTGTTTTAAATATGTGAAAAATGTTTACTCTTACTAGTAAGCTAGAGAGGCACAAATTAAACCATATATTAGCAATTTTTTTTTCTTTACAAGTTAGCACAACAGGTCATTCAAAATGACTCTAATAGTCAGTGCCCATGAAGGGGCGGCTGGAAAGGCATATTTTATTCTATTGCTGAAGGTGTAAATGGGCGTAAAGTTCTTAAAGGTATTTTTTTTCAACATAGGTGAGAAGGTTCTTTAAATCATTATTTAAAAAAATTCTTTTTTATTTGAGTGTAGTTGACACACAATGTTACATTAGTTTCAGGTGTACAACATAGTGATTTGACAAGTTTTTATGTGATGCTATACCTGCCACAAATGTAGCTCCCATCTGTCACTATGCAACACAATTACAATATCGTGGACTATATTCCTTATGCTACGCCTTTTATCCCCGTAACTTATTCCTTCCGTAACTGGAAGCCTGCATCTCTCATGCCCCCGCAAACCCATTTTCTCACCCCCCCCAACACCCTTTCCCTTTGGCAACCATCATTTTATTCTCTGTATTTACAGGTCTGATTCTGCTTTTTGTTTGTCCATTTATTTATGTTTTTAAAATTCTATGGATGAGTGAAATCATATGGTATTTGTATTTCTCAGTTAGACTCATGGTTGCCATGGGGAAGGAGGGGTTGTACAAAGTGAGTGAAGGGGAGTGGGAGATACAGACTTCCAGCTAGGAAGCACTTGTGTTGCTTCCATATCTTGGTTATTTTAAATCGTGGTGCAATAAACTTAGGGGTGCACACATCTTTTTGAATTAGTGTTTTCATTTTCTTTGGGCAAATACCATATACTGGAATTATTGCACCCTATGGTGTTTCTATTTTTAATTTTTGAGTAACCTCCGTACTGTTTTCCACAATGGCTATACCGGTTTGCACTCCCACCAGCAGTACATGAGAGCTCCTTTTTCTCCACATCCTCACCAACACTTGTTATTCTCTGTATTTTGATTTTAGCTATTCTAATAGGTGTAAGGTGGTATCTCATTATGGTTTTGTTGTTGTCGTTGGGTTTTTTTTTTTTTTTTTAAGTAGTCTCCATGCCCAGCAGAGCCCAACATGGGGCTTGAACTCACAACCCTGAGATCAAGACCTGAGCTGAGATCAAGATGCTTAACCAACTTGACTGAACCACCCAGGCACACCTCTCATTGTGATTTTGATTTGCATTTCCCTGATGATTAGCGATGTTGAGTATCTTTTCATGTATCTGTTGGCCATCTGTATGTCTTTGGAAAAATACCTATTTAGGTCCCCTATCCATTTTTTAACTGGATTGCTTGGGTTTTTTGGTGTTGAGTTGTATTTCTTCTTTATATACTTTGTATATTAACCCCTTATTGGATATATTATTTGCAGATATATTCTCCTATTTAGTTGGTTGCCTTTTTGTTTTGTTGATAGTTTCCTTCACTGTGAAAAATGGTGTTCTTACTATTACATTCCAGGCAAACCAGGCTTGCTGGCCATTTCCCAAACATAATCATTGCTTGATCTATGCCTTTGCTCACACTGTTATCTGCTGTTGGCATGCTTGTCCCGTCTCTTCCTAATACTCGCTTTATGGCTCATATTTACTGATGAGGCTGGTGGAAGTAAATCCTCCTTATCTTTTCAAAACCACTCTCTTCTTACACCACCTACAACTCTTTTTTATTTTTCATCCTGTCTGTCTGCTTTTAGGGTTTTGCAGGTACCTGTTTACTTTCTTACTACACAAAAAGCTTGCTGAGGGCAGAGACCATTCTGGAAACTGTCATATACACAGTGTGGAGAACAGGGTGAGGTAGAGTCAGACAGTCCATATTTCATTTCCAAGTCTGCCCCTCTACAATCTTGGCATTATTTAACTTCTTTGTGCCTTAGTTTTGTATCTGTGAAATGGACATGATTATAAGACCTACTTTGCGGAGTTGTGGGGAGGATTAAATGCATAAATGTAAGTAATATGTTTGGAATCACATCTGAGGCATAGCAAATGCTCAAGAAATGCCAGTTTTAATATAATTTTACATAGTAAGCACTGGAGAAGTGTCAGTTTAACGAATGGAGGCACTCATAAATCATGATTAGTTAGCAGGCATTTGTCCGAGCTGTGTGGACCCTCTCTGGTTCTTATTTGTTACCATCAGGAATTATGTTCTAGAATTAGTCTTGTCTCTGGGGTGCTAATGGGATTGTGAGTATAGTAATGGTAATTGCTTAACTCTAATCTCTGGGTCAAAAAGTGAAGGTATAGGTAAAGCTTAGAGAAATAAGGAAGAAAATAACCTTTGGCAGATGACTTTTCAAGATTTTCCCAGAAGCCAAACTATTTCTGAGAGCACAGTCCCCCTCTGATGCCAACTGCAAACACCTGCCCAGCTGAGGGCATTTTGGGGCCAGAGCAACAGCACTGTTTGGCCCGTAGGGCTGTTTGTAAACAGGTGACCAAATATAAGTAGTTATGGGAGAAGCTGCAGTTGACCTGTCCATTTTGTGTTTCCCTAGAAGTTTTTGCTCCCCCCTGAAAGAACAACATGGCTGTCATCATCCCATAGGTGTTCTGACCTCTCACTTTTGATTTCCTATCCAATTTGAGCTCAGTCTCCCGCTCTCAGGTTTTGCAGGTTCCCTCTCTTGGCTGGGGCATTATGCTGAATGTTTCTGTACTTTTGTTACCCTAGGAATGACAACATATGTTCTTAATTTATCATAAAGTAATGTTAATCTATACCTCTACCCTCCTTCTGAGTAATACACTGCCTCTTTGCCAAAATTATTGTATTTCATCACATGGTACTAAAATCCATTTCTCTGGTCTAATGAAAGCCCTTCCGCCCTTAAAGAGGCTATGTCGAGGAAGGAGAATAGGTTTCAGTTTTCATGCCAACATCAATCAGTAAGGGCCAGAGTTCTGAAGCAATCTTCAAGGTCAGAGGGGAAGCCGAGCCCTGAAGTTTTAGGAGCCTAGGACAAGCCCAGGAGAAATCAGAGATTAGATAAGAGAGCAATCAGAGATAAGATCTTGCTAGAAAAATACAATCTACTAAGATTGAATCATGAAAACTGCAAATCTGAGCAGACCAATTACTACTAAGAGGACTGAACGGGTAACTTAAAAAAAAAAAAATCCCAATAAACAAAAGTCCCGGGCCAGATGGTTTCAGTGATGAATTCTACCAATCATTTAAAGAAAAATTAATTCCAATCCTTCCCAAACTTTTCCAAAAAAACAAAAGAAGAGGGAACACTTATAAACTAATTTTATAAGCCCAAACCAGACTCGTTTTTTTTTTTTTAAAGATTTTTTTTTATTTATTTATTTGACAGACAGATCACGAGTAGGCAGAGAGGCAGGCAGAGAGAGAGAGGGGAGGAAGCAGGCTCCCCGCTGAGCAGAGAGCCCGATGCGGGACTCGATCCCAGGACCCTGAGATCATGACCTGAGCCGAAGGCAGCGGCTTAACCCACTGAGCCACCCAGGCGCCCCGTTCTTTTTTTTTTTTTTTATAAGCCAAAATCAACCTTCATCTGATACCAAAACCAGACAAGAATGCCACAAGAAAATAAAATTACAGGCCAATATCTTTAGTGAACATAGATGCAAAAATCCACAATAAAATATTGGCACACCAAATTCCACAACACATTAAAAAGGTTCCTGCGATCTAGTGAGATTTATTCCACGAATGCAAGGACGGCTCCATATTTGCAAATCGGTCATTGTGATACACCACGGAAACAAATGAAGGACAGAAATTATATGATCGTCTCAACAGACGCAGAAAAAGCATTTGACAAAATTTGACATCCATTCATTACAAAAACTTTCAATAAACTGCATATAAAGAGAACATACTTCGGTGTAATAAAGGTCATATATGATAAGCCCACATTAACATCATTCTTGAGTGTGAAAAGCTGAGAGCAATTCCTCTAGGTCAGGAACAAGCCAAGGAGGTCCACTCTCACCACTTCTGTTCAACATAGTATGGGACATTCTAGTCAGAGCAATTATACAAGAAAAAGAAAAGGCATCCAAATCAGAAAGGAAGAAGTGAAACTGTCCCTATTTGCAGATTATATGGTATTATATGTAGAAAGCCCTATGACTGCACAAAACAGCTGTTAGAACTAACAAAAGCATCCAGCAAAGTTGCAGGAATTAAAATCAATGTCAGAAGTTAGTTGCACTTCTATTTGCTAACAACAAACTATCAGAAAGAATTTGTTTTAAAATCCCATTTATAACTGTGTCAAAAAGGATAAAAATCTCTAGGGCTAAATTTAATCTGGGAGGTGAAAGATAGGTACACTGAAAACTATAAGATGTGGTTGAAAGGAACTGAAAAAGATACAAATAAATGGAAAGACACTCTGTATGCATGGATAGGAAGAATTCATATTGTTAAAATGTGCATACTGCCCAAAGCCTCCTACTGTTTAAATGCAATACCTATCAAAATTCCAAAGGAATATTTCACAGAAATAGAAAAAAAATTCTAAAATTTGAATGGAATCACAATAGACTCTGAATAGCCAAAACAGCTGGAAAAAGAACAAAAATGGAGGTATCACATTTCTTAATTTCAAACTATATTACCAGCTATAGTAATCAAAGCAATATGTATTGTCATAAAAGCAGACACTTACGTGAATAGAACAGAACTGGGATTGCAGAAATAAACCTACACATATATGGTCGATTAATTTATGACAAAGGAGCCAAGAATACACAATGGGAAAAAGATAGTCTCTTCAATAAATGGTGTTTTAGGAGAATTTGACAGCCACACATAAAAGAATGAAATCCGACCACTGTCTTACACCATACACAAAAATCAACTCCAAATGGATTAAAGACTTAAACCTAAGACCTAAAACCATAAAACTCCTCAAGGAAAATGTAGAGAGTAAGCTGCTTGACATAGGCCTTAGCAATGACTATTTTTATATTATAGCAAAAGCAGTCAACAAAAGAAAAAATAAACAAATGGGACTACACTAAACTAAAAAACTTACTGTACAGCAAAGGAAATCATAAACAAACTGAAAAGACGATGTACAGAATGGGAGAATATTTCTGCTAATCATGTATCTGGTAAGGGGTTAATACTCCCCACCTGTAAAGAACTCATACAAATCAATAGCAAAAGAAACAATCTGATTTAAAAAATGGGCAGAGGAACGAAGTGGACATTTTTTCAAAGAACACAGAGACATAAAAAGGTGCTCTACATCACTGATCATTAGGGAAATGCAAATCAAAACCACAATGAGATATCACCTCTCAGTTATTAAAACGGTTGCCATCAAAAAGATAGGACAATTAGTGCTGGACAGAATGTGGTGAGAGGGAACCCTTGTGCACTGTTGATGGAAATGCAAACTGGTACAACCACTGTGGAAAACAGTATGGAAGCTCCTCCAAACACTGAGAATAGAATTACCCTATGATCTGGTAATTATACTTCTGGGTATTTTTTTTTCCCCTTTTTAAAATTTTATTTTAAACTTTTACTTTTTCAGTGTTCCATGATTCATTGTTTATGCACCACACCCAATGCTCCCTGCAATCTATGCCCTCCATAATACCCACTACCAGGCTTACCCAACCCCCAACCCCCTCCCCTCCAAAACCATCAGATTGTTTCTCAGAGTCCACAGTCTCTCATGGTTTGTCTCTCCCTCCGATTTCTCCCAATTCCCTTCTCCTCTTCATCTCCCCATGTCCTCCGTATTACTCCTTATGCTCCACAAATAAGAAAAACCATATGTTAATTGACTCTCTCTGCTTGACTTATTTCACTCAGCATAAACTCCTCCAGTCCCGTCCATGTTGACACAAAAGTTGGGTATTCATCCTTTCTGATGGCTGCATAATATCCCACTGTATATACGGACTATTTAAATGAAGGAACAGGTATCTACACCAGTGCACTCATTGAAGCATTATTTACATTAGCCAAAACTTGGAAACAGCCTTTGTGGGTGGGTGGGTGGGTGGGTGTGTGGGTGGATGGGTGTGTGTATAGTGCAATATGTAAGTCAGAGAAAGGCAAATACTGGATGATATTCCACTTACATGTGGAACCTTAAAAAAAACAAACAAACAAATTTGTCCATACACACAATACATTGATGGTTGCAGGAGGCAGAGTGGGAACATGTGACAGTGGGGTAAATGTACAAACTTCCAGTGTAAGACAAATAAATCACAGAAATGTCATGTACAAGTGGAGAGTATAGTTCACAACGCTGTATAGTATATTTGAAAGTTGCTAAGAGAGTAGATATTAAAAGTTCTCATCTCAAGAAAAAAGTTGTAACTCAGTGATAGATGTTAACTAAACTTATTGTGGTCATCACGTCACAATAAATACATTTATCAAATCATTATGCTCTACACCTTGGACTAATCCAAAGTTCCATGTCAATTACATCTCAATAAAATGGGGGGAAAGATCTGCCTAATGAAAGACCTTCGCAGCCCAAAGTCTCTCCTGCGGGTTGTTTTAGGATTTCCTGGATTACTGGTGACTCAGGGTAGTCTAAACGCATTGCTCTCTAGGGGAGGGGGCAGGACACAGTCAGAGGGGAACAACATACAATTGGAGGCTTGCCAGTGACATCATCAGGATGGCTGCCATCACACGGGGGAACGAACATGAAGAACAGGGAGTTAACAAACACAAAAATGACTGAAAATACCTTTCCGGACAAGAAGGAAACCTGTTGGTCCTATGCGGTACTTGCTTCTACAAACACAATGTGGAGCACTGTTTAAGCCGACAGGGGTGGGAGGGGGGCTCGGTCTTGAGGTGGCCTTTGGAGGACTGTTCTGTTCTTCCATTGGTCGATATGTCACTGATTTCATTAAGTCACGGAGACATAAGTTTTACTGAGAGATAACAGTGTTAGCCATGTGTGTAAACTGACCATGTGGGGAGAAAGGTAAATCCCCTGCTGGACAGGAGCCTTTAAAACCTGAGACCCCAGCTTTCCAGACCCTTTTAGGGAGCACCCGGAAGTTCCTAAGGAATCCGTCCTCCATTCAGTTCATTTGCTCACAGGAGCATCAGCCCTCGGGGGCACCCGGGAACAGGGAAGAACCGGACTTTCTTTTCTGTTCCATATCTCAGAGTCAGGGGGCAGTGGTGGCTGGGGGGCGGGGCAGGGAGGAGGGACTTTGAAACTACAAAAAGTGGACCTTGTAGAATGGGGCAAATCCACATGAAATTCAAAGTAGGCTTTCTCCAGAGACAGATCCTGCACGCTGAGACTTGCAAATAAAGCTCTGGGAAGCCATGAGGGTAAACACAAACCAAGAAAACCAAGTCCTTCTTTAAATTGCTTTTGGAAGAGAAGCAACCACAAGATGACATTGCCCCCTGCCTCCCTATGCATAAAAGGGACACACTGAAGGAGAAGCTTGACCTGAAACAAGAGTAAACTTAATTGGTGTCTAGTTCTTAATCTTTCTAGGTGCAAGCTGGGAACCGCTGGGAATTGGTGTCTAACTGGACTCATAATGCAAAATGAACATTTTCTCTGGGGGCTCCGCCCCACCTCCCACCTGGTACTCTCAAAAGAAAAAGAAAGATTGCTGATAGTACCCTAAGGTGTGAGTCATTCCCACGGACATTTGCATTTAAATGAACCAAAGCTTCAAACTGAAGGACTTGTCTGAGACAAAGATCTCTGTGCACCCAGACTCTGGGGCTTTACCTGGCTTTCCAGCGGCCCAGGATGATCCTAGATAAAAATGATTGGGTGCCCCCGTTTTGAGTGGCTCAACTGAAGCCAGTGTAGATGAACATCATTTTTTACATCCTTTTATACCTCCTGCCTTCCACCCAGCTGTTCTCAAGCCTGGACATCCTGAGCATTCATGCATCAGCCAATTTATTTCTGCATTCCTTCTGACTGGTGCAAAATTTAATCTAATTAAAAACTTAATCAGGTGAAGCAATCAACACGATATGGAAATCCAGGGTTTCTACCCTTTGCATAATGTACAAATGAGAAAAAAATATATTTACCTGAATAATTAGTAGTTTCAAAATGTCTAATAATTACTACCTGCTGTGAGCAAACTCTTGGAGAGGATGGAAGGTAGAATTAACTTAGGGGGATGATCAAAAATGTGTTGTGGATTACCTATTTTAAAAAACAAAATCAACTGCATAAATTCGAAGATCTAGTTGTTTATTAATCAATTCATGAATCAGGCAGCAGCCCACTTAGCAAATAGAGAGGAGCTCTGGTTTGTGGAGTTGTACAAAGGGGAAGGAGGGTGGTCAAGAAATTATCAGCAGAAGAAAAGAAAGGATTATTTATCAACAAAAGAAAAAAACCTGAGGATTGTTTCAGGCAATGTCACTTTCCCTTAGGGGGAAGAGTAGAGAGTCTTTGGGGGGAGGATGGAGAAAGCCAGGTGACGGACCACCTCCTTATTCTGGACAGAAAATTCCTCAATGACTGGCTAAAATTACATTTCTGGGGGAAGTTGAAACTTGCCTTAAGTGACGCCATTTTGGGCCTGAGGTTTTCTTTTAAACATCTGGTTGTTGGAGAATGATGAGGTGTTCACCAGACCAGAAACCCTGGTCCAGGTAGACCAGCAAAGCCAGTGCATAAAGGACAAAACAAAGGACATAAAGGACCACACAGACATCAGGAATGGGCCAGGCTGACCATCTGTTCCTAACGGGCTTCATCTGACAGTCGGTCCAGGAGGAGGGGGAGTGAATTTTGCCTCTGGAAGGTCTCTCTCGATCTCTACAACTCTGGGCAGGAGCCTCCGTTTTCTTATCTGGCCAAGAGAGCCCCAATCCCTAACCATCCTTGTTGCTATAGGCACCGCCTGGAGTAACGTATGTCCAAGCACGTGGTAAGTTCTAGAGTGCTCCAGAGATGTTAGGTATTTTTATTAAATGAGCCTGGTTATGTAGCAAACAGGCACAGAAAGAGGAAAGAGGTCAAAGCGTAAGTTTGGACAATGGGTATTGGATTAGTTCTGAAAAGTAGGTAAAGTCTAAGGAACACAAGGATTTTAAAATCTACGAGAGCCAGGAAGGAGCTCACTCAGGCCGACGAAAATCACAGTATCCATCCACTCATTTAAAAAATTATTTGCTCAACAAATGTCTATCATGTGTTGGATCCGAATCAGGCAGAGGAGCACATGCCTTGAGGCAAGAATGTGCAGTGCGTGCTGGCAGCGTCAGAAAGGAGGTGGAAGAGCATTCAAAGAGAGAGACGGAGATGGAGAGGCAGAGGCAGAGAGAGGAGGGGAGAGAGCAGAAGAGCGAGCCAGCAGGTTGCGGCCAGATCAAGGAGTTCGAATGAGTGGGCGGCTTTGATTCTGTAGGTACAGAGCCACTGCCCTTGAAGACAGACCCAAGGAGAATGAATAAGCCTTCCGAGTCTGCGGCGGACACTCACCTCCCCAACAGTGCATGTGGAGAGCAGAGTGCCCAGCTCGGAGGCGCTGCTCGGAGTTCCTGGAGGGAACCCGGGAGAGGTTCCCGGAGCTGTGCCAGCCCAGGCGCCCAGATTATGAAAGCACCTGGCAGGCTCGAGCCTGATGTGATTCTGTGACCCCCCCCCCCCCAAGTGCCTTTTCATGGTGCAAGTCCTGATCTCTTCTTCCAGAAGCCTCTGACTTTTCCGAGCCTCTCAAGATGGAGAGGTTTCTAGAGAACAAAATGCATGTATGTGGGGAGAGGGCTACCCTAGGGCAAAGCCCAAGGCCCTTTTGAATAGCCCCTGAAAGCCCAGAGGGGCACGTGAGCAGCACCCACCGCCAGGGGTGACAGAACAGCTTAGGCACGCTCACCCCCAGCGTGCTCTCAGTTTGGAAATAAGATGGGTACACTTTGTCCTCATGGCTTCTTCATCCCACACATATACTACTGGGCAGAAGCAAAAGAAGGTGGAATTGGTGCGGTTGTAGAGAAGGCTAGAGACAGGCCGGGGTGGGGTAAGGGGGGCGGTCAGGAGGCCTGGATTCTGTTCCTGCTCCTTTGTAGGTGGGTGGTCTTGTGACGTTGGGAAGTGACCTTGTCTTTCTGGGTATCTGTTCACTCACTTTTAAACTGCAGGTGTTGGGATTAGAGCTGTGGTCCTGACCCGGAAGGTGGCTAGAGGAGGATGGGGAAATCAGCCTCTTCCAGGAGGGGAGCGCAGGTGCATGCAAATTAAGAACCCCATTCAGGAATCTTAGTGACCCTGGCTTCGCTCTTCTCACCAGGCCCCCAGGCACAATTTCTAACTGCCCACCCAAGGCTGGGCGTGAACACCACTGTGGGTGGCTGTGGGCTAGATGAAGGTGAAAAGGTTGGGGTTCCCCCAGGAAACTGTCCCTTCACCCCGATGCCCCCAAATTCCATGTTGATATTTTCAACTCCAGGATCGTGTCACATCTGTGAAGCAGAATCCGATCTGCCTAGCGCCAAAGAGGAAATCAACAAGAGTGACACTTTATAGGAAACAGCTGAATCTTCAGTCTTCGAGGACGCAGAAATGCTAACCATTAATCCCCAAATTTCAGGGCATTGCAACCAAGTTGTAATTAGAACAATGAGGTCGATTGCCCGGGCACTGAACTGAAAATTCCTCCAGGGAGTTACACCACCCAAGCCTTGTGCAGAAACGAACGCGAGAGAGGATATTTTCAACTCTGGTCTGACCTCTTTGGCTTTGATTCCGGTTTTCTCTTTCTATCCTCTCGGTGATACATGGTTCGGCAGCCTCCCTCCTCCTCCGTCCCCACGCAGTCCCTCGTGGGGGCTACCCTGTCCTTCTGGCCCTGGGCCCCAGGAACCTGGGCTCCCAGGTTCTGAGGGCCTTGCTCTTGTCACAACCATTTCGCTCACACCTTCCTGTCAGTGAGTCTGTCTGGCCTCTGTCACTCTCCTCAAACCTCCTCTGCCTTCTTTCATAGAACGACCTCACCTCTTACTCCACAGAGAAAATGGAGCCCATCTGGAAGCAGCTATTCTCTTGTACCTCTGCTCCCCAAGCCAGCTGGACCCCCTCCTGTGGCCTCAGGGGTCTCTGCCCTGGACCCGGTCCAGTAGCCACTGCTACCTGGGAGCCCCCACTTCTCCTTCTCCTGCCAGTTCATAAGCACCCCAACCACACGTAGCATTAAGAGGAAAGGCTACGGTTCCTCAACAGGAACTGTTGGCTGTCGGGCGATCCTCGACCAGAGGATGGGGCTAATGGTCTTCTCTTTCCACCCATTCTATAGTCACTTTGACCATATGGAGTCCAGCTCAAGAGACGCTGCCCCCTGGCCTTGGCACCCTGCTTAGTCCTGGGTTGTGCGGCTCCTCTTTCTCACCCATGGTTCCATGGGTGCCATCTGGCTTTCTGCTGGGATGAAGGAGGCTTCAGGGGCTCTGGGTCTTGAGGGTAGAAGAAGGGACAGAAAGAAAAGGCCCATCATGGTCCAGCCACCCACGGAAACAACTACAAGACAGACTAAGCTTTCTTTCCTTAGTATTCATGGTGGGATTTTATTCATCAAGACCTTCTTTCTCTGTTTTGTCCTTTTCATTACCCTTCCTGGGAGTGTGGATGGGACACATACATCACCAGGACATGGCAGAAGGGAATAAAATGCTTTCCTGTGCAGTGATGCTCTCCAGTATTGTCGAAAAATGATCCTTCTGCTGCCCTCAACCCACTCGCTCGCCTTCTACCCCCAACAGCACCTCCCTCTTGAAGCAGTGGACACGTGCGTCGGCTGTCGGCAGCCCCTTGCCCACCACCAGCTGCTCACCAGCCCCAAACACCTTGCCTTTCAACGTTCCTTGAACACTGCCCTGTGCAAGCTTCCCAGTGCCCTCCAGTTGCTCGATTCGAGGCAGGGTTTTCAATTTTTCTGTTTGTTTTGTTGACTCTCCCAGAAACATCCCCTATTCCAGGGCCTAGGCCATCATGATCCTTGTTTCTTTTTATCTAGAAGCTGATCCTTCCCAGAACTCTCTAGCTCTTCGATGCAAATATTTCCTGTCCGTTCTCATGACTCTAACCTGCCATCTCTTCCTTACAATTTTCAAACCTTAGTGTGTGACTTGGAGCCTCCCCATGGAGCTCCACACCCCCAAATCTCCATATTTGTTAAGTGTCCCGTCAAATGTCCCTCAGCCACTTCAAGCTCAATCGTCCCCACGCTCAATCAGGCCCAATCAAACTTGCTGCCCTTTTCCTAAATACTCTTCTCATGTTTTTTTTTTTGGTCTTTGAAGACAGCCTCGGTCATTCACGATGTCACCCAAACTCACCGGCCATTCATCTGGTCGCTTTCTCTTCCCCCATGCCTGCCTTCTGTGAGGCCTTATCATCTCTCCTGTAATCAGTGCTCCTCCAGACACTCCCCATGGTGCTGCCAAGATAATCTTTTTAAAACCACTCCTGGGATTTAGACCTACCTATGGCTCTCTGTTGACTTATGTCAGCACGAAATCCAAATCCCTTGTCAAGACCAAGAGACTATTCTCGATCTCAACAGGATGAAAAGCCAGGAGACCCAATGATATGTAAGGTAAATAGTCATCCTCTGATCTAAGCTGAGTACAAAATCAAAAGTCTACAGAACTTGGTTTTGTTTCTTAAATAAAGGAGACTGGTAGAGATACGGAATGTTCATAAACACCAGGGGATGAACCTGGGCTGGTAGGAAGGCTAGAGTGAGCGGAACACAGCTGCAGAGCTACCTGGGTACACTTCCATCTTCCTCCCAAGTGTCTCCTCCAACAGCTTCTGCAGTATGGTTACTATTCTCCCCTCGGCTTGCTCCTTTGAATTCATCGCTTTTTTTTTTTTCCCTTGGAAAGTCCTCTGTTGCCTTGTAACTGTGTAATGCAGCTCTCCCCTAACACATGTTCGATAAGAACGTTACCTGCTCTTTGAATAAATGGATGCATGTGTCTCCTAGACCACAAAGATTAGAGTAGCCCACTCGTACCTAACAGTAAATTAGCCTGGATGAATTTACGCTTAAATTCAGTGATCAAGTGGTAGGACAAAGAAGATAGAACTTGTGTGGGGAGAGAGAGGAGCAGTAAGTTCAGGGAAAGAAGAGGAAGAAGCATAACAGGGTGATTCCAGAAAACGTGTTGGGACAGACTCGGTGAGGTTCCATACTGAAGGCCTTCTGGAAAGTGCAAAGTTGCAAGGTGTCTGGGGAGTAGTGGTGTGTGGTTCAGTTGATACAGAAATAAAAGAAAAGGGCACCAGGCCCTCCGCAGTCTCATCGCACCCTGACTCTCGGCAGTGCACCAGGGACAGGCCCACAAGACCTTCTCTTTCTGTTCCAGCCATACTGGCCCTGGTAGTTTCTGGAGCCCCCAGATTCTTTGATCTTAGCGCTCCTGAAATCATTCCCTCTTTGTTTTAAAAAACAGATTTCATTATTATTCAAGTATGGTGAGGCCAACAGGTCAAGAAATGATGCCATGGAAAAGAGGGTTTGTCCTCACTATGGAATGAGTGTTGGGGGTGTTCCCGGTCCTCCATTTCTGTATTGGAAACCTGATGCCTGATGGGATGGTATTTGGAGATGGGGCCTCTGGGATTCAGAGCCCTCACGAATGGAACCAATGCCCCTAGAGTTACAGGTGGGACATTCTGTGTTGTGTGAATGGAGGTCTCAGTTCTTGGATTCCCCATGGAAGATTTACATGAGGATCTGTGCTCAGATAAAGACGGAAAGGAAAGTAGCAAGCAGGGTCTTAAGGCTAGCACTATCTCGAGGTGGGAGAGTGCATAGGCCCAGATGTGGCAATGGCCCTGATGCTACAGGGGATTTTTCTTTTTCTATAAGCAGGGTATTGGGTCACAGATGGGATGGTCTCTACTGGAGGCTGCTTCCTGTTGTCTGGGGGACTCCTCCCACAGATCAGGAGGGGATTTTTTGACCTTGCAAGGTTTGTACCAAACCTCATGGCAGGGTTCCCCCATCAGGGGGCCCCAAACCTCAATACAAGTGAGTTATAATGAACCTGGGGGTTACCCTGGGGCAGAGGTAGAAGAAGAGAGGGCCTGGGCTCCTGGGTGGCGCAGTGGGTTAAAGCCTCTGCCTTCAGCTCAAGTCATGATTTCAGGATCCTGGGATCAAGTCCCGCATCGGGCTCTCTGCTCAGCAGGCAGCCTGCTTCCTCCTCTCTCTCTGCCTGCTTCCCTGCCTACTTGTGATCTGTCTGTCAAATAAATAAATAAAATCTTAAGAAGAAGAAGACGAAGAAAGAAGAAGAAGAAGAGAGGGCATGTTCTGCACCTGTGGCTTTAGTCTCTTAAACCTTGGGGTCTTGGAAGCCACAAGGTCAGAATGTTCTACTCTGGGCTTTGAATGTGTCCCCTTTACATCACTGCCCTTGCCTCCAGCTCCTGTCTAATTATCGCCTAGTCTATCAAGAGCTCCCTTGCCTCTTCTGCTCTGTGAGGACACAGTGAAGAGGCTGTCTATGAGCCAGGAAGCAGGATCTTACCAGTTGTGAATCTGCTGGCACCATGACATTGGACTTCCATCCTCCAGAACCGTGAGAAATAAATGTTTATTGTTTATGAGCACCCGGGTCTCTGGGATTTTGTGCCAGTGGCTCAAGGCAGGTACCCTAAGAGTTATACTCATAGCTTTCAAGAGGAGGGGGATACCACTTTAGGAGAGACACATGGGGAAGCACCAGGGCTGGTCAAGGAGGCAAGTAGAAGAGAGGGGGGAATGTGAGCCAGAACCTTTATTGTAGTTGCCAGGGGAAAGAGCAGGTAGGGAATGCAGGCTCAGGGTTGGCTATTCTGGGGGCTCCGGTACCCCAACTGGGATGATTAGGGCACAGGGGTGGTGGCCCAGAGTGTGACAAGAAATCCCAAGCAAGATCAAGAAAAGTAAACCCATATGTTTATTTCTCAGAGAGAACCTACAGAACACCAGACATGAAGATTTTAGAAACAGAGGATACCTGGATGGCTCAGTCTGTTAAGCGACTGCCTTTGGCTCAGGTCATAATCCCAGGGGCTTGGGATCAAGTCCCACAATGGGCTCTCTGCTCAGTGGGGAGTCTGCTTCTCCCTCTGTCTTTCTCCTGCTTGTGGTCTCTCTCTCTCTCTTACACACACACACACACACGCGCGCGCGCACACACAAAAATAAATAAATAAAATCTTAAACAAACAAACAAAAAATATCTTAAAAACAAACCCAGGAAAAAAAAAGACAGTAGAAAAAGCAAATATGGTTAGATTGATAGTACAATTCTCCGAAGCCACAGCGGAATGTGGACTACACTGGGATTTAAAGTACTAAGAGAAAAATAACTGATATCCAAGAAATCTATGTCAATATAAACATTATTTAAGAGTCAGGGGAACACAGAGGCATTTTCAGACAAGGATTAAAATAATTTTCGGCTAAGAGAGGCTCCCTGGAAGAATTATGAAGTACGTGTTTCGGGGGTGAGGAAAGTGAACCCAGAAGGAAGAGTAGGCTGTGAGGAGGAGGAAGGTGAGGAGGAAATTCATAAACAAAGGAATAGATAAACGCTTGATGTGAAACAGGTAGACCTTGAGCAACATTCTCAACATTCACTCCTTCAGCAAATATTTATCGAGCATCTAAAATGTGCCGGCCATTGTTTTAAGGTAGGTGAGATAAGGCTGGATAAACCAGACCAAATGCCCACCCTTATGAAGGTTATAAATAAATAAGTAAAATATTTAGTATGCTACTGGAGGAGATGTGTAAAGGGGAAAAGTCGAGCAGGGGCAGGGGATAAGACTGTAGGAAAGAGGGGCAGGGATACATAAAACTCCAACCTCACCGCCGGAGGCCAGTGCCCACGTGGAAAACCCCACAAGCTCAAAATGGCGTCACGGAGGCCAAGTCGCCAAACCCGGGTCTTAACACCGAACCTCGCTGCAGTTTCAGCCTCCCCCAGAAATGGAAGTCTTCACCGCTCTGTCAGGAATTTCCTGATCAAAACCTATAAGGCCCTTTCCAGCCACCAGAGGAAGATGATGTCATCCATCTAATAAGACCCGCTATCCGTCCCCCTGAGGGAAGGTGATCTTGCCTGAAAACACTCCTTTCTTTTGCTGATAACTCTTTGCCCCACCCTCTTTCCTATAAAAACTTTCTATTTTGTACAGCTCCTCAGAGCAGCCCTCTAGGGATTCTTGAGTCATTTAGTAAAGCTGATTAGATCTTGCAATGTACTTGGTTGAATTTTTTAACAGGTGTTAAGAACCTTTGGGTCTATCTCTGCCTTCACCATGTTAGCGGCAGCCCTGCCTCCTCCACCCCGCGCCCAAAATGACAAGAAAAGAAGAAAAAAGAAAAGGACGTTATGAAAGACCATCCCTAACCTTTCAAAGGGATGATCTGTAGTGAGGGGACTTGCCATGGGCCACTTTGGGCGTGGAGGACGGTTGGTAGCCAATCCTGCATTTTGAAGTTTTAGAGACAAAGTAACCACCTAACTGGGCGGGGCCCCTTGGAACAGAGCGGGTCTTGATAAGTTGGAGTGTTACTAGAATTCAGCATTTGGAAGGGTTTGAGTAGAAGAATGCTTAAATCAAACCCTTTTTGAGGGAAAGTAAGAAACAGACTTTGTGGGTTGTGGCCAGTCGTAAATTTGTTTTAGTGCCAGAGTTTTTAAAAAAGTGGATTTTACAATCTATAAATCAATTTTATTTATGAACTTAAACTTGATCTATTTTCTAAGCATTTCTTCGCATAAAATAGGCTGAGCTAGCCTGGTGTTACTTGGACCGTGAAGCTGCACAGCTGTGAAATATCAGAGGTCCCCAACTTAGAACATTTGAATGTGTCTAATTTATAGACAACATTAATGAATAGAAGGATGGGAGCTTCTCTTCCTCTGACTTGCTGGCCACTTCTGGGAATGCCCCCCCCACCCCAGGTTCTGACATGTTGAGCTAGTTGGGGAGCACCTCTGGTGGTCCTAACTGATGCAAGAGCCATGGTCATGAGAGGGGACACTGTTGCCCTGTTCACCTGGCCCCTTGGGACTGACATCCATCGACCCCATGGGTGAAATTGTTAGCTAGATGCTAGACCTGCGTAGTGGAAGGAATTCCCGGAGGCAGAGTCCAAGTCCTTGATGGGGGGAATGTAGAGACAAGAGCTAGAGGCAAGGATGGTGACAAAGAGGCTATATATTAAAAGCCCAGGCAATGGGGGAGGGGGAGCACCATATTCTACCCTTGTGTCTTCCAAGACCTTGGGCCCGATAGATCAAGAGCTACAGGTGCAGACCCAGTGCTCTCCTCTTCCTCCTGTGCCCCAGAGTAACCCCTGGACTCATTATAATGCATTTGCTTTGCAGGTACAGCTCCCTCCCAACCTAGTCCCATGAAGAAAGGCTGCCTTGATGCTTGGGGACCAACCTCAAAGGGCCAAAAACTGTGTGAGGAGTTTCCCAAAGGACTGGAAATAGCCTCCATTGGAGACCACCCCACTGTGCGTCCCAGCTCCTCCCAGTCCAGAGAGACACAGTAATATCCAATTCCAGAACAACGTAGGGGCCACATCATCCCCCTAGAGAAACCTGTTCCCTCTCTCACCTTGAAAGGCTTTAATTAACTGCTTTATGCTGGCTGCTTTCCTTCTGGCTGTCTTTTATTAGAGCACAGATCCCACGTAAATCTCGTGAGGAGTCCAAGGACCGAGACCTCCATTCACACAACACAGACTCTCCCACCGCTGACAAAATGGACTTTATTAAATATACACTCTGCTGGGAGTTCACTTTCATCCAAGTAGGGTCTCCATGGGAAAATGAATTCTGAGTTACAAACAGCTGAATTTCATCAATTTCTGCAATGCATACGCACATGGGAGGGTTGCAAAGCCGGATGACGATGACCTAAGAGCAGGAAGAAAGATTCCCTGCCTCATTGAGGGGAACGCACTTCCCTGTCAACGGCCAGAGCTTGGTCTAATCATGGAGAGTTGAACTTGGCTCTGGGTAGGGGTGTGGGAAGAAGCTCCTGTCAGTCAAGCTAAGGAGAATGAGTCAGCCTTCCACAACCAGGGAGGAGGGCCAGCAAGAGGCACCTTAAGGAAACAGCTAACCAGATCAAGAAGGTGTGCCACACCCTAGTTCTACCCTGAGCAAGCCGTGGGTTCATTCTCCTTTGAGAGGGAGTGGGTGTGGGGCCGGCAGGGGTCAGTCCCTGATCTGCCAGGCCAGGAGCTGGGAGCTGGGATGCCCATGGCCTCTCTTGGCCTCAGGCAATGCTGTCCTAGAGGGATTCAGGTCAACTGTGAGTCAAGATCAGCTGTGCTGAGCCTCTGTTCTCTTGTCCTCTGAGCCTTTGTGAGAACACACCTGGGAAGGACCACCATTGATGGGCTCAGGGACCTGAAACCTAAAGTCTCTTACTTTAGGTTTGTAAAGATGGGAACCCATCTTACAGTCTTACAAAAACAGAAACCTGAGGGTAATAAACTCGGCAGTCTTTATGCCAATTGCTGAGTAATCTCATCGTCAGCATCACCTGGGGAGCTTAAAAAAAAGCGTGCCGATATCTGGACCACACCCCGGACACGCTGGATCCAGAATTCTGGGGCGGAGTCCAGGAATGTGTAATTTATCAACCTTCCCAAGTGATTCAAATCATAAACTAGGTCTGGGGAAAGTCTGACATAAAGAATCCAAATAGAATTCTCACACTGGTGATTCAATCACTGAAACCCTCTTGACATAAAAAGAGCTCGTCTAAATCAATAAGAAAAATATGAACAGTGCCGTGGAAAGAAGACAAAGGCAGTTTTATTTAAAAAAAAAATAGAAGTCATCAATGGTTACATGGAAAGATGTTCATCCTTCCTACTACACTGTTGAAGCAACCAGATGTGATTGTTTTTACCCGACAAATTGGCGATGCTGAAAACACTGGATAATTCTCAGCATGGCAAGTTGTGAGGAAGCCGAGACGGCCGCACACTGTTGGTGGGAATGTGACTTGATACAATGTGTTTACAGAACCATTTAGCTATCATGTAGAAATTGTAAATACATGTGAAAGTTTTAAAGACACATGGCTTTCATGAAACGATATTCAAACATCTTACACTATGGGTATATTTGGAGAAGCAAGCAAAACGTGTAAGAATGGTCCTGGCAGCATTGTTTATGGTAGCACATTCTGGAAACAACCTGAACATCCGTTAGTAGGAGACAATATGTCCTCTAAGGGCATCCACACAATGGATTCCTATTCAACTGTTAAGAATAAGTTAGATCTATAGCGTTGATCTGGAACAATGTCTGGGAGTTGCTATTTCATGAAAAAGCAGAATGTATGACTGGGATGCATTTGCAGGAAAGCGAAGATGGGTAGATATGGGCATTGGTGTTTATATGTGCACAGAGTACTGAGAGGGGAACGTGAGAAACCATAAAAATGAAATAACTTCTAGAGAACGAGGTGTGGGTAAGAGAGGTGCTTTTGTTTACTTTCATTTGACAACTTTGTAAATTATTGTTTTCTCATGAGCATTTATTACTTGTGTAAAGACAACACAAGGCAAAGAAACTGAAATGAAGTGAGGACTTATAGATACACAGCCTCTGTGAGTACGGGGACCCCATTTTCTGGTCTTGTTCCCCGTAGCAGATGCCCCTAGAAGGTCCACCACCTCCTACAACCCGCACATTGTTGCAACAGTGCATTCAGACTTAGTTCCAGTGATCTGCACTTGCCGTGGGCCTGTGTCCTTCCACTTTCTACCTCAGGACCTTTACCTACACCCTGAGTCTGATGCTAGGGCGGTTCAGGGGAATTGAAGCCCCAGGGAGTGAGCCTAGAGAGGGAAGTGACTTGGGAGGGAAAGTTCCCGTCCTTCCCAGCCTGGGCTCCAGGAGGTGCTCTTCTCCCAGGGCCTGACAGGGTCAAGTCCTGACAGCCCAGCCTTCCTCTCCATTTCCCGCTCTCCTGTTCTGGGGTCAACACCCTAATCAGCCACCTCCCCCACGTACTAGTCTCAGTATCTGCCTTGCAGGGAACCCCGATGAAGTCACTCCCGCAAGAATTGTGGGTTCTTGGAAGCCACTGTTCTCTCAGGCTATGGCACTGACTATGGTGGTACCATTAGCAATGACCAAGATTCAGCAACAAGACAGTCTCTCTGCTGTGTGGACCGCCCCATTTGATCATCCCAGGGATGTGGAGTGGAAATTATTCTGATCCCCATGGACGGGGCGGGAGAGAGGGGACTGGGGTGACAGAATCCAAGCCTCGGGGAGCTGGGGGTGGACAGGTGGGCAGCGCCCCAGCTCTGGATGGATGAGCTCATGCTCCTGGGCCCTTGCTTGTAGGCTACGGTGCCCGCAGGCCCGATCTGTGGGGTTCCCGGTCAGCGGAAGTAAGAGACCAGTTACAGGTCTAAACTGGACAAAAGCAGACCAAGAGATTAGGGTACAAGTGTCCAGCACTTTGGGAACTGAGCGGTGAAGATGTAGAAGGCATTTCCTCTTGGAAGGGAGGAGTCCCCTCAGCCAGGATCCGGGGAACCATCCCTCTCTGCTGTGTCCATCACCAGGGGCATAGGCTGGGTGGGGCACACAGATTGGTGGGGGGCTGGGGGTGCTCAGGTCACCAGCCTCACTGTAGGAAACAGGTGCAACTCCTTCAGGGAAGAGCGGGAGCGGAGAATGGAGCCCTCACTTGAGGATGGGTCGGAAGCTCCCCCAGAGCTCCGTGAGCAAGGAGTCCTGGTCACCCGTCCTCCCGGCGAGAACGTTCTTCAAGAAGAAACCACTGGGTCTGCGTGCAAATGCAGCTTCAAGATGAATTCCCAGCTCTTCCCTTCCAGCCCTGATCTCATCCCGAAATCCTCTCTCACCGTCGATAATTCAGAGCTCCCTTTGGAGAAGGGGGAAGGGTGCACCGGCAAACTAGACTGACCCTGTTTAGAAATTTCCAACAAGGCCCAGGTGGCAAGCCCTCTGGGGCTGGGGCCCACCTGGGGGTGGCCCTTGGGGGTGGTCCCATGGTAACAGGTATCACACACACCTGGTCATGGCTCCTCCTGGGGGCCGCCTCCGTCCAGGCCCACATGTGGCACGTCTCTACTGACTGTCCTCCTGGACTGTCGGAGCAAAGAGGACAGCGGCTGCCGGAGACAAGCTCCTTGCCCTGAACCACAGGGTGTCCTTCCAAGATCTCATGGATAAGGGGTCTGAGGAGGGCGCCGAGCAAGAAGGCAATTCAGAAGGACAAAGGAAAACAACTTTATTAGCAGAGAGCGCCAAGACAGAATTATTTGTTCTTTTACATGGACCAAAGCTCCAAGTGTTCTTTGAGTAATATTAAATCAAAGGGGTGTTTCAGGTGGTAGAGAAACAAACATCTGAACCTGGGCTTGACTAAAATTCTCTCCAGGGAAAACATCCTGGATGTGAAAACCATTGATTCTCTATGGGGTCCTGACTCTAGGGTCTTCAGACAAGGGCAGAAAAGAGCCTGAGGGCCTTTGGCCCGGCAAGGTCAGCAGGCAGTGATCCGGTGGGTGCCTTAAGATTTCTGGTGCTCCAGAAAGCCCAGAGCTCAGAGAATCCCTGGTGGGTGCCTCAGTTTCCCCCGTGGACCTTCCTGTAGATGCTGAGGGTCCCGATCCTCTTTTGTGAGGCTAATACTTGGTTGGAGGTATTGGGGGGGGGGCGCTGTGACTGTTAGCCCATTTATTCCTCTGGGCTTTGGGAAAGGGTTTTGAAAGAGAGAAGGGAAGGATGTTATGGGTTAAACCCAAATTCACATGTTGAAGGCATAGCCCTCAGAGTGTGACCTGACTTGAAAATAGGGTCAGCACAGGGGGAGTTCCTTAGAAGGAGGAGCTCACACTGGAGGAGGCTGGGCCCGAAACCAGTAGGACTGCTGTCCTTATTAAAGGGAAATTTGGACACAGGGAGCAGCATGCAAAGACGGAGGTGGGGACCCCAGGCGATGCTTCCATGAGCCAAGGAGCACCGAGATTTTCAGCAAGCCGCCCGAGGCCGGCAGAGGGGCCTGCCCCATGGCCCACAGGAGAAACAGCCCTGCCCGCTCCTCGGGCTCGCGCTTCTCTCCCCTAGAACCCGGAGACTATACGCTGCTGTGGTTTAAGTCACCCAGGCTGTGGGGTTTTTCCCCCGCAGTGTGAACGGACTGTGTGGGCGCTGCAGTGGGGACAAAGGGGTGGACACAGGACACAGGGAGGAAGTTGCCCAGGGGCTTGTGACCCACGAAAGGAGCCATCCTGAGGGCTGGTTGCAAGACACCAGCACCAGCGTTTCCCATGGAGCCGCGACCTTCCCTTCTCCGCACTTGTGCTCATGCTGGAAGGAAGAGGGAAGCTCCCGCCATCTCCGCCCCATGGAAGAGGAAGAGAAGGTGATTCATACTGTTATCTGAGGCTGGATGGAGACCAACACTCTGGGTGATAAGCAGCCACTGGGAAGAAACAGGAGCTCCCATGATGCCTCGCGCCGCTTCTGGCAAAACTCAGTATTCTGTCTGCCTCCTGCCTGCCTTCTTTTAGGATTCGCTGATGGATCTTGGTTTCCTGCAACATGGAAAAACCCTTATTTATTATTCTTCCAAAGAGTCTCCCTGAACGAGGTTTCATGATCTAGAGGCCCAGTTCCATGCTGGAGTTAGGAGGAAAATGACAGAAGCCTGAGCATGAGTATCTGAGGGCAAATGTCTATGAGGAGCAGAAAGGCTTTTAGTCTGAGACTACGGCACATTGGAGTGCCCCTTACGGACACTAGGACTGCCCTGAGGTTTTCTCTCAGGGGTGGTGGGCAGAGAGAAAGGCCTCCCAGGGCTGAGCTGTAGAACATTCCGCTGCCATTCTGAGGCCCAGTGACATGGGCCATCCCTATTTCTCCTTCCCCTGCCTGTGGCTTGACCTTGTGCCAAGTGCTGTGACCTCTTGTCCACAGTGTCTATCTCTGCTATAGCAAAGAACTGTCCTAACTCAATGTCCCTGTTTAAATGTTTCTGCCTCCTCAGCTGCCCCCCAACACACACACACACACACACACACACACACACACACACACAGACACACACACAGACACACACACACACACACACACACACACACACACACACACACACACGAGTTCCTCCTCTTTCCTTCCTTACTCCGCTAATAGCCCGGCCCTCCTCCCAGTCACCCAGCCTCAAAACCTTAGCACCAACTGTCATCTTGCCTCCCCTAAATCTGCTAAGAGCAGGCCTCCAGCGGACCCTGGTAGGCCACCTCCCACATGCCTTCATGTCTTTTCATTCCGTTTGGCTTTTCCAGAGATCAGGTGTTCACCGTGTCTCCCTTAGACAATGCAGCGGCCACCAGATTTCACTGTTGTCAGCCCCCGGCCTCCCCCACCCTGATCCATCTGCACTGAGTCCCCAGAGTCCCCCTCAGAAAGTACGGCTGCTCAGCCCAGGCCCCTCACTGGCGCCTCACTGTTGTATTTGGTTGTTCTGCATTCTGGGGGGGAGAAAAGGGGAATTCAGCATGGCCTGTGGGGTGAGCAGAGTTTTCCCCCAATTGGCCCTTGTTGGAGGCTGGTGGGGGAGCAGTTAGCAAAAGAAAAGAAGGAACCTGCTAGGCCATTAGCATAAGAAAGCCCTGGAATTTTGTTCTAAAAAGCACCAAGGGTCTAGCGCCTGTTGCACTCAGGGACACCTGAAGGAACAAGACAGGGAGAGGCAAAGTGGGCTCAGGCAGGCCTGGGTGGGAGTGAGGAGAGAGCTAGGGGCACCCACGTGGCCCTCTATTTTCGGGTCAGTACTGATGCAAAAAGAGGGCGGAGCCTAAAATGAGAGGCCGGTCAAAGGGGCACCGTGTCCCAGGTCTAACCCGGGCCCAGGGGTGATGAAGGGCAGGGGCCAGTGGTAACAGTTGAGGCTAATAATTCCCTTCCTCACCTCCTGCTTGTGGTGGAACCAGGCCAAAGCTGAATTTGGGAAAGAGAGATGGAGGGTCAAGAGGTGGGGAGATTGGGGTGCCTGGGTGGCTCAGTGGGTTAAAGCCTCTGCCTTCGGCTCAGGTCATGATCTCAGGGTCCTGGGATGGAGCCCCACTTCGGGCTCTCTGCTCAGCAGGGAGCCTGCTTCCCCCTCTCTCTCTGCCTGCCTCTCTGCCTACTTGTGATCTCTGTCTGTCAAATAAATAAAAAAAATCTTAAAAAAAAAAAAAAAAAGAGGTGGGGAGGTGGTTTGAGGACAGGGACCTGGGGCCAAGTGACAACTTTGAGAGGGGTCCAGCTCTTGTCTTAGCACCTCCTACACCAAGATCGGCACCTGCCACCCCGGGAGCCACCAGAGACCCTCCTGACCCACAGCTGTTTTCACACTTTGTCTGTAAGGCTCTTCTCCATCTCTAAGTGCTGGAGATCAGCTCAAGTGCTGCCTCCTCCAGGAAGTTTTCTTTGATTTCCTAGGTCCAGATTAACTTCCCCTCCTCTTCACTCCCTTGGTACTTTGTTCATCTACCAAACCACTTACCACGTTCATGTGTTTTTGTACTAAAGCGTGCAAACCCTCGGAAGCTGGCACAGTGTTCGACCACAGGAGCTAAATAGATGCTTATTGAACTGAATAAAGGAAAGAACGAACCAACAGAGGTGGTGAAAGTTGCCTTTATCTGGATTTTTCTGCAGTAACCAGCGTGCTCTCATATCTCATTGCTTCTCAACGAACGACTAACTTGTTCATTTCATAGAGCTTGTGATTATAATCATCTTATCTCGTGTCATGACTTTTCCCCACCTCTTACTGGGGAAGAATAAATGGAAATGCCCAGAACTCACTGCTAATACATTTTCTGAATATTCCAGGCAGTGTCAATCACCTGGGGCTCTGTCACCTGCACTGGGGTGTGTGGGGAGGCCCAGCTGCTTGGGCTGCTTTCTTGGGGGGAAGGTGACACCTGGTCACATGAGCATTTTGGATTCTGTGGGGTACCTTTTGGTTATTTTCAAAACTATTCACCTTCTTCATCTAGTCCCCCAGACATTGGAGGTGTAGATAACATTAACCATGGTAGACTGGCTTCCTAGATGAGGAGGAGCACTTTTTTTTTTTTTTAAAAGGATTGTATTTATTTATTAGAGAGGCAGAGTGTGCCCAAGCAGGGCTGGGGAGGGGGAGGAGCAAAGGGAGAAGCAGACTCCCCACTGAGCAGGGAGCCAGATGCGGGACTAGATCCCAGGACCCTGAGATCATGACCTGAGCTGAAGGCAGTTGCTTAACCAATTGAGCCACCCAGGGGCCCCAAGGAAAGGCACTTCTTCTAAGGAGATAAAGGGTTCTCCCTGGGCCACAGATGCCCTGGCTAAAGATCTGGCCATGCCCAGAGCCCGGGATGCTTCTTGTCCCATCTGGGGCAGAGCAAGTTCCCATCACATGTCCCAGTCCTCAGTGACAGGATTCCTGAACTTGCCTCCTTCTCTCCCAAGGAAGAGAAGCTTGTTCTTGCCCCTGGGATTCTGAGGCAAGAAACCAGGATGAGTTTGGCTCCAGGCCAAGGCAATCTTGCTGTGTCCTCAGAGCGGCAGCAAAGCCTGGGCACAGCCTGTGCCTCCTGGGGCTTTGTCTAGAAACTTGTACGGACCCCTCCTAACCCCTCCCCCACTCCCTGGCCCATGACCCCCATCTCAGGCTCAGAAAGTTTGACTTTCTTCTCAAACTCACAGCTTTCACAAACCACTAGAGAGGAGAAATCAGTCTGGAATTCTAAGCCTCTCAGCATAGTTGGCTCTGCCTGCAAACGGGGGTGTGGGGGGGTTTGGGGGGGAGGCAAAAAGCAGGGATAGAATCGCCCTCCAGTCTCCTCGCTCCAGGTCCCAGGGTAGAGGGGCAGGGACAGGGGTTTCAGATCAAGGCCCAGGGCTGCCGCCTGATGTCACTCCCTTGCAGACAGGGGACTCCCACCTTTCAGCTCCTCCTGCCTCATGGCTGCGGGGCGGGCTCACACTCAGGACAGCGCCCCGTTGTTAACAGCCCACTGCGTGCCTGGCCTCGTGCAAAGTGCTTGGAATGCGTGCTCTCTTGTCATGCTCACGGTCAGCCTCCTGCGTCTTCCTTCTGGAGGAGAGACAAAGGCTCGGAGTGTTAGAGGGACTCGCCCAAATCCCACACAAACCCACTCTGGTCTGACTCCAGGCCTGAGCTCTTTGTGGGACCAGGTTTTAAGGGGTCTGGATAGATGGCCCCCTTTGGAGGAATGTGTCCCAGGAGAGCTGGCTTCCTGGAAACTTTTTCCCTCCTGCAGATTTATTCTAAGATCAGACACTTCTCCTGAGGTAGCTTTTTGTCCTTGCCTCAGATACAGGGTCTGATGCTAGCTTCTACCAGCTCTCGTAAGCCCAGCCCCCTCATTTTCTACCATCCAAGGTCATGGTCTCAAGGCATAAAGGGATGGAGTGACCCAGCAGGAGAGGCTGGCAAATAGGGTGTGGTAGAGTTTGACAATGGGACTTGGTAACCGGTCTGCCCAGGTCCCAGTGCTGGTCCCACTCGCTGTACAATTTAACCACTGGGTGCCTCAGTCTCCTCGTCTGAGACATGGGGGTGCTGGGGGCTGAGTAGTATCCGCCCAGGTTCATATGTTGAAGTCCTAACCCCCCAGTGCCTGGGAATGCGACTCTATTCAGAGACAGGGTCTTAAAGAGGTAATTAATGTAAAGGAGGCCCTTAGTGTGGGTCCTGATCCAGTCTGACTGGCGTCCTTACAAGGACGGGAAACTGGGACATGCAGAGAGACACCAGGGCTATGTGGGTACAGAGGAAAGGCCACATGAGGACACACCAAGAGAGAGGCCTGCATGCCAGGGGGATTGGCCTCCTGAGAAGCCAATCTGGTGTACATACCAACACCTTGATCTTAGACTAACAGCCTCCAGAACTGGGAGAAAAGAAATGTTTGTTTAAGCCGCTCCCTCTGTGTACTTTGTTACAACCCCCCCCTGCAGACGAGGGCAGGGGTGTGCATCACTGTAACTCCTCCAGACCCATTCTGGTTACGTTCGCGGGATCAAATCCCTGCTCAGATAATTCCTGCCTGTGTGACCCTGAGCAGTCAGCTTCCGGAGCCCGCTGCTCAGCCTCTAGGCTCAGGGTCCTTGAAGCCCTTGCCTTTCAGGGCTGCTATGAAGTCCAAGGAGTCAGTGGGGAAGACAGAGTTAATGAGCGTGGGAGCAGGGATTTGAACAGGCAACTGTAACCAGGACAGTTGCATGGCAAGTCTGTATTTTTTTTCATCCACTGTATCTCCCTAGTCAATCAAAAGTGACCAGTTGTGTACTGTAGACAAGAGCACAGCAGCTCTCCGAGTGTTAACTCCCAGGTAGCACTTTTCTCTGGTCTACCCCCACGCCTCGGGACCCCCCATCCCCCGCTACCGTGGGGTCTCTGTGGCCACCTGCCCGTCCTCTTCAGCTTTCTGCCTCCTCCTCCCCCCCACTCAGGCTCTTTCCGCCTTCCAGCGCATGCACAGCATAGGGCTTCCAGAGAAAATAACCGGAAAACCCCAAGATAAACAGTAGTGATTTACTTCGTGTTAGGCAAACCCTGAAAATGGGACCAAAAATAGCACTGGCCATTGCTCATTCATTCAACGGAAGCAGCCATTGCTCTCGTGCTTGGGAAGTTGCGTTAACTCTTTGAGACGGTGCCCAGGGAACTGTCCGGGGGTGCCTGGCCTGGCGGGGGTGGGCACATGGGACCAGTGCTGTCCCCTGTGGCAGGTGCTGTCACAGGGAAGTCGACTTCCTCAGAAATGAACTGGGGTCCTTTAGCATGGGCTCCTGGGTTTCCCATCTCTTCCCCAAGAAGCCAGAGCCAGCCCTCGGTCAGAGCTCCCCACCTCCATCTAGTGAGCAGCCCAGAAATCAGGGAACCCACCTTCTGGGGCGGGTTTCACCAGGAGGTATGACCGTCTAGACCCGGAGACAGAGCATCTGCTCTCCACAGGCCAAAATCCAAAATGTAGCCGAGAGAGAGAGAGAGAGAGAGAGAGAAAACAAGGGAACGGCCATCCTGTACGCTGTATACGCTGTATGACCCTTTCTGCTTCTGCAGGGACTGTCATAGAGCCTCTGTGGGGTGGGTGTCCTCGCCAGCTTGGTCCCCGGGAATTCCCGCAGCCCAAGGTCTTTCCACTTTTACTCCATTGCAGCAAAGACCTTTCAGCTTCTGAGGGGAAGGCGGGGATTTCTGGAGGCGCTCGACCAATAAGCTGCGTGTTGAGCAGAATAAAGAAAGAAATCAGGGAAAAGAGAGAAGGGGATTTTCACTGCTTCTTTCCTTCCTTCCTTTTGGCAGGACAAGTGCTGAGAATGAATCTCCAGGATTCCAGCGTCCAGGTGAGGTTATTTAGTACAAATTCCCTATTTCCTTTCTCCCTTTCCTTCCCTTTTGGTTCATCATGGGAATAATTGAATTTCCCCCTAAGGCGTCACAGCTCAGGCCTTCCTTCGGCAGGCGGTGATGGCTCCTTCTGAAAGCGTTTTGGCATTTTTCTCAGACCACTTCCTAGAGCTTCAGAAAACTGCACATGGCCCCAGCGACTCCGGTTCTTCCAGTGAAACTTCTCCGTCTTAATCTACCCATTTCACAGCTCAAAACAAGACCCACAGAGGGGTTGCAGGCCACCTGACGTATGGCTGGCCTGCATATCCGGGGATCTGAAGCTGTGCAAGGGGGGCACAGAGGGAAAGGCAGAAGAGACGTTGGGCTGACATGTTCTCCTCCAAAAATTGTTCTTAAGCCACAAAAGCTCTAGGAAAGCCCTCATGGATGGGGAGCTATGGAGTGGAGGCTCACTGCCTCCTTGGATGTCAGGGCACAGGTTGAACCACCAGGTCCAGAGGCCAGAGACCCTGCTGGTCGCCCACCACCGCCTCAACTCCACTGTCCCAGAGTGCCTGCACCAAGGCACTGCCGTCTCTAGACCCTTGCTCTGAGCCGGCACACTGGCGTGGACGCCCATTGCTCTGAGCCGGCACACTGGCGTGGACGCCCACTGCTCTGAGCCGGCACACTGGCGTGGACGCCCAGGAGATCCTCGTGGGAGTCGCCGGGTCAGCAATGTGGTGCCGTATCCCCCCTCCCCGTCTTCTCCAGTCTATTTATTTATTTTTGACCAGGTCGTGTTAGCAAATACTTACATGGACTTTACCCTGCGCTGGAAACTTTACATATCTTAATTCATTTAATGCTTACGACAACTCAAGAGAGGGTTGTCTATTATTAGACCACGCTACTATTGCCATTCCCGTTTACAGAGCAGGATGGGAGGCATAGAGAGATGAAGGTTAAAAAAAAAAAAGAACAGATGAAGAGACGAAGCCAGAAGAGATTATTTTCTCTAACTCAGCTGGGTGGCAGAGGCAGAGCGTGGCTGGGAATGTGGGCAGCTTCGCCCAGTGCGGTGCCCTCACCTTGCTATCCTGCCTCTACCCTCTAGACTCCTGGCTCTTCTCTCTGGAGGCCACCACTGCCAAGAGATTGATGTATTTATTAAAATAATATACCGAAGGGCGCTTATACATTTATATACACACAAGCACATATAGCGTATATTATACATATATAAAACATAGCATATATTCTTTCTTTCTTCAAATAGTCACATTTATATATTCTCCTTTTTTGCACCAAATACAAGAATGGGATCTTTCTGTATCAGCTTATTCTTTTAAACAACTTCCAAGTAGATTTCATTGTATCAGCAGTAATTTATAACTGACTGCCTACTGATTCCCGTTTGGGCCGTTTCCGTTACTTTACTGTTGCGACAACGCTGCAATGAACGTTCTTAGAGCCGCATCGTTTTGTGCAGGTGAGGCTGTGGCAAGCAGACTGGCTCTCCTCTCAAGATGTTCATGCTCTTATCCCTTGTTGTAACAATGCTACAATCCCTGGTGAAAGGGACTTTGCAGATATGATTACGATTATGATTAGAAAGAAAGATTATCCTAGCTTCTTTGGGCCTACAGATTAATCACATGGACCATTAAAAGTGCAGAATTTTTTCCAGTTAGAGACAGGAGAGATGTGGGGTTACCAGAGAGATCTGAATCTTGAGAAGGACTCAGTCCACCATTGGTGGCATTAAAGATGGAGGCGATCATGAGCCAGGGAATGTGGACAGCTTCTAAAAGCCAAGAATGAATCCTGGCCAACAGCCAGCAAAGAAAGGGGAACCTCAGCGCTGCGATCACTTGGAGCTGAATTTTGACAATGACCAGAATGAGCCTGGAGCTAAATTCTTCCCCAGGACTCTACATAAGAGTCAGGCCACCCTTTGGTTTCAGCCTCGTGAGATCTGGAGGCGAGAAACCGGCAGAGCCTTCTAACTCTCTGAGCTACAGAACCACAAGATAATAAATCTGTGTTATTTTACACACTAAATTTGTGGTGATCTATTATAGAAGCAATAGAACAGCTGGGTATATGAAGAGTATATGCATTCAACATTTGGCATTTTGATAGATGCTGTCAAAGTGCTCTCCTTGGAACTATAGCCAATTTGCAATTTCACCAGGTATATGGGAGAGGCGGTCTCCCCACATCTGCACCCATATAGTATGTCATCAAACTTTCAGAACTTGGCCAGCTGGATATGGGAGATTGCCCTGAACTTGCACTCAGACAGCAAGACCGCTGCTTCAATGGAGAGTCCACATCCACTTGGAGTTGTCTTGAGTGCAGAGAGATTCCTGATAGAAATGCCAGGCCTCTCTTGGGGTGCACCACAGTCAAACTGGCTTAGACAGATAGCTCAGCTCCCCCTCCTGTGCGACGAGAGGCAAGTAGGGAAGGTCCTGGGATTGGCCCCAGCTTGGGTAGGGGAGCTTGGGGCCCTAGAGCGTCAAGTCAAGGAAGGCTAAAGTCAGTGACCCAAGTGTGGCTGGGCACAAAGGAGGAGTCCATGTGTTGTCTCCCTGGGAGGAAGGGGAGGACAAAGACAGCCTAAAGGTAACTGCAAGTGAAGTGCATGGGGCCGTGGTATGCAGAGTACGGAGCTTTCGGAAGAGGCTGAAGCCTCTGCTGGGTTTGGACTCAGTCCAAACAGTGAAAGGATTGTGAGCTCCGCAAGAGAGCTGGGAGGGAGGGGAGTCGGGCTGACTTAGAAATAGGAGCTCAGCCCCAGACGCTGCGGGGTCTGTTCAAGGCAGGAATCAGAGACCTCAGTCCCTCCTTGTCCGGCCAAGCCTGGAGAAGAAAGCAGTTGGGAAGGATGGGAGGGTGAGAAACCATATGAGGGTCCACAGGGAGGGAAACAAGCAGACACAAGAGACAGCAGGGGCAACTGTTGGGAAGCCAGCCAAGAAACTCCGACACATGGAGCGCCCCCTACGGGCGGTGCTCGGGAGGCTTTGAAAAAAAACCAGAGGGAGTTCCAGCCTGGTCTTTCCAGCGAATCCATTGTGGGGTTTACAAGACCACACAGGGGGAAGAGTCTGGATTGCGGAGCCAGAGAGAACCGAGTTCACATCCTGGGTCAGTCACTCACCAGCTGTGAGACTTGCCTGAAGATGCCTACAGTCCTGGGGCTTCACCGTCTGTGCCAGAAAATGGAAGTCACAAAACCTTTGGGGTATTGTTAAGGATGGAAAATAAACATACGTATAAGCGCAATATATATATGCATAGGGGCATGTATGTGACAAGTATGTATTTATATACACATACACAGTGCCTTTGCAAGAATACATATATGAGGCTTGTGTGTGTGTTTACACACGAAGAAGATATGCACACGTACAGATGTGCATGTGTATACACACACATATGCACACATGTGTACACATACATGTATGACGGAGAAAGGGAGCACTCGGTAAATACTAGAATTAATTAAAATGTATCTGAGAGGTGCCTGGCTCGCTCAGTCGGTGGAGCACAGGATTCTTGAGCTCAGGGTGTGAGTTCAAGCCCCACATTAGGGGTAGAGATGACTTAAAAATAAAGTCTTAAAAAAAAAATAAAACTATTTGAAAAACCACCTAATGTATTTACAGATGGAAAACCAAGGTTCCAGAAAGACTGATGATAGGCTCAGGGTCCGGCCACAAAAGACACGAACCCTGATCCCCCACAACTCCAGCATGGTGCATTTTCATCCTGCCTCTCCCTTGCCCAGATGGCCTGGGGACCATGACAAGCCCCCTTGAAGAGGCCAGACCTCCTTTCCAGGGAGAGCACTACTCTACTGGGACCCATTAGTCCTGTTTACAAGACTGTGCTGGGTGGTTATGACCTCCCCCCCGCAGCCCCGTGTTCTCCTAGGGAGTTAGGATTTGGGCAATGAAATACAGAACTCTCAGGGAAATGTCACCATGGCAAAGGTTGGCAAACCAAATCATTTTCTTTCTTGAGAAGAAATTGAAAGGATTACTATAATTGACCTCTCCTCAGGGCAGAGTGAACTCTAGAGAAAATGGAACTTTGAAATGAGTCATTTCTAGATGATTTATCTAAGTGCCTCTCAAATGTCAGTTCACACACTACCGTCCAGAGGCTCCTGGGTGCCTGTTGGGATTGCAAATTCTGGGGTCCCTGTTTGACCTGCTAAACTGAGTCTCAAGGGATGAGGTTTGAGATGCTGATTTGCGACAGGCTTCTCTGGGTGATTTGGATCCGTCTCTGGGGGTGGACCTGGCTATCTGTCTGGCATCCGTGAGAGAAGGCAGTCCTGCAGGCTGCTTGCCTGAGTGGCGAGGGCCCCCTACACCAGAGCCAGCCTGCTCTGGGGGCGCACAGCCCTCCCAGAAAGCTCCTTCCTCGGAGCCACACTCCTCCTTCTGACTGCCACCGGTTCGGCATGCTTTCCAGAAAAGTCAACCTCCATGCTTTCATCAACATGACAGCTTTAAGCGTTCAGTGCCAAGCAGGCAGGTCTAGTCTTTGCTGTTTCCAAACTCCTCCTGGGGTCCAAGGGTCTATTTCCACATCTCATCTGCCCTCACCGCAATGCCCTCCTAGGCCTCCTTCCACATCTCTGTGCTGTTTCCATTTGGAGCCCTGTTTCCTTCCCTGTTGGAGCTAACCAAGGGCTCTGCCTTCACTATACTCATGCCCTCGAAAGTGCCAGCAGCTCCATGTGTCACTCTGGTTTGATGTAGGTTAAGAGGAGACTTCTGCAGACGAGGGCTTGATCTAGTGTTGCTTTGGTGTGGGAATGCCTCTCATTTCCATTTCTACTCATCTCATCTGTAGGACGAGACACAGCTCTTGCTCTTACCACCGATATCCCTCTGCACCCTGCAGTTACGTGGTGGGAGCGTTCCATGGAGATGTGGGTTACGGATCAAGTTCTCCAGAAGCTTCTGTGCTCTCAGAGACCAGACCTATAATTGAGGTGACAGATGGAGTGTGGCTGTGGGGCAAGCCTAGGTAGCTGAGGAAACACCTCCAGTGACTGCCAGGGGTCGAAGACCAATGAATCCACACGACAGAAGGCAAATCAGAAACTCAGAGAAGTGGCATTTCTTAGATTGCGACTGCAGAGTTAGTTAATAATTGAGTCAGTACTTCTGAAAGTTATGTCGCATTTATTATTTTATTGTATTTTTCGTTAGGTGCCACACACCAGTGGCTCGAAAATCAGAATGGTGTGACATGATACACACAGAGATACATTTGTGGACCCCATCCCTGTCTCCCTCCTTCCTCTCCCACCTGTTCCATCTTTACTTTCTTTTGTCTCCTAGTATTTCTTCATGCAGATAGAAGCAAATATAAGTGCATAGTATGATTTTCTCTCTCTCTCTCTCTTTTTTTTTTGGCCCCAGATGTCTCATATGGAATATACTAGTCTGTTTTTGTTTTCTCACTTAGGAAATCCTGGACAGCCTATAATCACCATAATTTTTTATAGCAGCATTGCATGCTCTCCTTTCAATGGATGTACATTTTAACGGTTTGGCCATGGGGTGCCTGGGTGGCTCAGTGGGTTAAGCCTCTGCCTTCGGTTTGGGTCATGATCTCAGGGTCCTCGGATCGAGCCCCGCACCAGGCTCTTTGCTCAGTGGGGAGCCTGCTTCCCCCTCTCTCTGCCTGCCTCTCTGCCTACTTGTGATCTCTCTGTCAAATAAATAAATAAAATCTTTAAAAAACAAACAAACAGAAAACCAGTTCGTACTATAACATTTGTGTATTTAGAGTCTCTAATTCAGTTTTTGGGAAATTCAGAGATGTATAACCTTTACACCAGTCACCTATGAAGAAACAACTCAGGTTATTTCTAATCTGTTACTATTGAAAAAAAAAAAAAGACGCAGGGAGCATTCTAGTTTATTCTAGTCTATGGTGCTTTGTGCAATTCACGGGTACTTCTCTAGGATCAGTGGTCAGAGATAGAAGTGCAGCAGGACTGCAAGTGGGCACACCTGAGATGCCAGTGTCTTCTTGTCCTCCAGGTGGTCTTACCATCTTTACCGACCAGAAGGGAGAGGGCCCTTCCTCCCTGACGCTTGCATGGGACACTATTAGTCTATAAAATGCTTCCTTCAGTGAATAGGAAACCATGTCATCTCATTGTAGCTTTAATTAATCAATTATACCTTTATTCTAAAAAGTTTTCTGTTGTGGGAGCCAGCCTCCAAGATGGCTCTAAATGAGCTTAGCCAGCCTTGTCCATTCCCCTCCCACAGTGCATCAGGGCTGGTCTGTATACCTCATAGAATATGGCAGGAGGGGGGGCAGGGGGCATGACTTCTCTGGCCAGGTCATAAAATGCCCCCTCACCGGGTCTTTCAGACTGCATGCTGCAGGGGAAGTCAGTTGCAGTCAGTGAAGGTACACTCTCAAGACGCTGCACACAGCGTGCAAGAAAACCCCAGTCAGCACCAGTTTGCCGGCCGTGTGAGTCAGCCTCCTTCGGCGCAGATCTCCAGCCCCAGTCGAACCTCCAGATGATGGTGACCCCCACTGCCATCTCACCGCAAACTCAGAAAAGCCTTGAGCCAGAGCCATCCAACGGAGCTACTCTGGAACCTCCGCCTTCAGAAGCAAGCGAGATAATAAATGGTGTTTGTTGCCTTAAGCCCCTGGAGTGACTTCTTAGCCGTGATAGAAAACCCCTATATTCAATGAGTAGAACTGCTAACCCTAAGTGTGTTTTAAAAGATGGCTTAACACATGGGCGCCTGGGTGGCTCAGTGGGTTAAGCCTCTGCTTCCTGCTCAGGTCATGATCTCAAGGTCTTGGGATCGAGCCCCACATTGGGCTTTCTGCTCAGCAGGGAGCTTGCTTCCCCCTCTCTTTCTGCCTGCCTCTCTGACTACTTGTGATCTCTGTCTGTCAAATAAATAAATAAAATCTTAAAAAAAAAAAAAGATGGCTTAACACAGAACGAGTTACAATTCACATACCTTGATATAAATCAGTACTTTCCTTGTTATAAATCAGTACTTTCCTTGGTATAAATCACTACTTTCCATCTGAGGTTAATTGTTATTGATAACTGCTTGCCCTTGTGTTCTGCTTTAAAGAGAAAATATTAGGGGCCCCTGGATGGCTCAGTCAGTCAAGCATCTGACTCTTGATTTTGGCTCAGGTTATGATCTCAGGGACGTGGGATGGACCCGAGTCCTTGCAGAGGGTGGAGCCTGTGTAAGGTTCTCTCTCTCCCTCTCCTTCCACCCCTTCCCACCTCTCTAAAAACAAATTTAAAGAGAAAATAATATCATGTATATTTATAGTCTTCAGGTGACACCGGGTGTCACATTTCATGCCTGGCTCCTGAACTATCCATTCCAGCCCCACACAACTTTGCAAGGCTTTCCAGGAGAGTTTTGGGTCAGAACTAACTCCTATCAAAAAATTTTTTTGGGGCGCCTGGGTGGCTCAGTGGGTTAAGCCGCTGCCTTCAGCTCAGGTCATGATCTCAGGGTCCTGGGATCGAGTCCTGCATCGGGCTCTCTGCTCAGCAGAGAGCCTGCTTCCTCCTCTCTCTCTCTTTGCCTGCCTCTCTGCCTACTTGTGATCTCTCTCTGTCAAATAAATAAATAAAATCTTAAAAAAAAATTTTTTTTTTAACTTCCTGAGGAGGGGCACCTGTGTGGTTCAGGGGATTAAGCCTCTGCCTTCAGCTCAGCTCATGATCTTAGGGTCCTGGGATAGAGCCCCATGTCAGGCTCTCTGCTCAGCAGGGAGCCTGCTTCCCCCCACCCCCTCTCTGCCTGCTTCTCTGCCTACTTGTGATCTCTGACTGTCAAATAAGTAAATAAAATCTTAAAAAAAAAATAACTTCTTGAGGATTCCTACCATCTAGTCCACGCTACTTGCCTTTCTAGCACAAGCATTTCTGGACTTCTGTTCTGGCAGTGATTCAAATTGCTTGATTGTTTCCTCTTCAAATGGCACCGTGATCTTGTTTTGCTTTGTTTTGTTTCTACCTGACCCACTTCTCCAGCCCAAGACCTGCCCTTCCTGGACTCCTTTTCACTGAGGCATCATCTGTATTTTGCACTTACACAAATTGCTCAATAGCAAATTGGTAACAACCAAAAAATCAGTAGTTCCCACTGGCAGGCACTTTTTTCAGAAAAACTATTAATTTCCAGCTCCCTTCTACACTTAAAAAAGCAACTCCATTCTAGAAGAGCCTGGTGGAGAAAGGGAGCGTTCACAAAGGGTTTCCTCATGAACCTGAGACAGCCTGCTTGTCAATAAATACACTCCCTTCACTTGGACATAACCTTGATGCAGAGGTTACTCTGCACAGAGCATTAAAGATCGATTACACATCAACAGCCCTGCTAGGGTTCCAGTGGTTCCAAGCCCGACTTTTCCAGAGACTATTCAGAATGGCCAGATCTATTTTAAAGATCTAAGAACTCACTTTAAAGGACAGGTTTTAAAAATAGGGATGTACATATACTTTCCTTGTGGCTATGATACCTCTTCAGGGTAGAGATGACCTCTTCCAGAGGTGTTAAGGCTGCACTGACCAGTATGGTGGCCGTGGTCACGTGTGGCAACGTCAGTCTAAATTCAAAGTAGTTCATATTGAACTAAGTTAAAAATTCAGTCCCTCGATCATGCTGGCCACATTTCAAGCCCTCAGGAGCCACATGTGGCTGGCAGATGCCGGCCTCAAGACTGTAGATCACAGGGGCGCCTGGGTGGCTCCGTCATTAAGCCCCTGCCTTCTGCTCAGGTCATGATCCCAGGGTTTTGGGATCGAGCCCCTCATCGGGCCCCCTGCTCAGTGGGGAGGCTGCTTCTCCCTCTCATTCCCTCTGCTTATATTCCCTCTCTTGATGACTCTCTCTCTCTCTCTGTCAAATAAATAAATAAAATCTTTAAAAAAGAAAGAAAAAGAAAAAGACTGTAGATCATATAGAACCATTCCAGGTTTTGGGAATTTCTATTGGTCAGCTCTGGTTCTGAGGTTTGCCTGGTCCCTTTTGTGTGAAAATAAACAGAACAAACTGTGTCCCCCACCTCAAGGGGACAAGACTGTTCAAGTTGGAATTTTCTGACTCAGATTTAGCTAGTATTTCCTGAGTAAAGAGACTCAATGGTTAAAAATAGTCAAATCTTGAAAACTGAGTACATGCAAAGCCAAGATGTAATTCTCTCTCTTCCCTGTTAAAAACAAATAATAACAGAAAAGGACACTAAGAAAACATGGGGTTCATTTACTGGGTGTTTGTGATATTTTGGCAAATGGAGGAGAAGTAATACTTTCCTACTTTATAGAAGCAATGCTTATGAGGACTAATGTTTGCAAATTCTTCTGAAGATGGAAAGCACAGTTACATAAGTTCTGAGGGCTAGTTCATTATTTATTAACATCCTTATTAATAACAGGAGAGCGAATGCCTTGTTATAAAGGATTTTCTTCAGATATGTGAGCCTCAAAAATATATTTTGTACATCCAACTCTTCTAGAATTTAAAAGGGGGAAATAAAACAAACTCAAAAAAGAAGAAAAAAGGGGGATGCATGGAAATTCTGCCAGGAAAGTAGACACGATCCATTAATGAAGTACAAATAGTGCTATGTTTCCTAAGTTACAGTCAAGAATATTCTTCAGGGAATATGGGTCACCTTAGGAACTTTTCTTAGCTTTCCTTGCTTAACAGAAACAAATCTACATTAGCGGCAATGCCCCTAGACAACCCCAATTATGAGCAAACAGCAACAATAGAAGTAGTAGTGAACATTTATGAAAACCTAAGTCACTCTGTCTAAGAGATTCACATGCATTATCTCAACCCATCCTCTCAAGATCCACAAGTCAGAAGTATGGCAAGTTGAGTAGCCCCATTCTACAGAGATGCCAACTGAGGCAGCAGAAGGTTTGCTGGGAGTAGCAGGTAGCAAGGGACCGCACAGTCCTGACAGTGAGTTCAACCTTCTGTGGAAGGATTTGACTCTGGTAGTTTCTGGAGGAAGCCTCAAGGGGAAGACAGTGCACATGTTAGGCAGTCCAAGAGGGGAAACCAGCCATCTGAGGCCCCCAAACTCAATGCCAGTTGAGACTGGGTTAGGTGATCTAGACAAAAGTAAATACTTTACAAATGAAAACATATATCATAGAGTCTTGGGCCTTGGGGTTTCCGTTTGTGAAAAAGGAGGACATTTGGAAAACCAGAATCCCTACTAAGGATCCTAATGTCTTCAGGAACTGTTGCTCAGAGTTCATAGGACATGGAAGACAGTATGGAGAAAGTCAGAAGGTTGAGCAACTCTTAATTACTATCCCCCTAGGTGATCGCAAGGTAGCTTATTTATGAAACCCTTTTCTGTGATAGAATTCTTAAACTGACTTAGCAGCTTCCTCATACAACCTTCGTGATTCTCAAGGATGCTAACCTTTCCATTAAAACTTCACAAAAGAGGAAGTCCCCCTCCCACCCCGTCCCCATACATAAGTTAGTGAATATCTGGGAAGTCAGGTTCTGATGACCTCACTGCCAGCAGTTTGCCTGGGGTTTGGGTTGGGGGGGGCATGCAGAAAATCTCTGAGAGGTTTTTGAACAATGTATGCCAAGGATGGTCTGGAAGGTTCTCAGTGATGGTGAGTGCTCTATGATTCCCGGAGGGGCTAGCAGAATCCTAAAGCCAATGCTGCCTGGTTTTAGGCAGTGAGGGTTCTAAGAAGACGGGCCTCACAGGGGCTCTGTTTTCTCCTGAGGGGCCCCAGTGCTTTGCTAGCAGAAATTGCTTGAAGTCCTTCCTTCTCTGGAGAACAGCAGTTTGGGGTTGAAAGGACCCCCCCACAAAGTGTAAAAGGGCAAATATGTAGGAAGCCAAGCCTGATCCTGCCCCTGCATTTGGCTCCCCTTCTTAATCATGGGGCTTGAGTCGTCATCCATCTAGGGGTCACTCTCCCAGACTTGCACCAAGCTGACGGGGACCAGCTCCATTGCTGGTGGATAACTTGGAGAGTGGAAATTGACTAGGATGGGAGGGGTGAAGGGAGGGCCTGTCTTACTCTAGGTGCATAAGAGAGGAGGTAACCAGCCTTTGGCACATTTAAGCTCATGGATATTCACCCCAGGCCTTAATTACTTTCATAGAAATCGCAGGAAGATTTTTAGATAAGAATAGATCAAGGAGCCAAATTACTTTTACATTCCAGAACTTTCTCTCTGACCCCTTGTCTCAGTCTTTGATGCTCCCCTCTTAGAGCAAGGGGAGAGCTAAGTGCTGGGAGAAGTCTGGCTGCCTGGTCCCGTGGAGTCTGAGTCCTGGGCTGAGTACTGTCTTGTGGGCCCAAGATCTCTTTACTAGTTGGCACTTGGAAATTTCGCCAGGAAAGCAATCTGTACGGTAGAAGCCCACCGTTCAAAGACTTTTCTATTATTTTGTTCTTTTTGACTTTTTCAAAAGTGGTTCCTGGGGCGCCTGGTGGCTCAGTGGGTTATGGCCTCAGCCTTCAGCTCAGGTCATGATCCCAGGGTCCTGGGATCAAGCCCCACATCGGGCTCTCTGCTCAGCAGGGAGCCTGCTTCCCTATCTCTTCCCCAGATAAATAAATAAAATCTCAAAAAAAAAAAAAAAAAAAGTGGTTCCCACCCTCAAGGAGCTTGCAGTCCCCTGGGGCAGAAGAAACAGATGCTTGGGTCTGTTTCCTGTGTGCCTCCCTTGCTGGAATCATCTAAGTTCCAAGAGAGTAGGAATCACCTGACCCATTCCCTGGGGGTGTGGCCAGCACCCAGGATAGCTTCAAGGAAGACACCTAGTGTTATGGAACTTAGCAGGAGGACATCTTAACTACCACTGGGGGGACAAAGCAAATATTTCTAAAGAAGGTGGTATGTATGTAGTGTTCTAATTGTTACCAACTGAGCTGAAGTCAACAGTTCACTGAATAGTAGTTCATCAACCTGCCCGATGTGAAATTTCCAATTAACAATGGAACCCACACCGAGACTCATCCTCGTATTTTATCCTAACTTAAAAGCATAACCTCCCTGAAAGCACATTTTACAAAACGCGTGTACTTGTCCTTTAATATTCAGTCCAGGTACCTAATTTTCCCCTTGTAGTTCGTGGATGGAATGGTTGCAGAATTGCGTGTGTTTATGAGAATCAAGGGTCACCTGTACCCTAGTCCCAGGCGCACTGGAACCCAAGGCCCAATGCTTGATTTAGAAACAGAAGGTTGCAGCATGCTGGGCTGCATTGATCATTCCGGAAGGGCTGTGGGGGACTCCCATGTGGGGAGACGGAGCTCTGATGAATGACGGGGCGTCTTTGTCGAAGGCCAAAGTGAATCATCTTTGTGTGGCTGCTTGAAGGTGAGTAGAGGGCGACATGAATTCTCAATATGAGGCTGCCCACTTTTGAATTGGGACAACTGACATGCCACGGATATTTATTTACCGACCCGGCGCACAAGGCCGGTGCTGTTTAGTAAAGAGTGTATATGAACTGTGAGAAAGGGTTCCCGCCTGGAAGGGAGTTCATGCTCCATAGGAACACGTCACCCGAAGGACAGATCGTAGGAAGCAGTGAGAAATGCCAAGAGTATGTTGGTTTCCACCCACCGCCCGGCCCTGCCTGGCCCTTGCTGCCAGCCCAGTCCCGGCCCATTTCCAATGGGCAGGAGGGGTATACAGAGCCCTGGATTAATTCAGTTCCAGTATGCGTGGGATGTTGTACAAAGCCCCAGAAAGGTCTGACATAGTAAATGTTCAACAAGGGACTTTTTTTTTTTTTTTTTAAAGATTTTTTAAATGTATTTGAGAGAGAGAGAGAAAACATGAGTGAGGGGAGGGACAGAGGGAGAAGCAGACTCCCCGCTGAGCAGGGAGCCTGCCGGGGGCTGGATCCCAGGACCCCAAGATCATGCGCTGAGCTGAAGGCAGACACTTAACCATCTGAGCTACCCAGGCATCCCTCAACAAGGGACTTTTGGGTGCATCCAGGAGGCAGGAATATGGGCACACACAGAACACACAGAAGTCAGGGCGGGAACTGCTTAGGCAGGTCAAGGGAAGCCTTCTAGAAGCAGCATGCCTCGACCCCTGTCTTGGAGGAGTTTGCCAGTGGGTGTGGAGGAGTTTGCCGGTGGGGGAGTGTGCCAGGCTGGGAGATGGCCGCACGTGTCCGTGAGGAGGGGAGCAGGTACCGCTGAACTTGCCTGTGCTTGGGGCCAGGCTTCAGGAGCCCCTTGTGCTAACTGCCCCCAGGGCACACCCTGCGGACACTGCACGCACAGGACGCCTGGCACGAAGCGACAGTACAGGAGAGAGACACAGCCTGGCTTCGGCGGGTGCGAGGGAGCAAAGGAAGGAGTGAGTGAACGGGCTCTGGGTGCAGTGAGAAGACCGACTCTGCCTGCTCCGTGGCCTGGACGCCCACCCCCGCCTCTACAATGTCCGAGGAGCCCAACGTCCAGGACAGGAGACTAGGCTGTGCTGAGCCCCAGGCCCCTGGCTGGCTAGGGAGGGAGCCTAGCGCTGTGTGCCTGCCGTCCTATGGGCTTGTGAACTTTGTGAATTCTTCTGCTTGAAGTAGACTCTCAAATTGCACTAGCTTAGGTCTTCCAATCCCCTGGCTCTGTCCCTGCGTGTGAGCAGGGTATGGACGGTTATCAACCTGGGGGCATTCAAGGAGTCTGAGTCCACCGCCGTCCTGCCCTCCCGCTGGCCAGTATGAGAGAGAGTATGAGCACACGCCGGTGCCTCCCTAGGTCCGGCCCACTGTGCTAGTGATCAGGCTCCAGGCAGGTCCCTGTAAAGGACAGACCTGGGCTCTACCCCTGGGTTGGAGGAGAACAGGACCGAGGTCCTGAAAAATGGGCCAGGGAGGAGGCAGGAAGAAGAGGCAAAGGCAGGAGACAGAAAGCACAGAGCGGGTTCTGGGGCTGGTGGCTGGCTCTCAGCTGGACTGAGAGGCTGCAGAGAGGGGTGTGGGGAAGGGGACTTCTGTCCACATTAGCTCTCCAAATCGCAGGCTAGGGATGGGAGCAACTGAGGTACGACTCTGAATGCATTGACAGGAACAGGCAGCCCTCCCGGGGCAGTTCACAGAGCAGCTTGGCACTGTGCTTTCCAGCTACAGAAAAGATGATCGGAGGCCGTTCGGGAAATGCTGCCGTGCAGGGTGGACGTGATGGGTTTGCTCTGGGAAGAGGTGTGGGTGGCAGTGGTCCTCGTGGGCTGAGGCGGAGCCACGCGGCTACAGGCTTTCTGTATGGAGTCCCACAGTGGGAGGCTTGTGTCATCACAGAGGTGTTAGACAGTGGACAGTCCTCCTGGGACAGAGATACAAACAGAGGCGCAGAAGGAGAGGCTTGTCTAGACTTCAGAGCTGGCTTTGTGGCCTTGTATTGATCTCTTCTGCTACTGATAATTCTGCTTAGAAAACGCACCTGTTTGTCTTCTTGTTGATCCTTTGCCCTCATTCTGTCAGAGGGCGCGCTCACTCCTGCGGCCCGTGGGGTTTGTTGCCAAGCGCTCCCTGGGCAACTGGCCGTTTGTGGATTGCATGACAAAGGGGCACACTCTTTACTCTGGTCATCTATCTGGCATGCGTGTGCTACCACTTCCAGAATGTTCCACCATGGCATTTAAAACCCTCCTTCTGGGGCGCCTGGATGGCTCAGTCCGTGAAGCGTCTGCCTTCGGCTCAGGTCATGATCCCAGGGTCCTGGGTTCGAGTTCCACATTGGGCTCTCTGCTCAGCGGGGAGCCTGCTTCTCCATCTCCCCCTGCCTGCTGCTCCCCCTGCTTGTGCTCTCTGTCAAACAAATAAAATCTTAAAAAAATTCTCTTTTTAGAAACATTCCTCCCCTACATATGTCTTGATCAAACTGAATTCCTGGCATCCTCTAACCTATATTTTCTGTTCTCCCAACTCTGCCTCATGCTCCGCCTCTCCTCGGAATGCCCCAGCCCCATCACTGGGCCTAAAAACGCACGACCCCTTCAAAAACTGCTTTATCCATGCAAACATTCAGAATCTTCCAAAGCATTCTCCTGATCCCCTACAGTCCTGAATCGCTGGCCAGGAGAGGCTTGGAGGTGCAGAGGTCTGGGGACCAACAGTTGCTGACTGCAGTTGCTGGTTCACACCCCTTCCTCTTTTAGAACCCCCTTCTACCCGCCGAGAACCCAGAGGATGACTTGACAGTGGTTTCAGCTTGGAGATCAAGCAGGTATGACCTAGAGATCAGGGGCGCCTGGGTGGCTCAGTCAGTTAAGTGTCCAGCTTGAGCTCAGGTCATGATCTCAGGGTCCATGGATCCCCCCTCCCCATGTGGGGCTCTGGCTCAGTGGGGAGTCTGCTTGCCCCTCCCCCTCTGTCCCTCTCCCTCTGCCCTTCCACCTACTCGGGCACACACACTCTCAAATAAATAAATTTTTAAAATCAATACATTTAAAAAAAGAGAGAGACCTATCGATCAAGTAGATGATGCCAGATGACCACTGGGGAAGAGTTTTCATGGTCAATAAGTCAAATACAGAGAGAATGTTTAATTTTGGCGGCAAGTTGTGTGACCCAGTGGATGGAACAGGTTGGCTCGCTGGTCTCTAGGTCAAAAGCACACAAAGAGAGAAGTAGAGATCTAGTTGGGAGATTTTCTAAACCCTGATTGCCCCTCCTCCTAAGGAAAGCTAGAGAACTCTTTGGGGTCTAGGAAAGGACTTCTGTTGTAGACAGGAGACCCACGTTTTTGCAGTACTCTGGACAGTGGAGTTAAAGTTCGAGTTAAAGTAACAGGATTTTCAAGGTATTCCTCATTCCTTCAGCATATAATGACTGAGTGCCTGTGTGGCAGGCTCTAAGGTGACAGGACTGTCTCTCAGATGCTGGGGATGCCTCAGAAGCCACCTTCACCTGTCGGCCTCAGCGGCAGAGGGTCAGCTCCCCCCAAATCATACTCCTCCCCGGGGCAGCCCACGTACAGCAACTGGTGAGTTTGGCGGGTGGAGAGGATGGGTTGGATCTGAAGGGTCACTTTAGCTTCAGGGTTCCCTGTGTGGTGGGCTGAGTCCGTTGTTGGGCTCCAATCCCAGTCTGACGCTCCCTCTGCCCACTCCCGCTTCCTCCCCTGTCAGCCACAGCGCCGAGGGGCGCCCCTTCAGACACATCCCACACGCCCAACTCCCACTCAGTGTCTGCTCCCCAAGGAGGCCAGCCTTCACAGCCTGCTTTTGGACAAGAGGATCACCAAGGATTTTTTATGTAGATTAAATATATCTGGGAACTGTTTAGAATTTCCCATGGATTCAGAATGTATAGTCCCAGATCTCTAGAAATATTTGGTCAACGGAAGAATGGATACTTGAATGATTTTTCAAACTGAGTTAGCAGGCAACGTGCCCAGGTCTCACTTTTCCTACAGATCCCTCTCTGCTTCGTGTCCAGGTGTATTGGGAGCTCCTTGAACATGTCAGGAGTTACTTCTGATTCTCTGGTTCACAAATCTCGTTTCACGCAAATCAGCAGGGATCCTGGCTTTGGCCCACAGTGGCAGACCGCATAACACAAGAGCTCTGCTCCCCAGTCATGGTCTGTGTTCAGGTTACTGGTGTCTCGCTCTTCAGAACCCCTGACAGACACTGACCTTGCCTGTTCCAGAATGTCTGATAGTTGGAACCATGCAACATGCAGGGTTTTAATAATGGTTCTTTTCATTTAGCAATATGCATTTAAGATCCCTCCCGTCCTTTCTGGAGGAATAGCTCTTTCTTTTTTTATTGCCGAATAATAATTAATTGTATGGACATAACACAATTTGTTTATCCATTCACTTGCTGAAGGACAGTTTGGTTGCTTCCAAGTTTTGGTGATTATGAATAAAGCTGATAGGAACATGGTTGTGCAGGTTTTGTGTGGACATAAGTTTTCAACTCCTTTGGATAAACACTTTGTGCAGTAAGGGCATGTGCAGTTTTGTAAGAAACCCCCAGACTGTGTTCCAAAGCAGCTGTACCCAACAGCAATGAACGAGAGTTCCTGTTGCTCCATATCCTTAAAATGTTCCGTGTTGTTAGGGTTTTGGGTTTTAGCTGTTCTGATAGGTATGGAGTGGTATCTCATTTTAATTTGCATTTCCATAACGATATATGATGTTGAGCATTTTCTCACAAGATTATTTGCCATCAGTGTGTCTTCTTGGGTGAAGTGTTTATTTAGGTATTTGGCATATCTTTAAATTGGGTTGTTGGGGCATCTGAATGGCTCAGTGGGTTAAGTGTCTGACCCTTGATTTTGACTCAGGTCATGATCTCAGGATGGTGAGATTGAGCTCCAAGTTGGGCTCCATGCTCAGTGGGGAGTCTGCTTGAGGTCCTCTCTCTATTCCTTTCCTTGTCCCTTCCTTTCCCTCCTCTGCTTGTGCTCTCTCTCTCTCTAAATAAATAAAGTAAAAAAAAAATAAATTGGGTAGTTTATTTTCTTATTGTGGACTTTAAAGAGTTCTTTCTATATTTTAGGTACCAGTACTTTATCAGATGTGTGTTTTGGAAAGATTTTCTTTTTAAATATTTTATTTATTTATTTGACAGACAGAGATCACAATTAGGCAGAGAGGCAGGCAGAGAGAGGAGAAAGCAGGCTCCCCGCTGAGCAGAGAGCCCGATTCGGAGCTCGATCCCAGGACCGTAGGATCATGACCTGAGCCGAAGGCAGAGGCTTTAACCTACTGAGCCACCCAGGCACCCGGGAAAGATTTTCTTAATCTGTGGTTTGCATGTTCATTTTTTGGACAGCGTTATTGGCAGAGCAGTAATTTTTTAATATTAATGAAGTCTACCCTATCAAGTCTTTCTTTCAGTGTTGTATCTAAAAAGTCATCACCAAACCCATGGTCACCTAGATTTTCTCTTATTTTATCTTCTAGAAGTTTTATACTTTTGCATTTCACATATAGATTATGATTCATTTTAGAGTTAATTTTTGTAAAAGATGTTGGTTTTGCATCTGTATTTATTTTTTTCTATATATGTGTCTAGTTAGTTCAGCTATTCAGCTCTTAAGTTATTTGAAAAAAAGACTATCATTTCTCCATCAGAATGCCTTTGCTCCTGCCAAGATCCATTGACTGCATTCATGTGGGTCTATTTCCGGGTTCTCTATTTGATCCCACTGATGTGTTTGTTTACCCTTTCACCAATACCACACTGTCATGGTTACAGGAGCTTTATAGTAAGTCTTAAAGCCAGGTAGGGTCAGTCCCCCAATTTTGGGCTTTAATATTACATTGGGTATCCTGGGTCTTTTGCCTTTTTATATCAACTTTAGAATCAGTTTGTTGATACACACAAAATAATTTGCATGGATTTTGATTGGGACTGTTTTGAATCCATAGATTAATTTGGGAAGCACTGACATCTTCATAGTATTGAGTCTTCTTATCCATGAACATGGACTATTTCCCCATTTATTTAGTTCTTTGATTTCATTCTTCAGAGTTTCCTAGTTTTCCTCACATCTGTATTATAATATCTTGTTAGATTTATGCTTAAGTATTTCTTTTTTCTTTGGTGTTAATTAAATACTATTGTGTTTTAAGTTTCAAATTGTCATTGCTCTTTGCTGGTATATAAGAAACCAATTGATTTGTAAATTAATCTGATAATGTTGAGACTTACTGTAGTTCTAGTTTTGTTGTTGTTTTTTATAGTTTTTTGATTTTTGGGTTTTTCTACATGAACAACCATTTACTCCATAAAGAAAGGCAAGTTTTTTTTTTTTCTTCCTAATCTATGTACTTCTTATTTCCCTTTTTTGTCTTATTGCATTAGCTAGAACTTTCAGTCTGATGTTTAATAGCGGGGTTGAGAGTGAACATCTTGACTTATTCTAGATCTTAGTTAGAAAGCATTTAGTTTCTCACCATATGATGTTAATTGTAGATTATTTCTGGTAGACATTCTTTATCAAGTTCTGCTCTATTCCTAGTTGGCAGAGTTCTTTGTTTTTGTTTTTGTCTTGCATTTAATCATGAGCAAGTGTTAAATATTGTTAAATAATTTTTCTGCATCTATTGATATGATCCATGATTTTTCTTTTTCAGGCTCTTGTTCTGATGGATTTCATTGTATTGGATGGATTACCTTAATTTTTGAATGTTAAACAAGTCTCACATACCTGGAATAAATCCCATTTGGTTGTGATATTTTAAAATTTTTAAAAAGCAGGAAAAAAATCAATAAAACTTAGAGAAGAAGTCAATAAATTTAAAGCAGGAAATTAATAAATAAAATCAACTACCCCAAAGTCTGTTTCTTTGAAAAGATCAATAAAATTGATGGCTCTAGCTAGGTTAACAAACAACAAACAAAAAGTGTAAAGACACAAATTGCAATCCGAAGTGAAAAGTGAGCTTTCACTACTTTCTTTTTATACATTGTTGGATTTGATTTGAAAACTTTTTGTTGAAACTTTTTGTATGTTTATAACAGATATTGGTCTTTAGTTTTCCTTTCTTTGTATATAACATTTTTGTCTAGTTTTGGCATTAGAGTAATGTTAATCTCATGGAATGAGTTAGGAAGTATTCCCTCTGCTTCTATTTTCTTGAAGAAATTGTGGACAATTGATATAATTATTTCCTTAAAGATTTGGTAGAATTCACTCATGAATTCATTTGTGTTTGGTACTTTCTGGTTTTGAAGGCTATTAATTATTAATTCCATTTTTTATGTAGATATTGGCCTATCCAGATGATCTGCTACTCCTTGTGTGAGTTTTGGCAGATTGTGTCTTTCAAGAAATTGGGCTATTTCATCTGGGTTATCGAATTTGTGGGTATAGAGTTGTTCATAATATTCCTTTGTAATTATTTTAATATCAGTGGGATCAGTAGTGAAGCTCACTTTTCACTTTGGATAGTAATTTGTGTCTTTATACTTTTTGTTTGTTGTTTGTTAACCTAGCTAGAGCCATCAATTTTATTGATCTTTTCAAAGAAACAGACTTTGGGGTAGTTGATTTTATTTATTAATTTCCTGTTTTAAATTTATTGACTTCTTCTCTAAGTTTTATTGATTTTTTCCTGCTTTTTTAAAATTTAATTTGCTCTCTCGTTTCTTTTTAGCTTCCTATGGTGGAAGCTTAGATTATTGATTTTAAATCTATCTTTTTTTCCTAATATATGTATTCAGTGCTATAAATTTACCTCTAAAGACTGCTTTTGCTGCATCCCACAAATATTGATACATGTTATTTTCATTTTCATTTAGTTTGAAATACTCTGAAATTTCTCCTGTGACTTCATCTTTGACCCATATATATTTAGAAGTATGTTGTAACCTGTAACTTTGGGGGTTTTCCAGTTATCCTTCTATTATTGATTTAATTTCATTGTGGTCTGAAAGAATACTTTGTATGAGTTACGTCCTTTTAAATTCCTTAAGATGTGTGTTTTGATCCAGAATATGGTCTATTTTGGTAGATGTTCCCTGTGAGTTTGAGAGGTATGTATTCTGCTCTTGCTGGATGAAATACTCTGTAGGTATCAATTAAATAAATTCTTTGTTAGTGTTGTTCAGTTATATCCTACTGATTTTCCTCCTGCCAAATAATCTGTTACCAATAAAAGGGTGTCAAATATAATAATTGGTTCATATATTTCCCTGTGCATTTCTATCAGTTTTTGCCCCAGGTATTTTGATGCTCTGTTTTTAGGCATGTATATGTTAGGATGATTTTGTTTTCTTGGATAACTGACCCCTTTATGTAATGACTCTCTTTATCCCTGATAACTTTCCTTATTTTGAAATCTGCTTAGTTTGAAATTAATAAAGCAACTCTCAATTTCTTTTGACTTGTGTTAGCATGGTATATATTTTCCATACCTTTACATTTATTCTATGTTTTTTTATACTTACAGTGGGTTTCTATAGACAAAATGTATTTGGGTATTTTGAAAATGTACTCAGAGTCTCTGATTTTAATTGGTATATTTTGACCAGGGTGTTTTAAATAATTTATATAGTTAGATTAATATCCATCATATTTGTTACTATTTTCTAGTCATTGCCCTTGTTCATTGTTTCTTCTCCTCTTCCTCTTTCATTCCTCCTCCTTCTCCTTTTCCTTGTTCTATTTTCCACTTTTTTCCAACTCTCTGGTTTTAATTGAACATTGTATAGGATTTTGTGTTTTTCTTCTTTTAGCACAGTGTATATAGAGGGATACATATATATCAGCAATTAAAGAAATAAAAGCAGAAGAATGATTAAGGAAAATTCATGATGGTGGTTCCCTAAGTTGATAACAGGTATTTCTTTATGCCTAGGAGTCAAAGAGGAGACCAAGAAGCTCCCAAGTTACCCAGGCAGAAGAAACTCTAATCCTTATGGACATAAGAGCCTCAGAAGCTCCAGAAAACTTTGCCCTTGAAGGGTGGGGCTATGAAAGTCATGATTATTTCAAAGAACAACTGATTTGAGGGCAAGACTTGATATTATCCTAGAACATCCACAGGGAGGAGGGTCGTCTACCTTGCTGTAGCTGAGGGCTTATTCTAAAGAACTGGGACTAGGGGCTAGGCCACAGATTGTTGAGTTCTCTTTTTCAGTTTTTTAAACAGAAATATTGAAGGAAAAGACAAACCACAGACTTAGCCAAAACAATTAAAAATTCCATATCTGAAACAGGTATAGTACCTAGAACATATAGAGAATTCTCGAAATTCAGCAACAAGAAAGAGAGCAATCCCCAGCCCCCAATGAGGAAAAGATTTGAATAGACAGTTCACCAAAGAAGATACACAGATGAGATATGCAAATAAGCACATAAAAAGATGCCCAACCCCATTAAAAATTAAAACAATACACATTAAAATTGAATAAGATACCATGACACAGCTTTAGGAATGGCTGTAACAATAGCAAGAAGAACAACAACAACAATGGGACAATACTAAGTGTTGGTAAGAATCTGGAGCCCCTGGAACTCTCAACCATTGCTCGTGACCATGAAAAATGGCACAGCCTCTTTGAAAAACAGTCTAGTGGGTTTTTTTTTTTTTTATAGTTAAACATGCACTTACCAAATACAAAGCTCGCATATCAACATTTATTGTTTATTTATTGCCAGAACTGGAAACTCAAGTGTTTCAACTAGTGAATGGATAAAAAACTGTAGTCCCTCCATTCAATGGGATGCTGCACAGGAACAAAAGACGTAAACATACAATAACATGGTGAATCTCAGTGCGTTATGGTAAGTAAGAAGAGCCAGATTCAAAAGGCTGCCTCCCGTATACTCCATTTACGTGATGTCCTGGAGAAAGCAAAACTATAGAGACAGAAAGCAGAATAGCCTATGGCTGGGACTAGAGCAGAAGGACAGAATTGGCTACAAGAGTGCATGAAAAAAAAAAAAAAAGAGTGTATGAAGGGACTCTCTGGGGTGAGGAAACAATGCTGTATCTTGTTTGTGGTGGTGGTTACGTGATTGTATGCATTTGTCAAAAAATTCATACAATGGTACATTAAAACAAGTGAGTTCTTCTTAATGTAAATTATAGCTTAATAAAAAAACATTGTTAAAGTCTCCAAAGGTAAAAAAAGAAAATCTATCTCTGCATAGTTTTAATCAGAATGTATATTATACACATTGGCTTGCCTTTTCTGTTCATGGAGTCACTCTCACAGAGTTCTAACCAGTGCTTCTGCTCATTTAAGAGTATCCCTATTCTATGGAAGATATCCATTTTCCAGCATCTCCTCACTACACATCTCTCCTTATCAATCTCACACCGGAAACTAAAATTAGAACTGATTATTCACTTTCCCCTAAAACATCAGCAGGACTAATTTCATTTCTTATTACATGCTATTTTCCTCTGTCACCACCAGAAGTCCCCGACTTCCAGATTAACCTAAGTAGCCAGACTCCCCTGCCGTGGTGTTAGTAAGGAATTGGTTCAGATGCTAGTAATGGAGACTGAGCCACAGTGGTTAAACAATTAATGCCTTATTCTCCTGCAATGTTATTAGGGACCCAGGCTATTTCAATATTTGAACAGATGGTTTTGAGAATATTTGAAGCTGTTTCATTAGGATAGAAATTCAGAAATAGGTTAAAATATGCATTTTTGTGGACTCTTGACTCATATTGATACATTGAATTTCTGGCTGGGTGTGTCTATTCACAATAGCACTAGCAATATGTCAGAGTCCCTACCTTCCTGCAGAATCAGTATTTGAAATATTGCTTGTTGGGTTGTAAAAAGAGGCTCACATTGTGTAAGTGATGAGCCTATGGCTGGTACAGGTCCAGTTCCTGTGCTCTTTTGCCAAGAAAATCTACAAAATTTATAAATCATTGTCTAGATCCTCTTTCCCTGCTTCCCTACCTTGTTATCTCCTCCTTTCTTTCTTCTTTTCTTGCCTCCTCAGCTGTTCACTGGGGTCACATAATGGGCCAGGCTCTGGATATAGTCTGTCATAGTGCCTTATCTTTGGAAAGATTTGATAGTCTTCTTGAAATGCTTTCTTCTTTGCCTTTTGGGACACCAGTATCTCCTGCTACAGCATGGCAGCTGTACTTGGACCAGGGACAGGTGGACAAATGGATCAGAAGAGGAGCGTCAGAGTCCCACTGGGACTCTGGGACTCAGAGAGGAAGGGACTGTTAATTTCCTCTACATTAGACATTCTCCTCCTCTTCCTTCTTGATCGTTTGGAACAGCACTGTGCTTAACCAAGTGCAGACCCACAGGAGATGAGAGTGTAAGTTGGTGAGCTGTTGGATGGCACTTTCAGGAAATCTTAAAAGGGAACTGACAGCTTGCTGAATTGTCCTGCCCTTTATTTCCTGTGCTTTTTGGGCATGTCTAAAGACCAGTCCTTAAACCTCTTCTCATCTCTAATACTCTCAGTTCCTAGGACTTGAAATGTCATCTATAAATTGGCTACCTCCAAATGTCTATCTCCAGCCCTGACGTCTCTTTGGAGCCTCAGACTGGTGCACACAATGGCCACCTCAACCTCTCCACGTGGATGACTAATACCCAGCTCCAACCGAACTCATCGAAAACGGAGCTTAATTTCACGCCTGAAACTCATCCTCCCCCGTTGTTTCCTCCTCAGCAAATGGCACCATCATTCACCCAAATGTTCGGTCCCGGATCCGGGAATCACACTGACCCTTCTCTTTTCCTCACGCAGCACGAGCACGCCAGCAGCAACTACCCCAGACTCTCTGTCTCGCCTCAGCTCCCTAGTTAGCACCTCTGCAATCCGTCCTGCTCCATCACCTCCAGCTCTCACCCAGACTACGGAAGAAGCAGCCTCTGAACACTTTTCTATTTATCCACTCTTGTCCCTGATAATCAATTCCCCTAACAGCGTCTAGAAGGCTCTTCTGAAAACTATTTGTTCTCAAAACCTTCCAAGGGCGCCTCTGGCACTTAGAGGGAATCAAATCCCTCTCAAGGCGCTCTGGTAGCTACCTGTCATGGAGCTTCCTGAGGGTCAACAGCTGTATGTGATTCATCTTGTCACACCAAACCTAGTGACTTGCAGGTTGCAGATGATTAATAAACATCTGTAGAAATGTTGATGGAATTTTGTCCCCTCAGATGTCCAGATGAAACCTTGCCCACCACCACCCCTGCCCCTCGAAAGAAAACATGGCAGCAAATGACAACGCTGTTGGGTCTTGGAGAAAGGTCTTCTGTGAAACTCTTCTGATTACAACCTATACTTGCCTACACTACCTCGATAGCTTCCTGGCAGCATTTGGTTGTTTTTCCATCTTCTCCACTTGGCGAGATTTCTTTTGAGTCCACTTGCCTCTCTGGGGACACGCTGTTGCAGGATATGAATAATTGAACACAACAAATTTGGATGATAAATTATGGATTACAGATGCTGAGTTATTTTGGAACTGTTGCTCCGTGTTGTAGCAAGGCACTGGAATATTAAAATGTGTGTTTTAAATGGTCTTAGGTTTCTTCTTGAAAAAAGAAGATGAGAAAAGAGAAAAAGCAGAATAGCCCAGAGCACCAGGGGAGATCGCCAGCTGCCCCAGCTCTCTGGCCGGCGTCTCTCCGGGGCCACAGTTGCGGAGATCACGGAAGCTTAACGTACCCTGGGCACCAGCAGCATTTGCCTTGGAATAACCAACCGCGGGCTCGCCCTGATTACACGTGCATCCTGTGTCCTTGGTGGGGGACAGGTGGATGGAGGTGGGTGGTGAAGAGGAATCTGTGGTTGTGCACCCATCCTGGGAGCCTGGGGGAGGCAGAGCTCAGTAAACAAGGCTGTGTCTACGCCTCTGTCCTGCTGCCGCGCACAAGAAAGGAGTGCTAAGGGGATAGTTTGGGTGGGACCTGTGTGGTTGGATGTCAGAATTTCTTCCCTTTTGTAGACTGGCAAGAAAGGGTCAGCATCTACTAGGGATACAGCAGAGACATGGAAGTGTGGGCACGGCTTCAGCACGGGTGACAGGGACTGCACATTCAGAGCTAGCAGCAGAGCTAGAAGAGACAGGAGAGGCCCTGCCAGTAGCTGCTATCATTAGCACCCAGAGGACCCGCCAGGCGAGGGGAGCCAACCACAGCAGGAAGTGGCTGCTTAGGGCCTCTCAGAGGAGAGAGCCACAGCTACAATCGCAGGAAGCTTCTAGTAACCGGTGCTGCCCGAGGAGCTGGAGCAGTTCTGGGAGACTTCATGGCTTGCACACATCCACTTTGCAACTCCAAAGTTTGGCAATTTTGATGTCCCAAGGGAGAAAGGTAGCAAACACTAACCTTTGCTATATTTTCAGAAGAACAATCTCCCTTTAGAAGATGCAGTAGATCAGCAGGCCTGGAACCTCTGGGTGGGGAACCCAGTTGTTTTCAAAGAACTATGACTCTGTCATCTCTGAGTCCTTGAATTCTGAGTGGAGGGTGTAGCTCAGGAAAAGCAGTGCCCTTTGGGCAAATCCCCAGCTGTGCAATAGTGTTTGGCTGGGTATTTGCTGTAAGTTATTTAAAGTCCCCGTCAAATATGTGCTATGGTCATAAAAATGTCCCATTTATTCTCTCTCCTGATGGAGACTGGTGTGTTTTTGAAATACGAGCTAATTGTTTAAGCCCAACCCCTAACACCAGCCCATCACTGTAGGGATGGATCCAGGGGAGAGAAGTCTGTGGTGTGCATGTCTGTCAACGCTTTGAGGTCGTGGCAAGTTCCCCAAATGAGCATATGATGAAGTGAGAGGAGGGCCTGTGTGTGTCTTGGAGTGACATGGAGCAGGGAGTGGCATCTTGTCACTGTCAGGGAACACACAGGAAGGGAGTTGCTGAGCTCTGGAGAAAATGCCTCAACACTCCATGAGAAGCGGGGCTGGGTGGGGGTGTGGTCTTGTCATTTTTCAGGATCCTTGGGCTGGGGGCTGTTGGCAGGAGAACCCAAGAGAGGAGGAGTCGGGGACAGCCCTGGGAAGCAAGAACCAGGCTCTGGTCCCTGGGAATGCCATCCAGGAGCCCAGGGATGCCTTCCTCTGTCCTAGGCAAGAGGGCCCCATTGGCCTGTTAGACTTAGTCTGTGTGGGTGAGGGGGAGGGAATGGAACATCCGCGACTGGTCTCAGTTCACTGTGGTGGCTGCCCAACAGAATCAGAAACTTCCAGAGTGAAGCCAGGCCCTGAACCAAGCAGGTGCTAGAACAAGCAGGTTATGGGGACCTCTCAGGGGGTGGCCGGCCAGGACTGTGGAAGGCAGGGGTTCAACATGCGATTTAGACACAGATACAGGGTAAGGAGCTCTGAACTGGCACCAGAAAATAACCTGTAACAACAACAACAACAACAAAAGTGCTCCTAAGGCTTTTTAATGAGGTTTCTATAGGAGGGAGACATCAAGTCTCAAACCAGCCCAGAACAGAGTACCCCTTCAATCCCACAGTCTGGAGATTCCCCCTTCTCTTGCTGAGCAGTCCGCTGGTTCCGTCCCATCTCCCAGCTTGGGGACCCTCATCCAGACCCCGTGGCCATATGGTCTGGGGTCCTATGGAAGCACAGTTTAAAGCTGGGGAAGGGTACTCTCTGCACTCACTGCTGTCCAAGGGAGGGCTGCCCCGCCCGTGGGCTCAGGGCCATTTTGAAGAACACGGAAGGAGGAAAGTGAAAGTGAAGTCCAGACATTCACCTGCCTGGGAAACGTTTAGGACAACATGTTCTCTCTCTGCAATTAGTTGAGCATAGTTTTAAAAATCCGGCTTCTACAGGAAGTGGAAAAGAACAGAGTCCACGGTCAGATCTGGGTTCTGATTCAGGCCCTGCTACCAGTTTGGCCTAAAGACTCTGGTGCGTTGTTTAACCTAGAGCCACCGTTTCTCATTTGAACAATGGTGCTGGAAATCTACCTTCCTAGGTATTTTTTATTCTTTTTATATTTTTTTAAGTGTGCTCCACACTCAACATGGGACTTGAATTTACAATCCTGAGATCAAAAGTCTCATGCTCTACTGACTGAGCCAGCTAGGTGCCTCTCAAAGTTGTTTTGTTTTGTTTTTGTTTAAGATTTTGCTATTTATTTGAGAAAGAGAGGGAGAGAGAGCATGTGCACAAGCAGGGATTGGGGAGAGAGAGAGAGAATCTCAAGCAGACTCCACGCTGAGGGCAAAGCCTGACATGGGGCTCGATCTCCCAACTCTGAGATCATGACCTGAGCCAAAACCAAGAGTCAGACTCTCAGCTGACTGAGCCACTCAGGCACCCCAACTCAGGGTATTTTTTTAAAAATTATACTAAAATACACACAACATAAAATTTTCCATCATAACTATTTTTGAGTATACAGTTCAGAGACAGTAAACACATTCTCATTTTTTGTGACCGTCACCACCGTCCACCTCCAGAACTCTTTCCGTCTTACAAAACTGACCCCCAATCCCCATTAAACACTAACTTCCCATCCCCCAACCCCGACCCTGGAAACCACCATTCTACTTTCTGTACCTATGATTTTGACTACTCTATTCTACTCGTACAAGTGGACTCATGCAGTATATGTCTTCATACTGGCTTCTTTCCTTCAGCAGGCGGTTCATCCATGCTGTAGCATATATCAGAATTCCCTTCCATTTTAAGGCAGGATAATATTCCATTGTGGGTATATAAACACATATATCGCACATTTTGTCTATCCATCCATCCGCTGGTGGATACTAGGATTGCTTCTCTACCTCTAGGCTATTATAAATAATGCTACTATAAACTTGGGTATACAAATACCTTTTAGAGTCCCTGCTTTCAATTTTTTTTTTGGGGGGGAATGCATATCCAAAGGTGGAATTGCTGGGTCATATGGTGATTCTACTTCTAATTTTTGAGGAACTACTGTACTGTTTTCCACAGTGACTGTACCATTTCCTATTTTCACCAATGGTGCATAAGAACTCTGATTTCTCCACATCAAAACCAACATTTACTTTCCAGCAGCCATCCTAATGGATATGAAGTGATATCTCATTGTAGTTTTGATGTGCACTTCCTTAAGGATTATTGATGTTGAGTATCTTTTTATATGCCTTTGTCCTTTGTATATCTTCTTTGGAGAAATGTCTTTACACTTTTTATTTATTTTTTTTAAGATTTTATTTATTTATTTGACAGAAAGAGAGATCACAAGCAGACAGAAAGGCAGGCAGAGAGAGGAGAGAAGCAGGCTCCCTGCTGAGCTGAGCAGAGAGCCTGATGTGGGATTCAATCTCAGGACCCTGGGATCATGACCTGAGCTAAAGGCAGAGGCTTAACCCACTGAGCCACCCAGGTGCCCCTCCTTCACCCATTTTAAAAATCAGTTTGTCTCTTTGTTGTTGAGTTGTAGGAATTCTTTATATGTTCTGAATATTAACCTCTTATCAGAGATATGATTTGTAATATTCTGAATATTAATGCTTTATTGGATATATGATTTGTAAGTATTTTCTCTTTTTCTATAAGTTGTCTTTTCACTCTGTTGATTATGTCCTTTGATGCACAGAAGTTGTTAATTTTGATGTAGTCCAATTTACTATTTTTACTTTTGTTTCTTATGTTTTTGGTGTCATATCCAAAAAATCAATGCCAAATCTCTCGAGGTATTTTTGAAGATAAAATGAGATATGTGTGAAAGTCCTTGTAACTTATGAAGTAGTATAAAAATATTAAGAGTTATATAAGTATTCGAGTACTCAACATGCAGCCAAGCCCTATAGGGATGCTTCAAAAATTACCAAAAAATTATTAGTTAAGATAGTAGATTTGAAGTGCACGTATTATTTCTTTCCCTCCCTAAGCCTTACTAAAGGGACAATAAAAGTATTTTAAAAAAAACACACATGTGCCTGGGTGGCTCAGTGGGTTAAAGCCTCTGCCTTAGGCTCAGGTCATGATCCCAGAGTCCTGGGATCAAGCCCCACATTGAGCTCTCTGCTCAGCAGGGAGCCTGCTTCCTCCTCTCTCTGCCTGCCTCTCTGCCTACTTGTGATCTCTGTCTGTCAAATAAATAAATAAAATCTTTAACAAAATACATGTGCTTGAGTTATAATTTAAATACAATGAAATTCACCCATTTTATGAAGTTTGATGAGCTTTCATAAATTAGTACATTGCTATCAGCACCATCACAATCAAAATATTTGGTGTAATATTTGGTATAATATTTCTATCACCCAGAAAGTTCCCTTCTGCCTCTTGACAGACAACCCACTAATAACTCTGTTCCCAGGAAACCGTTTATCTGCCTTCTGTCACTATGGTAAGTTAGTTTGGTCTTTTTGAGGCTTTCATACAATATGAAGTCTTTTGAGTTTGGCTTTTTCTGCTCAGCTTGGTTTTGAGATGCATTCAAGTTGTAGCATATATCAGTCATTCCTTCTGTTTTATTGCTGAATAAGATATCATAGTGTGGAAAAACTAAATTTGTTCACCTGGTTTTGGAGATTTTGGTTCTTGTGAATAAGACATCTAAGCCCACGTGTTTGTATGGATATATGTTTTCATTCTCTTAAATAAGTTGAAATCATAAGGTAAGCTGGGTCAGCTGCTAAGTATATGTTTAACTTTCAAAAAACCCAGCAAAGTGTTTGTACCAGCACTATACAGGAATTCTAGTTCTATTCTATCACTAACACTTGGGGAGGCCAATGTCTTAAATTTCAGCCATTTTCATGAGAGTGTAGTGATAACTCCTTGTGGTTCTAATGATCATTTTCCTGATGATTAATGATGTTGAACCTTTTTCAAGTGCTTTGCCACCTCTCCAGCTTCTTGTGTGAGATGTCTGTCTGACCTTAGCCCATTTGCAAAGGGTTGGTTTATCTCCTTTGGTTCAGTTGTGAGGAATAAATGCACATCATCATTTTTCAAATTTGTGTGTTGCAGATATTTTTTCCAAATCTATGACTTTTTTATATCTTTATTGAGACACAATTGGTATGCACCAAACTTCACATATTTAAAATTACAACTGATAGATTTTGACATAGGTATACATTTACATAATAATTACGACACTCAAAGAAATGGGTATATCTGTTACTCTCCAAAGTTTATTTTAGATCACTTTTTTTTTTTTAAGATTTTATTTATTTATTTGACAGAGAGAGATTACAAGTAGGCAGAGAGGCAGGCAGAGAGAGAGAGAGGAGGAAGCAGGTTCCCTGCTGAGCAGAGAGCCCGATGCGGGACTCGATCCCAGGACCCTGAGATCATGACCTGAGCCGAAGGCAGTGGCTTAACCCACTGAGCCACCCAGGTGCCCTATTTTAGATCACTTTTAAATGCATTTCTCCTGCCTCTTCTTTTATTGATCCAATTTTAACTTGAAATAGCATTTTTTTTTTCCTACTTGAAGAATTTTCTTTCACATTTTTTTGTACTACTGGCCTACTGGCAAAGAATTCTTAAAAATTTTGGTTATCTGAAAAAGTATTTCACTTCCAGTTTTTAAAGATGTTTTTCTTTTTTTTTTTTCTTTCAGCACTTTACCACATATTATTTCATTTTCTTCTGATTTGTGTAATTTCTAACAAGAAATCTGCAGTAATTCTTATCTTTCCTCCTTTTTTTAAATCTCTTTTTCAGCGTAACAGAATCATTGTTTATGTACCACACCCAGTGTGCTCCATGCAATACGTGCCCTCCATAATACCCACCACCTTAATGTGTAAAGTATTCTTTTTCTCTGAAGGCTTTTAATATTTTCTTTTTATCACTGATTTTCAGTCACTTGATTATGATGTGCCTTGGTGTGATTTTCTTTGTGTTTATCTTCCTTGGGTTTTCTTGTTCTTCTTGGATCTGTGGGTTTATAAATTTCACTAGATTTGGAAAAATCTTGGCATTTTTTAAAATATCCCTTCCTTCTCTTCTCTGAATGGGACCCCAGTCATTTGTATGTTGTATTAATTTGCCAACAGTTCACACTGTTCATTGTTTTCAGTTTTTTCTCTAACTGTATTTCACTTGGTGGTCTTCTGTTGTTCTGACTTCAAGTTCAGTGATCTTTTTTCTGCCAGGTCTCATCTGCCATTAATTTTTACCAGTGAAATTTCCATTTCAGACACTATTTTTTAGCTTTAAAAGTTCAATCCATTTTTTTATGTCTTCAAACTCACTCCTCATTGTGTTTGTACTTTTTAAATCCTGTATGTATTTGTAATATGCAAGTAAGTAATTAAAATCTTTGACACTTCCATCCTCTGTCATTTCTGTTGACCATTTTTATTGACCTATCTTTTTTCTTGGCTTTAGATCATTTATTCTTGCCTCTTTAAATGTCCACCCATTTGCGATTGAATGCTTTAGTTTGTGAACTTTATGCTTTGGACTTAGATCTCCTCCAAAGATAAGGAACTTGAGTTTTTAAAAATATTTTTTAAAAACTTATTTGAGAGAGAGAGAGAGAAAGTGAGAGCATAAGAGCAAGGGAGGGAGAAGCAGACTCCCTGCTGATCAGGGAGCCCAGGTGGACATGGAGCTTGAGCCCAGAACACTAGGATCATGACTTGAACAGAAGGCATCTTCTCAACTGACTGAGCCATCCAGGTGCCTCAGGAGCTTGATTTTTTGGGGAACTGCTTTCCAGTTTTATTTTTTTAGTGAATCTAGAGTACCTTTTGCTCCACGGCTGGTTTAGTCTCACCCTCAAAGCATTTTATTTTAAGGCCCATTTATTCTTTTAGGTTTCTCCACTTATGGGGACTCAATGATTTCCTGCCTGTGTGATTCCTGTATGAATTTTGGGAATTGCTCAATTTATAGCTTCCCAGGAATTTTTCTTCCCCCAAAAGTTGGTTTTGCATAGCCTAATGGAATTTAACATTATTTGTGTGCAGATTGGCATTCTTACACTCCAAGAAGATCCCTGTTCAGATTCCTAGACATTCTCCATATGGCTTCTGGCCTCACCAGTACTCTATCCCACAGATTCTTGGCTCCTTATTCTCTTTAAACACTGATTTTAGACTCTTCAACTTTGTGACACTACTGAGATCTGTTGGATTTCCCTCTGTGCACTGCAGGTTGCAAATGGTCTTCAGGCAGAAAGCTAGAACAATCACAGGTCTCACTTTGTATACCAGGTCTTAGGGATCACAGTCCTGCACTACCATTTCCAATGTCTAAAAACAATAGTTTCATTTATTTTGTCCAGTTAACTTTTTCTCTTATAGCTAGAAGGCAACACAAATGAAGTTAATTTTTCATGGTTTATGTGGTAGTGTCCTATTGCTGTAACAAGTCACCATGAATGTAGTGGCTTAAACACACAGCACAAATGTTTTATCTTAATAGTTCTGTGAGTTAGAAGTCCTATGCGGATCTCATTGGGCTAAAATCAAGGTGTTGGCTGGCCTTATGACATCTCAGAAGCTCTGAAAACAACCTATTTTCTTGCCTTTTCTGTCTTTTAGAGGTCCCCCGAATTCCTGATGAGCTCCCTTTTCCAACCTCAAAGCCAGAGATGGTGGATCGATTCCTTCTCATGTTGCATCGCTCTGACCTCCTCTTCCACTTTTTAGGACCCTTCTTGATTACACTGGACCTATCTGGATAATCTAGAATAATCTCTCTATTTCAAGGTCAACTGATTAGCGAACTTAATTCTACTTGCAACTATAATTCCTCCTTGCCATTTAAATTATATATTCCCAGGCTCTGGGGATAAGAATGTGAACATTTTGGAGAGGAGGGCAATAGATTGACTGATTGATTGATTGCTAACTACAGTTGGAAAAGCACAGTCTGAAAATTATAACATAAGCATAATTCCCCAGAAGGAGGGGGAGAACTGTAAAGAAGGCAACATCAAAGAAATTTTGGAAGCAGGAAGGAATAGAAGATTTAAAGGACTAGCAAAGGATAATTTCTAAACCAACAACAAAGCAAGCTGGGAAAGTAACTGGCTTAGACTGCACAATCTTCAGAATACTCAGGAATTAGAGGTACCAGGTACACCTGGTAGTATCAGCTGATGCAGAATGCTAAAATAAGGTATAACAATGGAGTGCCTATTCAAAAAGCAGATAGAGTCCTAAATTACACTTTCCAACTCTGTTCAGTCTGTTCAGGTAAGTGTCCTCTTCAATGCTAGCACAAAGCACAGGGGTTCGTATTCCCTAACAAGGTACCTTTCTTATTGAAATGATTCAGGGAAAGATTAAGCCCACCATAGCCGAGCCCTCCCACATGCTCAGAGCTGCCAACTAGACTTATAGTCCTTGCTCTTAATGCCACCAAGCAGCCAAGGAGTACCAGACATCAGGAAACTTGCATCACAAAAGACAAATAAGCATACAAATAAGCAAATAAATACCACACAGCTTGAAGGATGCAGGTTTTAAGAAAAGGAAATATTCAAAAAATTCTCTTTAATAGTGTCAGAGATATTGGAGAAGATACTGAAACTGTGAAATAGAAATAAGGGGTTCCCCCTACCCCGAGACGGAAAAAAAATCAGGAAATAAAAATTGAAAACAAACAACCAAATGGTAGCTGAACATTAAAACTCAGTAGAAAGGTTTGAAGATAGACTTACAGAACTGTCGCAAAAGGTAGAGAAAAAGAGAGAAGCAGAAAACACGACTTCTGGGTTAAAAGGACCCCCTCTGGGACTCCTCACAATGAATGAAAATGAACACTCATCCCAGTGTAGTAGTGAGAACTGGGGACAAATAGATTCTACACCCTTTCAGGTAGGGTGGGGAGAACCTGGGCACATTCAAAAGATGGGGCATCGAAATGACTCCGCGGTCTCAGTAGCAGCACCAGAAGCTATGAGAAACTAAAGGGATGCTTTCAAAATTTGGAGGAAATAATTTCAACCTAAAATTCCATATTAACAATCAACCTAGCATGAAGATTTAAAGCCATGTATTATATTTTGTATATTACATAACAAGAATGAGACAGCTGTGGTCTGGGGGGTCCAAACATTGCTCCATAGCGGTTCTCTCAGAAATTACCAACATTTTTATTGGTTTGAGTTTCCAATTCTGCAGACTCCAATCGTGATGCTTGGTCAGGGGGAATTACTATTCCCGCAGAATTCTTCTCCCTGTTGTGACCAGAGAAATGAGCAAGTCAGAGGGAAATCTGCTGCCATGTGGTGGTCCAGAGGTGAGATGTTTTGGATTTTGTGGCCACCTCAAATCACAGCACAGAGCTGTCCCCTCTGTCTAGGGCAGGTCCCCAAGTTTATATGATTCTGGGCATGGAGCTAGAGGGGAGAGGTTGACTACTTCTCAACCACCGTGACTTCCTCCAAAACAAAACCTCTCCTATCCTGCCCACACTGTCAGTCTGGAGACAGAGGTGTTCAGCTCTCCTCTCTCAAAACCCCTACTGTCTTAAGATACTAGTCTGTGCCATAATGATTTGTTTACCCATGTGTCTCCAGGCTTGCCACCTACCCCCACGGCAGAAGGTGGCATTCTTGAGTAGAGGCAGAGGAAGAGGGAGAAGCAGACTCCCCACTGAGCTGGGAGCCTGAATGGGGCTCAGTCCCAGGACCCCAGAATAATGCCCTGAGACGAAGGCAGCTACTTAACTGATTGAGCCACCCAGGTGCCCAAGACAGGCTATTTCTTACACCGTTAAGCTTGGCCACAGAGATACACACAGCTCATGATCTTGGGCTGAACGGACAGTGGCAGTGCAGCTATGACATAATCCATGTCCTGTGCACTGGGACACTGCATTTCACTTCAGGGCTTTAGTACACGAGTCAAAGGCAGTTCTTTCCTACTCTAGGGCATTCGTGCTTTTCTCTGAATCCCTAACCCCTAACACATGGTCCCATCCGAAAAAACCCACCCGTTATTTGTCCCTTCTTTCAACTCTGGCATGTACTGTTCTGGAATAACAGTAAACAAATGAGACAATGTTCTTGGACATTCTAGGGAAGGAAAGAAAAACTGACACGGGCATGTGAGCAAATGCCCCACATGGTCCTCGAATAGTCTGACCTTGGGGTGGAACAGAACTCTGTGTTCTTGTGACTTATTCCGGGAAGTTCCGCCATAAACAGGGGTCCTCACTGTGTCATCTGTCACTCAGTTCAGAACCTTCCAGCAAGGAGCCTGCATAGGTGTATTTTAGTGCAACTAATATTTATTAGTACCCATGAGAAAACCATTGAATATACAAGGAAGACTATGATTTATCCCTTAAGGGACTTGTTTCCCAGGAAAGAGACATAAAATATAACATTTTAACAGAATGTACAAAGTGCTGTCTGTGCTGGAAACCAGGCAGCTGAGGGGTGTAGAGGACATGGAGAGAGGACATCCACTGTCTGGCCTCATCAGGATACCTGTCAGCTCTGCCGTCACACACAGGAAGACAAGACCCTGAGCACCCAGGGGTTCTCAGATGGGACTGACTGAGACTGGGAAGCGGTTGGGCAAATCTCGGGGCTCCTGGCTTTCGGGCTCTCTGCAGTTCCACAAATACTGACAGGTCTGGCACCGAGGAACACCGGGAAGCAGTTTCAACATGCCTGCTGGAGGGCTCGGCACTTCCCACACTTAACACCTCATCCTTCTCTTTTATGCCCCCTTGCTCCCTCCTCACCTTGCCTTGTCCCTCATGTCTCCCCACATCCTGGCTTATATCTCCCTGCACTCCCTCCTTCATATGACACGTGCACGTATCTTTAGGGAACTGTACAAGGCAGAGTGTTGTTTGTGTAACTGGGATGTTGTACAAGCGGGGCCTGTGGGATACGGTCCAAGCATGTTCGTCTTTCATCCTCCGCTGTCCCTTTAAAATGCATTCAGTGGAGGCGTTTTATCGCCTTTTAATGGATAGAGACTCCCGCAGGCCCGTGACTGGGCTTGGTTCATGGAGAAACAGGAAGTCAGTCATTTTACATGGCAAAACTCAGCATCTGATAAAAAAATTGGAATATCCTGTTTAATGCATTATTAATTCAAGGTGCAGATTTCTCCTGATCCTCCCCCAGCTCATATCCTTCTGGGGCGGGGGACAGGAAGACAAAGACGGGTGGAGGAAATTCTCGCTTGGCTGGTGCTCTTGGCTACCGTCCACTTGTTCTGGTGGGTGTGTAAAGAGGCCCCTTGCTCTCTAGACCATTTCTGTAGGTTCCTGGGAGGCCTCCCTGTTCACTCCCGTGCCTGCAACCCCACAGCCCAGGTGAGGGGGTTCCTGCCTCAGCGGCTGACCCCACTACCTCTCAGCATCCATTTCCTAGCCAGCCATCCAGAGACCATCCGCAACAAGGGACCACTCGCTTCGGGAACAATCTTGTGGATGGGATCCTTTATCAAAAATTCCAAGAGATACTCCTCTTCTTGTAGGTTCCACATCTGGTCCCTGGGCTTCTTATACCTTGGTCCCCCTCCTAGAGAAATTGCACGTTCTTCCCAGCTATGTCTCTTTCTTCTCTCTCCCTGTGCCATGTCCCTTCCAGGCCAATGGCCAAGGCCTTAAGTGGCTTTGGCACTACCTACAAAATGCAATGAGAATGGCGTTGTCTGCGGCAGTGCCAAGCGCTGAAGCTGTGTGGGCATGTGCTGGGACCAGGGTGTGTGCTTCTCAGTTTCTGGAAGCAGATAATCGGGCCCTAAGAGGGTCTGTTGAAGCTGGCTCTCCCTAGATGTGAGGCAAGCAAGGTGACCTCAATGCCCTCTCCTTGAAATGGGGGAATGGGACTCACACAGAGGCTACCGTGTTCTAAGAAATCACTTTACAAATCCTCCCCTTCTTCCTGAGTCTTCCCCAGTTTTGCAACTTCTGAATACCTTTCTTGCAGGGTTGTTATTTAACTGACTCGACCTCTGATATTTACCAACTGACCGTATATATGACAGGGCTCCCTATTTAACATTTTGTTGCACGTATGTGTTTGTTCTCAGTGAAATCCAATTATTACACTGTAACTTGCCCTTTTCATTTGTCAGTATCATGTATCTCCCTACAGGTCCATAAATAGGGATCACATTCTAGCTTTTGCACTGGTGTATATATATAAAGGAATTCATGCAAATGGCAGGGCTGGGGCTAAGGTGGGACAAACAAGGTGGCTAGGTGGCCGAACTTAAGGAAGTCCTCGTGTCAAGGTCGTGCCCATCACTTTTTGTCTTTCAAGCAACCCTTTTATTTTTAGGAGGCAGTGTGGTTACAAAGAGCACAGACTCTGGAACCAAGTTGCCTAGGCTTAAATCCTGACGCTACTCCTTGTTAGCTGTGTGAACTCTGGCAACTTCACTCAGAAAGCGAAGTACTTCACTTTCTGAGAAAGTACTTCAGTCTCAGCATCTGTTAAGTGGGTCAGTAATAGAATTTAATAGTATTTATCTCATTGATACACACACACACACATATAAAATAATGTTCATATATTTAATTTATATATGTATATAAAATTTAGAGAGAGAATATAGAGAGTATATACATAAGTATGTGGATATGTGTGCATATATAGAATATGTGTGTGGAGAGAGAATACATATACACATATATGTCTATCAGGGTCCAATACCTCAAAGACCTATATGAGCACTAGCTATTCTGATTATTTTTATTGTTAAATATACTTGCTGAATCCCCCCCTCTGCCCCCCCCCCCCCCCACTTCAACTGCATGAAATTCCCCACCCCAACCCTCAAATGATAACTCATGTCAACAACTTGAGAATGTTCTTTTAAAAAAACTCCGTGCTCTGGGCACCTGCATGGCTCCATCATCTGAGCACCTCACTCCTGATTCCGGCTCCGATCATGATCTCAGCGTTGCGAGATCGAGCCCCCTGCTGGGTTCCACACTCCAGGTCGAGACTGCTGGAGGAGCCTCTCTTGCGCCCACTGCGCCGCCTCCTGCTTTTACTCTCTCTCTCTCATGCTCTCTAAATAAATAAATAAATAAATAAATAAATAAATAAATAAAATCTTTAAACAAACCCGAAAAATCCTCCTTGTTTGTTGACACACGATCTTTGTCATATATTAAATTCTCATTTGAAACAAAAATCTACCTCTGGACCATTTTTTTCTCTCTAACATCTATTTGCTTATTCCTAGGTCAATATAATATTGATTCGAGTACAGTAACTTTTAACTACAAGTAGATGTTTGAACAAACAAGTCTTCATGTTTTTCTTCCAAATCTCTCTTGGTTTTTCTCAGCTAGTCATTCTTCCAAGTGAACTTTAAAATAATTTTATCTAAGTTCAGAGTGAAGAAAATTCTGTCAACATTCTAACTGAAATTATATAATTACATAATAATGATACATGAATTAATTCTTATGATATTAAATCTTCCCATCCATAAAAAGCCATTATCTGTTCCCTTATTTAGAATTCATTTTATATATTTCAACTGCATTTTAAGGTTTTCTTTATATAGATACATCACTTTCACCATTATATTTATTTGTGTGACTTTTGTACTGTTTTTGTCACTATTATGAACAAAGTATTTTTTACTGTTTCTTTCTCTGTATGAAAAGCAGCACATTAATTTTTGTATATTTATCTTACATATAGCTACTTTGTTAAGTTCCTCACCTAGATTAAAAAAAAAAATTATGTGGGGAGATGGAGAGAAGGGAGTTGAGGGAGATTGGAAGGGGAGGTGAACCATGAGAGACTATGGACTCTGAAAAACAACCTGAGGGTTTTGAAGGGGCGAGGGGTGGGAGGTTGGGTGGTGTGTATTGTGGAGGGCACGTATTGCATGGAGCACTGGGTGTGGTGCAAGAGCAGTGAATACTGTTAACGCTGAAATGAAATTAAAAAAAAAAGAAAAAATTATGGCATCAGCAAGAGACAATTGTACTTTTCCTCACTTAATATGTATTCCAATTATTTCATTTTCTTGTCTGATTGCATTTGCTAAAACCTCTAAGGCTCTGTTCAAGGAAAACGGCAGAGCTGTTATCCTGGTCTGGTTTCTGATGGTGACTGAAATGGTTTTAGAATTACTATTTAGGATGATAGCGAATGAGACTAGAAACAGCCTGTAACATATTTAAGTTGTCTCTTATTCTTATCTTGTTTAGAATTCTTTTGAAAAATGGTGGCTGAACTTTAATAAGCTTTATTAACCTTTTCAGAGTCTATTGATAGGACCACACAGATTTTCACTTTTAATCTGTTGTTGTAATTGGTTTCATACATTCATTTCTTGATATTTGGGTCACCCCTACGTTTCTAGACTAAAACTTATTTAGTCATAGTTTAATTCCTTTGCTACATTGTTGTATTTTATTTGCTAGTATTATAATTTCTGTTTTTATATTCATAATGAGACTGGGCTATAGTTTTTCTTTCTGTACTCTATCAGATTTCTGTGTCAACTGTATAAAATAAATTAGAAAACCTTTCATCTTTTTCTATGTGGAATAATATAACTATTACTGGAATTAATCTGTTTTTCTAAAGGTTGGATAAAACCCAACTCTAAAGCTGTTTTCAGTATCTGTTTTAGTGATAAATCTTTATTCACCTTTCCTGTCTCTACTGTGGAAATTGTGTATGTAAGGTTCCCATTTCTTCTTAATTTTGTTATTATGTACTTCATTGAAAATCAGCCGTTTCCCCTAGAGATTCCCTTACTTTCTTTCTTCCCTTTTTCCTTCCTTCCTCCTTCCCTTCCTTCCTTCTCTCCTTCTTTTTCTTCATAAATTAGGTTCAAGAAAATTAGCCATTTATCAGTCTCTTCCAAGACCAGCTTTGGGAATTATTTGTCTTTTCAAATTTTTGTTGTTGTTGTTTTCTATTTAATTCCTAATTTCAATTTTGGATTATTTTTCTGTATCTTTCCCTCCTTTTTATGGGTAAATACAACCTCAATTTTTAGGTTTCTTTTTTTTAAAGGCATTTACAGTCATAAAAAGTTTTTGCTCTGCACAGAGGTATTGACAGAAAATGTACTCCTTTACATTGCTTTCTAGGGTATTTATATATATTTTTTTCTAACTTTATTGACTTGTGACTAGATAAAATGGCTGTGAAAGTTCTACTTTTTCTTTGTCATTTAAGGATTCTATTGTGGCCAAGTGAGAAAAGACACACCTTGGTATATCTTGTTTATTTTTGCCTTTATATTTCCAAAATTGAGGTCTCTGCTTTGGTCCTTTTTCATTTAGCTAGTGAATTGTCAGGTAGTTCTTGTTGGATGGAATACATATGGGTTTGCCCATTGGATTTGTACAGTGGGGCAGCCCTAGGTGTGTGGGCAATGTATACACCAGTGTCTTGCAAATTTTGTGAATTCTTACACACTGACCAGAGAATAATGGCTGAGAAGAGGATTCTTGGACTGCAGGTTTTTTTCTTCCTAGTCCATAGGCGTAAATTACCATAATCTTGTCTCTAGACAAAGAAAGAAATCTGCTACCAATCTGAAACTCTTTATAAATAGCTTGTCTTTACTGTCTGGAATCTTCTAAGATTGCTTCTCTAGCCTCCAACTTATTTTGCTTCGGTTCTTCCTTTTCCAGACTCTCTTCATTACCCTAGAGTGCATTTCAAGGTAGGAGGCCAAGATGAGAAAAATCCCTGAAGGGCTATCAGGGAGAGGCTTAGAATTTCTTGCCTGGCTTAAGCAACTAAAAGCTCTTTCTACTCCTGCTTGGGTAGATTGTTGTCTGAACTCTGGCTCTGCAGTTCATGAGAATAATGGGGTGTAGGGTAGTATTTAATAAACATTTGTTGACAGACTGACTCACTCAAAGGCTGTAGGATCTGTAGCAACCACCAACAGACGTTACTTTGGTTTAACAAGTTCCAAATGTTACAGTCTTCTTTGCTGGCTGTGTGGAACGCTGCCAGTTCCTGACTTCAGGTAAATCAGGCCGTGCGTTTAAGGAGAGATGCTAAGGAAAGGTCTAAGTGAATTCTTTCCCATAAACACTCATTTAGGAAAATGCACAAGTCATGAATATACAGCTCAGCAAATTATTGCGATGAGAACACACCCAACGTAACCACTGCTCACAACAAGAAACAGGCAGACCAGTTCCCCACGTGATCCCACATTCTTCTCCTAATCCCTGTTCCTGCCTTTCTTCCTGGAAGTCACCCCTGTCCCTTCCTCTCATACACTGTGTTTCAAGCTTTGTATAGAGGAAATCGTTTTATGTGTAGTTTTTGTGTCTAGCTCCTTTTGCTCAACATTGTGCTGGGGAGATTTCTCTGTGCTTTTGCTTGTAGCTAGACATTGTCTGTTCTCACTGCTGAGTATCCGACCGCTGACTCATCCACGCTGGACTTTGGGTTATCTCCAATTTTCACTATTACGAATAATGCTGCAATAGATACCCTAAGAAATTTTCTCACTTTGTCTTTCTACCTGAGGTCCCAATTAGATAAACAGAAGGAAAGACATCACACTCATTTCCCACTCGCACACTTTGAATTCCACAGATCTTAATTATGGTATGACTATTTTTATCACCCCCAAATCACCCAGTGTGATGGCATCTGGAGGCCAGGCATTTGAGAGGGGTATTAGGTTCAGATGTGGCCATGGTAGTGGCGTCCCCATCATGGGCACCGGCAAGGCTTGGGAACCAACTGGACTTGGATAACAAGATGGGAAAGAGTCAAAGATCGACAATCAGGTCAGCACCGAGGGGAGTTGGAGTCATAATGTCATTGGTGGAAATACAGGTGTTAGGATATGGGGAGTCAGGGGAGCGAGGGTGACCAAGAGTTGGATTTTAATGTCCTTCAGAAGAAAGAAGGCTGGGAACTACACTATTTTATCTATTTTATAAATGGGAAAATTGAGTCAAACTCAAAATGCGTCGACCTGCCCCAAATAAAAACACTCATTTCTAACAGAGCTGATGCCAGCACTAAGGGCTCCTGACTCCCCATCACGGCGTGAAAGGAACTGCCATCTTAAAGGACTTCCATTTGTTCTCTTTCAAAGGATGATGACACTGAAAATGTATTTCACTGTCCCCTCTTTTCACTGTCCCCTATGCCTCTGTTACGGCATAGCCTTGCCCGTGGCGAAGGGAAGATGGTCTTTCAAGAAAGCAATAAACACATGAGTTATGGAGGCATCTGGAAATCATTTACCAATTAGAGGAAGAGCAGCTCCAGGGAGCTGACACGGAGCACGGGAAGGACTCACAGGCCCAGCAGAAGGTGTGCCGTATGGGGCCCTGAGTGGGTGATTTGGTCAGAGCTGGGTCAGTGGCCCCAACGTGGGGACCCTCCGGATGCCCTCTGGGAAGCTGCTGGAAGGCAGGGAGAGGGAAGGGAGAGAGCCACCAAACTGCAGCGGGGAGAGGGTTGGGTGCATGGAGGGAAAGCAGCCCGGGGCGTGTGGGCAGCCACAGGCCTTCAGAGTCAGTGCGTGGCTGGCCACATGGACCCGCCATGGATGGAGAAGCAGCAGGCGCACTGAGAGCTTTGCCTCTTCACTGCTCAACTTCTTACCAGAGCTGCACCTTTGGCACGGATCAGAGGGTTCAAGCTGCGTCTCCGGGGCCCGTCCGCTGGGGAAGTGTCACTGCAAGCCGTGGAGTCAGGGATTGAAGGAGAAGGCTGAGCACAGGACTTGGGAAATTAAAAAAACTGTCAAGTTGACCCTTACCTGCCGACCTCCCTCCTCCCTCCTTCTGCTGCCTTTGTTCTTCACGCCGTCCCCTTAGCCACCCTCCCTTGCCAGGACGTTGCCTCTTCCAGGAAGCCCTCTCCAGGCAAAGTGTCCTCTGGGCTCCAAGTGCTCTGCAGCCCGCCTAGCGTGCAGTGCTCTGCTGATCTGTCTGCAGATCTATCCCTCTGTCTGGATTCTAATCTCCCGAGGTCAGGGACTCCACCATTTTCATTATTGTTTAGTCCACTGTCCCAAGTTCTCCATGCTCCTGGTTCAACGACCATGAACTGAGCCCCCACTGTGTGTGCTTGGAAGGAGCCTGGGCCCCCAAATGCTCTGCACCTCCCCCAACATCTCTTTGCGTCTGGGCTAGCGGACATCCTGTCCTGTCTCTTGTCCCCCACACCCTCTATCCCCCCAAGCCTTTGACTCCACACAGCCATTGAACATGGACGGTAATGTTGGGTTAACACCAACCTGGGAGCAGAAAGCTTCAGAAAACCAGCCTCTCAAGATCCAATGTGGACGATCCTAAAGTCCTCTCACCTTGTTTTGCCTGTGGACCTCTTCCTCCGGCCATCCGTCTTCTTGATTCTGGCTCACAGCCATGCTTCCCAGGATCCACTCCAGCCCAAACAAGAACCTTCCTTTTAAACCACCCCTCCCTGATGCTCCAGACACTGAAATATCTTCCCATTGCTGTGTTATCCTCCCACAGGAATGATGGTCTCTTTGTAGAAATGGGCTGCGCCTCTCATGAGGGGGGGTGCCCCCTCTCATACCTTTGCAGAAGCAACCAGTGCATTTCAGGGATACAGCAATCCCCCCTTCTCCATAGAGGGCAGCTTTCAAGATGCCTACCACTGTGCATGGTACCAAACCCTATATATACTGTATTTTTTCCTCTACACACATACTTAGGGTAAGATTAATCTATCAATTAGGCACCATAAGAGATTAACAACCATAGTAAAATAGAATAATTATAATAATATACCATAATAAAAATTACATGAATGTGATCTGTCTCTCTCTTAAAATATCTTAGCATACTGTGCTCACCCTTCTAGTGATGATGTGAGATGATGAAATGCCCACATGATGAGATGAAGGGAGGTGCGTGATGTAGGCACAGGACGGAGCATTAGGCTACTACTGACCGTCGATGACTCGTCCAGAGGAGATCAATGGTTGACTGTGGATAACTGAATCCATGGGAGGCAAAACCTTGGATAAGGGAGGGATACTACATTCCAAGGATGTGTCATCTTTACAGCAGAGGGGCTGGCTGCAGTTTATAAACTACACTTCCCCATCTCATGTCTTCTCTCCATCATATTATTCAATTCAGAGCACTTAACAAGGTTGTTTGGGACACACGAGGTACACAATGATGTTGGCTAATTGAATTGATGAGCCTAATTTCCTTCATTATTCAATTTTGGTGGAAGATAAAACAGTATTTGTTCCTTGTTTAACGAAATAATTAAGAGATCGTGGCTGCACAAAATAGTGAGAAAGTTTTACGTTTATATCTTCTGACTTCGGCATTTATTGAAGCTGGCCAATAGATCATTTTTCAGTTGGCTATAAAAATGCAGTTTATGTCCTCAAACCCAAAGAGCCCACGCAGAAAGTGGGGGGTTCAGAAAAAGGACTGTGACAGACATGGGGTTAGAATTCCCTGTCTAAATTATGGGAGGCCAGGGGTTGCCCCAGCTGGGGAGCTGGGTTGGGGGACTGGATGGCATTAGCCCACGCACCAGAAAACAGAGCAGAGGTGAAATTGAGAAGTAGGAAAATAGAGTAAAACTTCAGTCAGAGCTAACAGAGTGTGTGAGCCAGTGAGACAGCTCTAGGTAGGTCACGGGGCAGTCGCTGGCACCTGGAACACAAAGATGGAGGAGATGGGCTGGGAGTTAGAACCCCAGGCTGCCAGGCTGAAACTGAGGGTCTTCACCATGGACCAGCCATGACCTGGAGGCCAAGAGAGCTGGAGCAAGTGTCAACAAGAAATGAATGCTCAGACTTGGCTTGAAAAGCACCAGCAGGCTGCCAAAGATTGGAATAAAACCCGAGTCCACGCATAGGAGGATGAACACATAAAGTGTGCTATGAATGGTACAGCAATGGAATGACCAAAGTCCAGCTGTGAAAACATGGCCGTTCCTTCCCAGCTGGACCCAACCGAAGAACGAGGACACAAAGGAACATGCTAGTGAAATTCTATTTACTCAAAAACAGAAGAACGGAACCATAGTTTCTAGATTTTAAACACACAGGTGGTAAAACTATAAAGAAAAAGGAGGCCCTATTAGACGAAAGAAGATAGTGAAGGTGGTGGAGAAACAGGGTACTACTTCTTCACCAGGCTGGTGGCTACAAGAGTGTTTGCTTTGTATTTCCGAATTAAATGGTCCACATATGTTTTGTGCACTTTTCTTTTTTGAGGCTCTATTTAATAGCTTTTAAGAAAGTGAGTCAAGGAAATAAAACAATTTAAAAATCCTGCAACCAATTATTTTAAGGGAGGGTTCCCGTCATTGCTTCACTCGCCAGCCCTACATGACCATTTTGGCAGGTTCCCCATAGGCAAAATCTGCAGGCGTCTTGGCCCATTTATTCAACCAACAAACACAGGCCAGGTGCTTGCTATGTGCTGGGTACCATGCTAGCCCCTGAGGGTCTTCACCATGGACCAGGTCTGCTGGTTCAGGTCTGCTCCTTGCTCCTGTGGCATCTGAGTGAACCGAGAAAATTATGTGATGCATAATGCTTCCCTTTCCCCCTGGAATTTCTGGAAGCCCAGAGCTGAAGTTTGGTCTTATTTTGGGTAGATGTCCCTATCATAGATTTTTGGCTATAATTATCTCCCCACCCCCTCCCATCTGCCCCCCTTGTTTCATCATACAAGCTAAGTTTTTACTCATTAGTTTTGCAGGATCTGCCACACTTTACCGGAAGCCACTTCAAATCCTTTTGGGAGGAACTCGGAGAAAATTAGTGAATAGCGGGAAACCCCTTGCTCTCCTCTTAGCCGGGTCCCCCTTTGCTCAGGCCAGGACCCTCCTTCCCCACTCTGCCCTTCCTGGAGCCTGGGCTTGCCTTTTCTGCCCCCTCCACAGACCTCCTCCAGGAGACAGTCCGCCATACCTGAGACATTGGATGGAGGTTGTGGGGGACACTCTTACTTTTTACACCTGTCACATTTTCCAGTCCCTTCACTTCAGAAGCAAACACATGAGCAGGCCTTGTTTCTCTTATTGGTCCCCACCCAGCGGAGCAAAGACTTTGTGAAGGTGAGCGGTGAGCTAGAGTAGGAGCAGAGTTAATCTTGGATTTGGAGGCTGAAGGCTTCCGTTACACCAGCCGTAACAGGCTGGAGAGGGTCCTTCAAGCAGAAATACACTTTAATTTACCATTTTGAAACACCCTTAATCAGCTCTCAGAATACACTTCACTTTGCTACAAGATATGCTGGCAGGAAGCTGTATTTGGACGGACCAGGAATGCCGGCTGACTTTTGCGGCCAGGGGAGGGGTCTTTGAAAACGGCGCTCCCCGATGAAGGTGCTGACTACACCCCGGGCTTGCCTGGGGAGAGGGCACTGGGGCCACTGTGGTGAGTCCAGGACTGCTTCTGGCTTCTCTGGCACCTTCCCCCAAGGGCTTGGGAAAGGAGGGGGCTGCAGACTCCAGGCTTTCTTTGATTCTGTTGGTGTGATAAACCCTAAGCAGGCATCTTTGGAATGTGACCATGCCAAGGATCCTGTTCCCTTTATGACTCCACCAGGCTTCTGGGCCACTTCCAAGACATTATCTGGAGAAAGAAAAATGTTCACGGAGCTGGACAAAAAAAAAAAAAAAAAAAAAAAAAAAAAAAAAAACTGCGAAAAAAAAAAAAAAAAAAAAAAAAAAAAAAAGGGAAAAAAGTGCCTTAATTATGTTTAGAGCCATTTTCAGCATGACTGAAATAAGTTTAGGCTGTTCTGGGGAAATGGGCTGAGAGCTTTGTGCTGTATGGCTAGACGCTCTTGAGTTGGAAGAAAATGCATTCAGAACAACAGTGTGAAGTCCCGAAAATGTGTGCCACTTCCCCCAAACTGCACACCCTCTTGTGTTCCTGCACAAACACACAAATGCACACACACACACACGCACACGCATACGGAAATGCCCACACCCAGGGTCATATTCAAACACACAACCGTCTGCCTACATGGATATGTGGACACAAAGTTCAGAAAGGGAAAGAGAAAGGAGGGAAAGGTGTAATAGAAAAGATATTTTTAAAAAAATTAACATATAATGTATTATTTGCCCCAGGGGTACAGGTCTGTGAATCATCAGTCTTACACAATTCACAGCACTCACCATAGCACATGCCCTCCCCAGTGTCCATCCCCCAGCCACCCACCCCTCACACCCTCTCCCCTCCAGCAGTCCTCAGTCTGTTTCATGAGATTAAGAGTCTCTTATGGTTTGTCTCCCTCCTGATTCCATCTTGTTTCATTTTTTGCCTCCCCCGCCCCGATGACCCCCTGCCCTGACTCTCAAATTCCTCATATTAGGGAGATTATATGATAATTGTCTTTCTCTGATTGACTTATTTCACTCAGCATAATACGCTCTAGTTCCATCCACATCATTGCAAATGGCAAAATTTCGGGGGGCGGGGGTTGATGGCTGCATAGTATCCCATTGTGTATATATAACACATCTTCTTTATCCATTCGTCTGGTGATGGACATCTAGGTTCAGGAAAGACATTTTTAAGAAAACAAGGCCTTTCGTACAAATATCTGGCAAAGAGTAGATACAGAGTTTATGGGCTCTCTGTAAGAAAAAGAAAGCCGTTAGAGAGGATGATAAGATCACATCCAGAGGTTGGGGCAAGTGTGGCTGTGAAGCTTTAGTGTCCCTAGGTTAACAGTAAGTGCACATCTAAACAGAATTTTCTTTGACCCCATCACAAGTTAAGTGTCTATGCCAAACTGATTTTCATATACACACGTATTTCCCACATATGTGGGTGGGATGTGAGACACCTTGGGACCATAATGGCCAGGCAAGCCCCCTGCTCCAGTAAGGACAACAGTGAGTATAATAATACACCCCTTACTATTCTTTTAATAGCTATAGAATCTGTCACCTTTCTCATCCTTGATATTGGTCATTTCTGCTAAGATGTATTCATTCAATCGATCTAAAAGAACCAGCTTTGGATTTCACCGCTGTTTCTCTATGTTTGTGTGTTTTCTAGTTCATGGAGCTCTGCTCTAATGCGCATTAATTCTTCTGTTCTACTATTGTGGGCTTAACTGACTCTTCTTTTTGCTGGTATCTTAATGTAAAATCAGAGTTCACTGATTTTAGACCATTCTTCTCTTCTAATGTCTCAGATTAGTGCAATAAAATTCCTTCTCAGCGCCATTTAGCAACATCCCACACATTTTGATATGCTATGTTTTTAATTTTATTCAGTTCAAATGCTTCCTAATTTCCCTTATGATTTCTTCTTTGACCCTTGAGTTATTTAGAAATGTGTTATTTAGTTTCCAGGTATCTGGAGATTTGCTAGTGATCTTTCAGGAATTGATTTATGTTTTAATTCCACCATGGTCAGAGAACACACTCTGTATGAACACACTTTTACAGTTACTGAGAATTGTTTTATAGCCCAGAATATGACCAATCTTGGTAAATGTTCTGTGTACATTTGAAAAGAATGTCTTCTGCTGTGTTTGGCTGCGGTAACACATAAATGGAAATTAGGTCAAGCCGGTTGATAATATTGTTTAAATCTTCTCTATCCATACTAATTTTCTCTAGACTTGTTCTATCAGTTTTCAAGAATGTGATACTGAAATCCCTATGGTGGACTTCTCTAGTTCTCCTTGTATTTTCAAATGAAGATTTTATTTATTTATTTTGAGAGAGAGAGAAAGAGGGGAGAAGGGCAGAGAGAGGGAGACAGAATCTTAAGCAGGCTGTACGTGCAGCATGGAGCCCCATGTGGGGCTCAATCTCACAACCTTGAGACCATGACCTGAGCTAAAATCAAGAGTCAGACGCTTAACCCGCTGAGCCACTGAGGTGCCTCCTCCTTGTACTTCTTTTATTCACATATTTTAAAGCTCTTACTAAGTGCACACATATTAGTATCGTCATGTCCTCTTGAGGAACTGATTCTTTTAGCATTATAAAATAATCTTTTTATTCATGGTAACATGATTTCCTCTGAAATACATGTTTAATATAGCGAACCTAGCTTTCTTTTGATCTGTGTTAGCAGCATTTATCTTTTTCCATCTTTTCAGCCTAATCATGTATTAATATTTGAAGTGAGTTTCTCATAGGCAGCCTGTACTCGGGTCAGTCTGACAACCTCTACCCTTTTTTTTTTTTTTTAAGATTTTATTTATTTATTTGACAGAGATCACAAGCAGGCAGAGAGGCAGGCAGAGAGAGAGAGAGAGAGGAGGAAGCAGGCCCCCTGCTGAGCAGAGAGCCCGATGCGGGGCTCGATCCCAGGACTCTGAGATCATGACCTGACCCAAAGGCAGCGGCCTAACCCACTGAGCCACCCAGGTGCCCCCAACCTCTACCTTTTAATAGGATGTTTAGAACACTTACATGACAGTTAATTATTTGTATGGTTAGCTTTAAAGTTATGATAGTGCTGTTTATTTTCTATTTGACCCATATGTTCTTTGTTCCTCTTTTTCTCTTTTCTTGCCTTCTTTTGAAATAACTGAATAATTTTATTGTCCCATTTTAGCTCCTTTTGGCTTGTTAACCATTACTCTTTGTGGTGAATTTAGAGTTCAAAGTGCACGTCTCTAACTTACTACAATTTAACTCAGGATGGTATTAGTCACTTTGCCCGTAAGTATCTTATCACAACATGCTTCCATGTCTCTGCTCTCCATCTTTGTGCTCTTGTTGCCACACAGTTTACTACTTTAAACCCCATGCTGTTTTGTCATATTGCTTCTAAACAATCAATTCTCTCTTAAGGACATTTTGGTAATTTTTAAGTCCTATAATTACCCATACACATATCATTTCCTTTGCTCTCCACACCTTTGTGCAAGTCCAGATTTCCATCTGGTGCTATTTCTTTTGACCTGAATGACTCCTTTAATATTTTTAATAGTACAGGTCTGCTGGTGATAAATTCTTCAGCTTTTGTGTTTTCAAAAGTCTTTATTTTGCTTTCATTCTTTTGAGAGATACTTTCACTGGGTATAGAATTCTAGTTTAATAATTCTTTTTTCTTTCAGCACTTTAAAGACATTGCTCTATTGTCTTTTTTTAAAAAAGATTTTATTTATTTATTTGACAGAGAGAGATCACAATCAGACAGAGAGGCAGGCAGAGAGAGAGAGAAGGAAGCAGGCTCCCGGCTGAGCAGAGAGCCTGATGCGGGGCTCGATCCCGGGACCCTGGGATCATGACCTGAGCCGAAGACAGCAGCTTAACACACTGAGCCACCCAGGCACCCCATCCCTATTGTCTTCTTGCTTACATTTTTCTGATGAGAAAACTGCTAGCATCCTTATCTTGTTTCTTTGTACATTTCTTTTCTCTGATTGCTGTTAAGATTTTCTCTTTATTGCCGTTTTTGGCCATTGATTATGATATGCCTTGGTGTCATTTTCCTTATTTTTTTGTGCTTGGGATTCGCTTGTTGAAAAATGCAATAAAATTTGATTTGATTTTTAAAATATCTTTCATGTCTTTACTTAACCCTTTGAACATATGAAATAATATTATTATAAATATTTTAATGCCCTTGTCTCTTATTTCTAATATCTGTGTCAGTTCTAGATCAGTTTTGATTGATTTTTCTCTTTATTATATTTTCCTGCTTATTTGTATATTTGTAGTCTTTTACTGGATGCTATAAATTGTGAATTTTACTTTCTTGGATGTTGGTTAATTTTGTATTTTTAGAAATATTTTTGAGCTGTGTTCTGGCATGCAGGTAAGTTATTTGGAGATAATTTGATCCTTTCAAGTTTTCCAATATTTGTTAGATTAAATTGGAGTAGTACTCAATCTGGGCCTGATTTCCCCCACTTCTAGGGAAAGACTGTGCACTCTATCTGGTACCTTATGAATCAGAGGCTTTCCAGTTTGGTAGGGGCAGCATATTCCTAGCCCCATGTGGAGCATATGCACTTTTACCTGCATCCGCGAGCTTCCCCACAACATTGATATTCCTTTGACTACTCAGGGAGACCCCCACTGCAGGATTCCAGAGTCCTTCTCTATGCAGCTCTATCTCCTTTCTGAGACTCTGTCTTGTGACTATGGCCACCCTGCTTCCTTAATCTCAACTCCACCTCCTCAATTCAGAAGGTTCCCCTGGGCTCTGTTTGGGTCCCATCTCCATGTGCTACAGCCTGGAAACTTCCACAGCTATAAGCTGGAACAACTGTAGGGCTCCCCTCTTTTGTTTCCCATCTCCAGGGACCACTGCCTGTATCACCTGATAGCCAGCATCTTAAATACCATTGTTTCACATATTTCATCCTCTTTGGGGTTAGTAAGTCTAATTTCTGTCATCTACCTTAGCTAGAACCAGAAGTCCTTCTTTGACCTTTTTTTTTTTAACATTTATTTTTTATTTTTTCAGTGTAACAGTATTCATTATTTTTGCACCACACCCAGTGCTCCATGCAATCTGTGCCCTCTATAATACCCACCACCTGGTACCCCGACCTCCCACCCCCACCCCTTCAAAACCCTCAGATTGTTTTTCAGAGTCCATAGTCTTCTTTGACTTTTTAAAAAAATTTATTTATTTTCAGCATAACAGTACCATTATTTTTTCACCACACCCAGTGCTTCATGCAATCCGTGCCCTCTATAATACCCACCACCTGGTACCCCAACCTCCCACCACCCCCGCCACTTCAAACCCCTCAGATTGTTTTTCAGAGTCCATAGTCTCTCATGATTCTCCTCCCCTTCCAATTTACCCTCCATGTCCTCCATGCTTTTTGTTATGCTCCACAAATAAGTGAAACCATATAAATAATCGACTCTCTCTGCTTGACTTATTTCACTCAGCATAATCTCTTTGACTTTTTAATCTCATTTTATAGATGAGGCATCTAAGACTTTGAAGGATTAAGGAATTTGCTCAGGCAGATTCAGCCTGTAGCTGGGAAGTTCATGTTCACATCAGACAGTCCAGAGCCAGAGCCATGCTTGTATGGTCCACATAGTCTATGTAGATGACTTTATTCCGTATTTGTGATAACATTCTAAGGTAAGCATTGTTATTCACTTGTTTGCTTTAAAAATATTTTTTGAGGGTTTTCTATGTGCCAGACTAATTCTAGGTGCTAGGAATGCAGCTGTGAGCAAAGTTTACTCAAGTCTTCTGACCCGTCAGAGCTAACATTCTAGCAGAAGGAAGAGACAAACACACAAGGCAAAAAAGTAAATAATAGAGCAAGTGAGGCAGCAATATTCTAGGAACCATTTCAAACAGGGAAGAGGTGTTACTGACCTGCTGTTTGTCACCTCTCCCTTCCCACTGAGGAGGCCATGGGGTCCGGGCCGTGTTGATCAGAGTCTCTGAGGTTCACTCCCTTTGGAGTCACAAAGAGTAAGAATGAATATAGAGCTCTCAGAGGACAGTGTTCTCAACGCCTGAAGAGAGCTTACCTGTGATGCAGATTTGAGAGGGTGGTTAGGGGAAGACAGAGAAAGAGTGAAAGAATGTCAGTGAGAAGGAGACAGAGAGCGCTACCATTCCCCTCTGGGTTACACCCTTCTCAGCCAGACACCTCTGGATTTGTCAGTTTCTTGAGCTAGTTTGGGTGGAGTTTCTGAATGTGTCCTCAACTGAGTCCTGACTCTTGTAGTCACTGAGGTTTTAGAGACAGAGGAGACCACCACGAACTCTGGAGCACTCACAACTTTCCAGAACGTTCCAGAAAAGAAAAAGGCTGCATAAGGGTCTCATCTTCAGGAAAAAGTCAAGGCAAATGGAAACAGAAGAGCAGTAAATTAAGAAATGAAAGTTACCAGAACCAAAACCAAATGCTGACTTTGATGCTTTGGGATCTTATGGCAAGACCCCCCACTTCCTGACACCCTGAGGTGTCATTACGGTAAAGCACTCCCCCACTCAGGGTTTCCTCTCCATGTTTTATCTCAGAATACTTTTTATTTTGCATAAGTTCAAATGTAAACTGTGTCTCATGATCCCAATTCTGGTGACATTATTGAAAGACCTGACATAGCTGGGGACTTTCTGAGGGCCAACTTCTGGGTTGTTCACCCAGTACCCTGGCCTTCTCACAGTGCACGACACAGAGTAGGGGCCCAGAAGAATGTTTTCTTATGTTCTTTTTTTTTGAGATTATTTATTTATTTATTTATTTGACAGAGAGATAGAGAGTGAGCACAAGCAGGGAGAGTAAGAGAGGGAGAAGCAGGCTCCCCACTGAGCAAGGAGCTTGACATGGGGCTCCATGGGATGCTGGGTTCATGACCTGAGCTGAAGGCAGCCTCCTAACCAACTGAGCCACCAGGCATCCCCGCTTTCTTACATTCTTCCTGAAAATCTGGCTTTCTTGAGACTTCTGCATAACCCCCTCCTTTAGGTTTAGCATGGCCTGTGGAGAAGCCAGTGGCTGTCTTGTTGTGGGTTCTTTATTGGGGGGGGGTTCTAGATTTGCAGGGGTGGGGGTTGGGGATCTTGGTGGCAGTCACAGCAGTTTTATGACAATAAGGGTATCTGCTAAAAACCTATGTTCTGCCTGGTTAGGCCTGTTTGCCTTCCTACTTTCCAACACAACAAAGGTTTCAGACATCTTCCTCATGCCATTTTTCAGTGCTGAACTAACATAGAGTCACAGAGCATTAGATAAAGCTATGAAGGTGTCATCTCTGTTTCTCTCTCTCTTTGGCCTCTTCTCCTGGGGATTTGGCATGCGAGTAGCAGTGACCTTATAACCTAACCTGCCGATAGAATTGTGGAGACTTTTCTGGCAATCCGAGATGCTAACCATCATAATCCAGCCTGTGTCTGTCACCCGTAAAGGCTCTTAGGATTCAGAAATTCAGGAGCACTGCCTACTCCAAGAGTTTGCTTTGTTTCTCCGAGAAATGAAAAGGAAATTTCTAGGAACTACAAATACTGGAGGTATTTGGATACACCTGCTTGCTCAAGAGCTGAAGATGGTAACTTATTTAATCTGTCAAACAAGATCATTAATTTATCAAATGTCATGGATCTCACTCGAGAGAAGTTATTAGTGGAGAACCCCATGGATGTTCTCCTTTACAGTCGAATATCTGTAGCTTATCAGGCTCTAGTAGTAAATCATATTTTTCTCTCTTGCCAAGAGAAAAATCTATTTTTTGAAATTGTTTAGAAGAGAAAGCCACATATTGATTTAAAAATGTATGTGAATAACGTAAGTCCCCAAACTCAGCTATAATATGACAAAGAATAACAAGGAATTAATGAAAGTTGGCAGGAACAAAGGAGGAAAAACTCCAGGAGAAAACTGCGACCTGTTCCCAAGAAAAAAGTGAACCTGAGTTGAAGGGATTACAAAACGAGGCAGATGCCCTCATTCGGCACTTCCGGAATAACGTAGCACTTCCTCCTGGGAGTGGAATGAAGAAATGCTCATTACTGTAATTTCCTTCTGGCAAACAATTAGTGGCTCCTGAACTGTAGTGGCTGGAGTCCCGAGAGGAAAGATGCTCGCTGGAAGCAACAGGGAAAGAAATGTGTTCTTGTGAATGTTCCTGGCACCCCGTTCATCTCCCAGCAGGGTACCCGCACCCGGATAACTGTCTCCCCGGGGGAGCTCATGCGGGACACTGCCTCATGCCCCATCGCTCCTAGCCGAGGACTGACAGAGACGCAAGCATTTTCTAGATCGCTACAAGGGCTTCGCAGCTGAGAACGCCAGGATTCTTCCAGTGTCTAATCATAACCGTCCTCAGATGTATGTGATTATAAACCGATCCCAGATAAAAGAAAATATTTTTAGAGAGGTTGCATCTATTTCTCATACACACTGATGCTGAATCATTCTTTCCACTTTATTCCCTATCTCTTCTGCAGCCTACGTTTCTCCCCTCCCCTCTCCTCTACCCCAGGTCTTTACCCAGCCCGCGCACACCTGTTCCCAGGGCTTCCTCTGATGGGATCCGTTCATCCTTGCCCTTTTCTTGGATAACTGCAGTTTGCTTTGCTTGTTCTCTTCCCTTTTCCACTATTTTTGCCAACTGGCTCCAGGGTGTTTTGTATTGGACCCCAAGAGCCTGTGCGTCCGGGGTCTTCTCTGACCATGGCAGCTGGAGGGTGATGCCCTGTGGCTTCCCGGGGACCTCTTCACCAGAACCCGGGGATAGAAAATGTGTTAAGTGCTGGTTCTACTTTGGCTTTAATTTGCTCATTGATTACAGTCTCTCGAAAGTCTTTCTAACTCATTTACTTTTTATCCAGTGATAACAATATTTTCATCTATAAGGCAGCATGACTTAGAAGCAAAGACTCTGCAACCAGACCACCTCATTCACATTCTGGCTCTGCCACTGACTAGGGGTGTGACCTCGGGCAAATCACTTAACCTCTCTGGATCTTATTGTCCTCAACTGGAAAATGGGGGTAATAATCATTATAGCTTCTTTTTTTTTTTTTTTTTAAGATTTTGTTTATTTATTTGACAGACAGAGATCACAAGCAGGCAGAGAGAGAAAGGAAGGAAAGCAGGCTCCTTGCTGAGCAGAGAGCCCGATGCGGGGCTCAAACCCAGGACCCTGGGATCATGACCTGAGCTGAAAGCAGAGGCTTTAACCCACGGAGCCATAATTACAGCTTCTTAATAGTGCTGTCCTGAAAACTGGATGTGAAACCCTCTGGGAACAGAGCTGAGACTATAGTTAGTCATATTTAAGTGTGTGATAAGTAAAATTTTTTAATACTTTGCCTTCAAAAATAACTTTAAAAATTTTCAGCTAAGACATATACATAGCACAGAAGTCAGAAAAAAAATGTATGAGCAAGAAAGAAATAAGAACAAGACACATTTCCTGCGGCTCCGAGGACCCTCGGGGCCAACCTGGGTTGGATGCTGGTGTTGAGCGGAGTTTGGTGGGCTCTGCAGAGCTCCTCGTGAACTGCACGTTGGGAGAATTAATTCATGAGAACAGGGGTTCCGGCCACAGGGTCAAGGTTCCTTTGGTGCCCAAAGTTACAGCAAAGAAGCTGCAGGCTCGCATGCACACCCAGGCCTATTGAAGAATGGGCAAACATAGGTTCCAAATGTGTTTGTAAGCACCACTTTTACTCTTAGAAGTGGAGACCATCACAGGTTCTGCAGACCCCATCTCCCCAAGCTGGGCACAGACCGGTGCGCTCTCCCCTTCTGCAGAGTCATGTCCCTACCTGTCCATCACACACCTTCATGCAAGACTTTCCTGACTCCCGGTGTTAGGTCTTTTTGGCCTGTTCTCTCTATTCTACCATTTCCTTTTTTCCCTTTCTTTTCAAACTCTTAACACAGACTTCTATGCATTTCATTATTTTAATGGCTAGTCCTGTGGGTTTTTGGTTTTAGTTTATATGTTTTCCCCATTATGATATTGACTAGCATCCCTATTAAACAAAACAGAACAACAGCTTTAAAAACAAAAAACAAAGAACAAAAAACAAAAACAAAAACAAAAAAAAAAAAAAAAAAAAAAAAACAACGAGGCGCAGGAATCAAAGAGGGCTTGCAAACCAGCAACCCAGACTGTTGGTGAGTTGAGAAAAGCGTCCTCCATTCTGGGTTCTTAGGCAGGAGCTGTGTCCAGTCCAGCCAGGGAGTGGGAGGAGTACCAGCCTGATGGGGAATCTGGTTAAGGCAGAGAAGGGCGAGGATGTGCATTATCTAGGGTATGGTTAAAGCAGAGCATTCCTGCACCTTGGAGGGAAAGAAGGTATGTATTCCTGTGTCTGCCACACAACCCTGGGGTTCTGGGAGTTCTAACCCCAGGTTTGCAAGAGAAAATCCCAGCCCAGGGCAGAGGTGGACAGAGTGAACTAATGGCCGAGACTTTGGCTTCTCAGCATCCAGAAATGACAGTGTGCCGCTCCCTGAGAGAGTGAGCAGAGAGTTGAGGCAGTGAGGGACAAAGGACCTTGCTGGCTGCCACATCTGGGGGATGGGTAGGGAGATTGACAGAAGAGGAAGTGCCCACTCGTGGGGCAGCCTGCGGGGAGTGGGCCAGAAAGATCTGCAACTCCCCACTCAAAGTGTGGGTGAGGGGCCTATCTGTCATTTTTTTCTTCTTCTTTTTCTCTGTAGGTAAGGGATCTGGGGGAATGCATGCAGTGCTCAAGCTTTGCTTGTCCTACAGCCGGCTGGACTAACTTACCTGTAGGCAGAGGGCTGTGTATTTCAGGGCAATGGGAAAATCCCCTTATTTCCCCGCAAGTGTGCACAGAGCGAGTTTCTCAAGAGTAGGGGCCATGTCTCATTTTCCTAAGTGCCCTCAGCACCCGGGACGTGGGAAAGTGATTTGTTGAAGGAAAGACCGGGAGGAAGGGAAGGGAAGGGAAGGAAAGGAAAGGAAGCGTGATGAATCCATCCACTTCCTGCACCTCAGAGCAAAGGGGCAAAAAATGTATAAAGCTGTATAGTCTGAGACAAGCATGCGTGAAAGAGCTTAATTCTGAAACATGCATAAAGCAGGTTGTTAGCATGCAGGTGAGTATGAGGGGAGGGGAGCTCAGACCACCAGAGCCTGAGGATAGAAAATGCAGAAGGAGCCTCAGAATGGTCCCAGGGACCCTCTTCCACTGTTGGTGGGAATGCAAGTTGGTGCAGCCTCTTTGGAGAACAGTGTGGAGATTCCTCAAGAAATTAAAAATAGAACTTCCCTATGCCCCTGCAATTGCACTCCTGGGTATTTATCCCAAAGATACAGATGTCGTGAAAAGAAGGGCCATCTGTACCCCAATGTTTATAGCAGCAATGGCCACGGTCGCCAAACTATGGAAAGAACCAAGATGCCCTTCAATGGACGAATGGATAAGGAAGATGTGGTTCATATACACTACGGAGTATTATGCCTCCATCAGAAAGGACAAATACCCAACTTTTGTAGCAACATGGATGGGACTGGAAGAGATTATGCTGAGTGAAAGAAGTCAAGCAGAGAGAGTCAATTATCATAGGGTTTCACTTATTTGTGGAGCATAACAAATATCATGGAGGACAAGGGGTGTTAGGAGAAGGGAGTTGGGGGAAATTGGAAGGGGAGGTGAATCATGAGAGACTATGGACTCTGAAAAACATTCTGAGGGGTTTGAAGTGGCGGGGGGGTGGGAGGTTGGGGTACCAGGTGGTGGGTATTATAGAGGGCACGGATTGCATGGAGCACTAGGTGTGGTGAAAAAATAATGAATACTGTTTTTTCTGAAAATAAATAAATAAAATAAAAAATAAAAAAAAGAATGGTCCTGGGTCCCAGCCCCGCACTGGCAACAATGGGGCTTTCTGCTCAGTTGGGAGCCTGCTTCCCCTTCTCCCGCTGCCTGCCATTCCCTGACTTGTGCTCTCTTTCTGTCAAATAAATAAATAAAAATCTTTTAAAAAAAGAAGAAGAAAAAGGAGCACCAGAGACATGTAGATATGTGACTGTATGATTTACCTGCCCACTCAATACAATTTTGAGAGTAAGTTATAATGGTAGAAATTATTGACTGAAAATTGGTTTTTTATATTGATGGATCTACAATATAGTTCTATTTTAAAAACTCTTTCACAAGAAAATTCTTCCTAAAAAGTAAAAATAACATATATTCATGTACATTGAAGCAAAATTTATGAAGAACTTCTTTCTACTGATCTGAACATTAAAAATAGTATAAGCAGACTTGTGGTTCTTGGCACACATAGTCACATACTTTAATCAGTTTCTTGACCATATGTATCTCTAATTCTGTGTCTTTTCTGAAGAATGATTTTTTTTTGCTTTTGTTTTAGGGTGGTGTATTATTTCAAATTTTTTTCACAGAATCGTTTACAATCTTCAAACTGGTATTTGAAGTTAAGTTAACTTAAAATTGTTAGCATCTTTGATCCCTTCTTGTAGACTGTAACATTTTTATTTAAGAAAATACACTCTCTACAGGTCCGGAGGTACATAGGAACCTCAGATCCCATTCTGCTAAACGAAGGATATTCTCACTTCCAATCACTTATGCCTTGAATATGTAAATGTGTCACCCAAATATTCACATAGGTGTTTTTCTGCCATTTTTCCAGAGTACTTTTCTTTGAAAACATTCTTATACGACCAAATTTGTCAATTTCTTTTATGTTTTGCCAAATGCAGATGCTCCAAAAATCACAGCCTTTCTCAATCTCATTCCATTCCAGTAAAATAAAATTTTGTCTAGTTAAAAATAAGAGCTCTGTCAAAGGCTCCAAGTACTCCACAGCTGAAATATGCAATTTCAAAAACGAAATCTTGTATACTGTTTGAGCTCTTATCTTTTAATTTATTTAGGGCCTCATTTCTGGAGAGATAAATTTGTCTTCCTATTTGCAAGTCTTGTTTTGAATAAATGCAATTCTCTGAAAGTATCAAAAACTTTAAAAGAAGCTTCTGGTGCTCCGTGCATTGATCTCTGGGAATAAAGATTTCCAAAAGATTTTGAAATAAGAAAAGTTACCTCAAATTTAGAAGACTTACAAAAGACTTTAATATCAACACTGGACTTAGATTGATTTACAAGCGAATTCTTCAAAGGGGCAAGTATTTCTCACATGATTAGTTACGACCAGTAAAAAAAGTTCATACTGCACCACAGAGGAATGTTTCATCCATGTCAGCTTTGTACAGTTAGATGTTGTGGTTTTGTTTCTGTATATAGTATTATTCTCAAGTTTTGATGACTGTCATTTCTGTTTGATTGGTAGAACATCACAGCCTTTACAAATGTAATTATGAAATATGTGCGAACCACAGTGAGGGCCAAATGTGGTTTCTTTGGTTTTTCTAATTAGTAGAAGGATAGTTTCTAAGCCAATACTATGCTTCATCAAAATATGTGTCTGTGTATAACCTCACAAATAAACAATTTTCATTTTAACATTGAACTTTTTAACTGACTTTACAGAGGCATTTATGATAATGTCAACTGTTCCGTCACTGACAGAGTGAACTTCTAAAAGCTTAGCTTTGATGCTCTGAAGTCTATGAAAAAAATCACATCATTACTGAGATTTGCTTAAATTGTTCTGTTTGAAGAATTTGATGACACTGTTATAATACTGGTATCGTTTATCTGTTTTCAATATTTCTTTTCAAGCAAAGCGACAGAAACCATATCATTTCCCTTTTCGGACCCAAATGAAAAGACTTTGAATTGTAAATAAGTAAAGTAATTTACTTCTAAAGTTGATCATTCGATCTTGGTGGAAGTCTTGCTTCACAGAGTGATACGTAAAAAACGTTCTGCTCCCGGGCGCCTGGGGGACTCAGTGGGTTAAAGCCTCTGCCTTCGGTTTGGGTCATGATCTCAGGGTCCTGGGATTGAGCCCCACATCGGGCGCTCTACTCAGTGGGGAGCCTGCTTCCCGCCCCCCTCTGCCTGCTTGTGATCTCTGTCTGTCAAATAAATAAATAAAATCTTTAAAAAAAAAAAAAAAAAGTTCTGCTCCCAGGCATATAAAATTGTCGTGTTGGAACACAGTCTTCCCAGAGTCATGATTAACTTCCCAAGTAGATGCTGATGCCTTCTCTGCTGGTTTAGTCTCCTGACTGCCATGTAGCTGGTAATACAGCTGCTCTGGTGGATGTTAAATACTGGAAAACATTGCATGTGAGTTACATCAACTGTCTTGAGAAATGGAAAGTTGCTCCCTAACTTTTTTTTTTTATTAAATATATACTTTATATTGCTTTAGCTCATTCCCGACAAAAAGGTTTATTGTAAAACTTTTAAAAAGCGCCGCCAAACAATAAGATAAGCACGTCTAAACTTAGACCATGCAATAAGACAAAACCATCAGAAGTAACAAGAGCATTTGGAGTATCCTCTTCTGCTTGAAGGCAGGGCTGCTTCGTCTCTGTTTCCCTCGCATCTGTCACATATCTCTAACGTATGATTTCTCCACTCCCACCAAGCGCACTGGCAGGGCCCTGCAGTATTATGCATTGACAGGTCACAGCATGGGAAATGGCCCAACTGGTTGATGCATCAAGAACAGAGACGTTGACTACTTTTGCCATCACCTCTAGACACTAAGAGGTGTTAGGTGTCCTTAGCTCCTTGGTACTGAGCACGCACATTCGTTTTTTTGCCACCCAAACCCCGCCCCCCATAATTGTACTTAAAGGAAGGAGTTTATTGAATCTCATTTGGAAAATGACCAAGGAAATAAGTTGTTATTCTTTCAGATTTAATCCCTAGTAGTGAGAATTCTCTTAATTTCATGTGAACCTCTCACATTATTAAAGCCCATAGCAGAAACCGAAGCATAAGGACTTGTGAAATATATCCTGCCTCATTTTAATATAATTAATAAGAATGCTTTGTTAAATACGGGGAAAGGCCAAATGGAATGACACGTAGTATCAATAGGCATAAACTGGGAAGCCAAGACATAAGGGCCACACAAACAGAAAACGGAGAAAATCAGACTGGATTTCCAGAAGTCAAACAGAAAGGTGCAAAAGCAATGCTCAAAGAGTTCATGGCTAAAAATACTTCCAAACAGGTCAAGGACCTGAAGCCACTGGATTAATGGGGATGCTATCAAAATGGCAAACTAGTTTTTTATTGTCTTCCCCTGAAAGGAGGCCATTTTGATAGTCGTCCATAGACAAAATTGTGTTTGTGGAAGTCTGAGTCCAGCAGAGAAGTTCCGGCATGCTGTTGGAGAAACAAACAAACACAAAACACTGCTGCTTTGAAGAGGCCATTCTAAGGACTGGACGAGATGACTCCTTCTTTAAATATACCAACAAAATGAGAAGTTTAACAGAGAGATAGAAATCATAAAAAAGAACCAAACAGGAATTCTTCTCAAGCACACACAAAACATTCTCCAGGGTAGATCCTATGTTAGGTTACGAAACAAGTGTGACAAATTTAAGAAGATTGAAATCATACCATGTACCTTTTCTAACCACAATGGCATGAAACTAGAAATCAATAATAGGAGGGAAACTGGAAAATTTACTAATATGGGGAAATTAACATACTCCTGAACAAACAATGGGTCAAAGAAGAAAATGAATAGGAATTAAAAATATCTCGAAGCAGATGAAAATGTAAACATAATATACCAAAATTTAAGGGTTGAACCAAAAGCAGGTTTTAAAAAGGTTTTATTTACTTATTTGACAGAGAGAGAGAGAAAGCATGAGCTGGGAGAGGGAGATGGAGAAGCAGGCTCCCTGCTGAGCAGGGGGCCCAGTGTGGGACTTGATCCCAGGACCCTGGGATCATGACCTGAGCTGAATATTACTCAGTCATCAAAAAGAATGAAATCTTGCCATTTGCAGTGATGTGGATGGAGCTGGAGTGTATTATGCTGAGCAAAGTAAGTCAGTCAGAGAAAGGCAAATACCATATGATTTCACTTGTGGGTGGAATTTAAGAAACATAACAGAGGAGCATAGAGGAGAAAAAAAGAGGGAGGGGAAGCAAAGAAACAGACTCTGAACTCCTGAGAAAAAAACTGATGGTCACTAGAGGGAAGGGGGTGGGGAATGGAATAGGTGATAGGGACTAAGGAGGGCACTTGTGACTGGGTGTTGTATGTGAGTGTTGAGTCACTAAATTATAGAATTGAAACTAATATTACACTGTAAGTTAACTAACTGGAATTTAAAGAAAAACTTTTTTAAAAACCTAAAAAATAAAATAAGTAAATGAGACCAAGACAATTCAATATCTGTTTGGGGAAATGATGCTTCCATGAAACATAAATAAAAATTAATTCCATTTTGATGGTAGCTTTAAGTGTGAAAGACAAAAAGTGAAAGCTTCTAGAAAAATCTATGAAGATGTTTTCATGAGTTCAGTAGGAAAAGTTAACTTAAAGAAGACACTAGAAGCACTAGTTATAAAGGAGGAGATTGATAAGTTGGATTCCATTACATTTAAGAACTTCTTTTCATTAGAAGACACCATAAAAAGACAAAAAAAGAAAAAGCAAGCTATAGAGTGTGAAAAGATATTTCAACACTTACATAGCCACTAAGGGACTCATATCTAAGGACATGAAAGATTTCTTTATGTTAATAAGAAAAGGACATACAATCCAATAAAAAAAACACTGGGTTAGTGACTTGAATGGGCAAATCACAAGAGAGGATATCCAAATGGCTGATAAACATATCTTCAACCTGATTGGTAATCAAGGAAGCACAACTGATGTGTACAATAATATAATTCTAATCACTCTCCAGAATTACTAAAATTAAAGAGAAAACACTAAATGTTGATGAGGATGTAGACCATCAGGCATCCTTATCTACTGCTAGTGAGAGTGTAAATTAGTACAATCTTGGAAAACAGATCATCGTTATCTGTAAAAGTTGAATATATGCATAACCTTGAACTTGGAGTTTTCATTCCTAGTTACAGACCAACAGAAATGCATGCATAGGTCTAACAAGCAATTGCACAAAAATGATCACAGCAACATTGTATTTATTTATTTACGAAAGCCAAAACATGGAAACAGCCAAATGGACATCAGTAGATGAATCAACAATGGAATGGATGAATATTGCTACCATGAAGTATATTCATAGTAGAGCAGAAAAACTGAGCAAAGCAGAGCCATATGCAAAACAAAACAAAACAAAACAAATAATAAAAACCCAGTACTGAGCAAAAGAAGTCATATGCAAGAGAGTAAAAATGTGTGATTCTGTGTATCCTGTTACAAGTCAGGATAAAAAAAAATAAGGAAGGAAGAAAAAGAAGTCGGCATAATGGTTAAATTTGGAAGGAGAATACAATGATTGGGAGAAGGCAGGAGTGATTTTGGAGTGTTGTAATATTCTTTTCCTTGACCTGGAGTAGGTTACACTGCTGCTTGCTTCGTGATGATTTATTGAGGTGTCCAATTTTTGTTGTGTGCACTTTCCAGGTGTTTTTTAAGGCATTGGAGATAAGGGACTGAACAGAAAATTGCTATCTCCCCATCACTGGGAGAGTTCCAATCCTAACAGCATAGCTCTTGTATGTCTGCATGGAGGCAAAAGGAGCTGTCTTTGAGAGCAAGCTGACCAGGAATACTTAGCCCATTTTACTTTTATTTTTGTCAGATTACAAAATAACCCAAGCTCATTGTAGTAAATTAGGCATGTATGGTAAGGTTTGAAAAAACAAATTTTAGCATCTCATCAGTCAGAGACCATCCCTGCTCGCATTTTGGCTATTTCCTTTCAGATTTTTTCATTGCGTTTTTCTGTACTTATCATCCTATAATGGTTTTAAAAATCATCCTTCTTAAATCAAACTGTCTCATTAAAAATTTCACATTTTTAAAGGTTCTTTATCAGTCCCCTTTTTGGGAACCCCCAATGTTTCCTACAGTGGTTGTACTCTATTCTTATTGGAAATGTAGGTTGCTCATAATTTTTCTATGTAATAAATGATTTTCCAGTCAAAATCTCAAATAGAAATATTGGCTTATGTTTTGCATCGTTGTCCTAGGTTGGATTACCTGGGAAGGGAAATGACTAGAATAAATATAAACATTTTTAAGGCTCTTGACAAATATTTTCATGTTGCTCTTGGAAAGGTAACCACAATTTAGAGTCCCATGGACACCGTCTAGTCAAGCCAGGAATGGCGGTCGTCAGGAAAGGACAGTGAGAGCCTTGCGTGGGTATCATGTCTCCACAGCAACCAGCCTCCGTCAGGGTCAGGGCATCCTTCCCTGGGGCGCTGTGGTGCTCTCCCCCCAGCTCCTCCATTATCACATTTGGAAGATCTGAACATCTGAGCACTCACACTCACAAGACCGTCCTCACGTGGTAGGGTCTCCTCATCATACACATATCCACACTCACATGTGTTCATGTGCGTACACTCATACACTCACTCACACACACGGGAGGGGAAACATCAGCTACAATCATGGTTGCCCATGTTTGTAAATGATCCTGTCCACTCCTGCAGCACTCCTTCCAGCTTTGTGCTTTTTTTTTTTTTTTTAAGATTTTAGTTATTTATTTGACAGAGAGAGAGAGAGATCACAAGTAGGTAGAGAGGCAGGCAGAGAGAGGGTGGGAAGCAGGTTCCCTGCTGAGCAGAGAGCCCTATGTGGGGCTCCATCCCAGGACCCTGGGATCATGACCTGAGCTGAAGGCAGAGGCTTTAACCTACTGAGCCACCCAGGCGCCCCACATCTTGGTGCTTTTATTAGGATGGCCTTATTAAATTGCTTTTTGGTATTTGTAGCATGTATTTTTACAGCTATGCTCTAACACTCATAACACCTGGGCGGGGGGAGGGGCACAGCCCTATAAATAAAATCCTCATTCACCACGGCAGCTAATAAAGTTCTTGTTCTCTACTTCTCTCTCGATTTTCTTTTTATCAGAGCCAAATCATGCGGCAAATGAAAGCTGACATCTATGAGATTTCCCATACACATAATTTAGAGTATGAGCTGTAAAATTCCACTAAAGCAAAATTAAGCATAAGACAAAGGAGCACTTAACATCCCCGGGACCCACCACGTGAGTCTGGTGGGTATTCCTTTCCATCGCCTTTCCATTTGCCGGTGTTTTGCCCTTCTGTTCCCGCCTTTACTCTTGCACCTTGAAAGGGCTCCAGAAAATTCCTTCTGTCTGGGCAGCTTTCACATTTGCTTTCTTTCAACTCAGTGGTCCGTGTACGGTGCCTCAGCTGAGTGCCGAGGCATGTGGTGAGTCCATAAAGGTAAATAACGCATGGTACCCCTCCTTTAAGGTTTCAGAATCTAGGGGGGACCATGCAGGGCCATATGACCCATGACCCAGACAGGCCAAAGCGCTAGTGAAATATTAATGCAACAGAGGCAGGGGGGGCGGACGGAGCACGCGGCACAAAGTTGGGGCAAGAACTTCAGTCTACCCACCCTGTCTGCTTTTTTTTCTAGTTGATTACCTATTCTAGCAAGTTCTAATGACCCTGAAATGGAGACCTCTAGGAACTCTGGAAGAAATAGGCATCACCTTAGAGCTGAGGTAACAAAGAAAAGTCTTTCTCTGTCACTACTCATATGATTTCATAGTATATTTAAAAATATTTCTTGTGTCCTTATGGGCAACCTACTATAAAATGGGGGAAATCCCTATTTATATGACCTTATAATACATTTAAAATATTTTTTTGTTTCTTTATGGACTCCCTGTTTTTCTTAAAGAGAAATTTCCAGTTATATTATATCACCCCTTAATACGTTCTAAAATATTTCTTATACTCTCATGGACAGTCTCCTATGTTTTTCTTCAAAGAGGGTTGCTTTCTGAACGAATGCTGTTCATCGGCCGTCACGAGACAACTAAGGTGGCCTGGGGACGCTCCCATGGGGAGGATGATGTGAAGCTGACACGCTCAGGCACACTGCAGACTCATGTGGGTCATTCTTCGAAGGAGACAAATTATGGTAAGTTCAGAACACACCAATGTCTGGAGGGAAGACGTGTTTTGCGGAGACGACAGCTCTTGTGTTCAGGAACATTCCACAAAACACTGGGTGACAGACATTTCACTTTCAGGAACCAGAAAGTGACTTACTAATAGAAGCCAGATCCTCCAAACCTTCTCTGAGAGGTAGGATCCTGTTTTGCGTTAATTTCTCTGAATGCTTTGTAGAGATTTATTCATTAGTTAATTAACTATTTGTCCACTCGTTGGGTAAATGCCTTGTTTGGGCCATTAGAGTAGCTCTGGAAATACCAACAAGGTTCCCCTTCACGGAGCCTGTGTGCTACCAGGCAAATCTGTTAGTCGAGAAGAGGGCAGGGAGAGCTGCTCAGCACATGGTGTGAGAAAAGTCTTCTCCACAGGCATCTACCACAGAAGTAAAAACCAAAAAGATGTTGAGGGAAAGGGTGACTGCTCAGTTCTGTTTCGCTAGGTGTCTTCATTTGCTCAGGCTGACAAAGGATCACAGATTGGGGGGGGGGGCTTCAACGCAGCCACTTATCTCTCCCACTTCTGGGGACTAAAAATCCAAGATTAAGGTGTATGGCAGGTGTGGGTCTTTCTGAGGCCTTTGCATGGCATGTAGACAGTGGTCTTCTCCCTGTGTCCTCCTGTGGTCTTCCTTCTGTGTGCGTCTATGTCTCCACCTCCTTTCATGAGAGCGTAAGTCAGATTGGGTATGGGTCTATCTTAAGGGCCTCATTTTAACTTAATTGTTGCTTTCAAGACCCTATCTCCAAATACCATCACACTCTGGGTACTGGGTGTTAGGACTTCAAAGTAAGAATTTTGGGAGGCACAACTCAGCCCATACAGTTTATAATAAAATGAGCCCTTGGTTGAGAGGCTCATTTTAGACACTTGGTGTACCCATTTCTTCATTATTACCACAGTCTGCAAGCTACCTTCAAGGAAACCGAAGTTTGGGGAATTTGAGTGACAAAGCCAGAGAGATAGAACTTTCTAGAAGCAGAATTTAAATGTAGTTTTACCTGCATCGAAATTCTGCACCATGTTAAGCCTCTGCGAAGTCAGTAAGCTGGTACTTGTAGACTTTGAGGTAGGTGAGATTTTCTCTCCATTGGCTTCTGCCCTGCATTTCCAGGAATGCAAGGAGGGCTGTGGGGTGGTGGTAAGCAGATTTGTTCAGTCAGGTTATTGTCCCACTCTGTGACCCTAGGCAAGTTCTTCAACAACTGCCAAGTTATTCCATTTTCCCATTTGTAAAACCCTTCAAAGTTGGAGGGGTAGTAATTAAAAGAGGTAAGATACACGGAAGTACCTGACATGAGATGCATGCTCTCTTAACTACTGGGAACACAAGTTTCCTCTTCTGTAGACTGGGAATATTGATACTCTTTGAGACTTCTGAGATCTATGATTGAGAGGTCATCTGGAAAATGACAGGGACATAGTATTCATAAAAATGGCAGCCATCATTGTTATTAATCTTTCCTTCTTCCTTTCCTTATGCTGCCTCTTCTCCATCCCACCATATCCACTCTGTGGACCTTGCCTATCTACCTATTTACCTAAGCCTTACACCTTCCTGGTGATACCTAGCTATTCTCACGGATTACTCTGCCCTAACATGAATGCATTCCATGCCCATTTTTAGGAACTCCTTATTCTAATGGGCAGGTGGATCCCTGGGCAAGGCGGTGCATACTGTTTGACTCTCAGAGCAAGCTGTCAGCAATTTCATAAACACAGCAATCATCCCAGCCAGGGCTGGAAGCTCAAACAGTTAACTCCTGATCAATTAATTTAATCAAGACTTGGCCAACTCATAAATTGTTCAGGCATGCCATTAGCTCAAAAGTTCTCTTGTTGGCTAATTGCTTAAGTGATTTTTAAAAACGTTTTAATGAATGACATTGCCGTTGGATTCTGTGCTATTTATTTTTCTATCAACAAGAGAAAGTTGCATGAATGTTTGAAATGAAAAATAAAGCAAAGCAATTCAGGTTAAGATCTGGAACTTGCGGGGTGGGAAACTAGATCCACACAGTTGTAACCTTGCCCTGGCGGGATTGTAAAGCCACATCAAAAGCTTTCATTCTTTTCCTCTTGCCTCCTGTCACACATTCTGCTTGGAGCATGTGTCATACAGATGCAGTGGTTCCAAAGTTATTAAACTTGTGTGAGCTCATCACTCTTATGCAAAAAAATTTACCAGCCACAAAATACCAATGGTGGTTTGCAGGCTGACGGTAAAAGCTCTCTTGATTGCTGGATGGAGCTAGTTCTCTGGGACATTGATGTCACCCTGCCCACCCATGCCATACCCTCCCCTTATGTCTGTTGCCATGTGTCTTCCAGAAAGGATCCAGAGGGGATTTGGAGAGGTTTTATAGGCTCATGTGTCTGCAGAGGTGAACAGAGTGGCCAGCAGTTCTGATGGAACTCCCCATTACCCCGACTGTGATGAAACAGAACATGGGAGAAGGAGAGTGTGAGAAAAGGAGAGAGCCACAGAGAAGGTGCTGGTAAAAGAAAAGAGAAGACAATGTAGACAAAGTAAGAGAGGAAGAATAAAAAAAATAGAAAATGATTACTCAAGAGAAAGAGCTAGAAACACAGAACTAGGAATCAAGAGATAGAAAGAAAGGTAGGGAGAAAATGAGAGATTGGATGTAAGAGAGAGAAGAGGAAAATAGGAAAATAGAAATTGTGAGAAAAAAGGAAAAAAATTTAAAAATTTGCATATGGGGGGGATAAAATCATCTGGCAACTTTATTTGTCAAGGTAACATCAATATTCTATTTATACTCTCCGAAGTTAGCTCTTCGAGAAAGCCCAGGAATGCACTCTTGCCGTCCCTGCGTCCTCCCTTATGTTCCAAGTGTTGCTTACATAATGACCTCATTGATCTAACTCCTGGCTCAACTCAACATGTCCCTTGTACTACAACAGCAGTGACTTGGCCCTTGAGCTCCGTGGAGTGTGACAGAAGTGTGGTGCCAAGTGCTTGCCCTGGTTTTTTCGCTTGTACCCAGTGACTTTGACGTTCCATGTATCAGACTTGTTCAGGCCACCATCTAAAACATTTGCCAGCTCGGCAGACCCGTGGCTTACTACCATGGGGCACAGAACTTGGGCAAGTTTGGCGAGGAGCAGTCTATAGAAAGGCAAGCAGTTCAGTTGGGTCCCAGAAGGCCATGGAAAGTAGAATTATCCATATGACAGTCACGTCCTAAAATCCTTACTGCCTGTCATTTCTTTGTTTGTCCTTAAAGTCTGGGCAATTTTTCTAACTTAACTTTGAGTTTCCTTGTGGGGTCCAAAACACAGACACTGCAAAAAAAAAATTAATAATAATAATAATAATAGAGCAATGGCCTTCATCTTTACACTGATTATGTAAGAGTGGCATGGGTGGTATTCACGATTCCTCACACTACACTCACACTTAAGTGTGCCTCCACTTAATTTTAGTGTAGTGTCATTTATCAACCTTTCCTTCTGGTTAGCATTTTCTGTGTCTTGTTTTTTTTAAAAAATCCTTACTGGGGCATCTGGGTGACTCAGTCGGTTAAGCTTCTGTCTTTGGCTCAGGTCATCATTGCAGGGTCCTGGGATCGAGTCCCACATGGGCTCTTTGCTCAGCTTCACCTGCTTCTCCCTCTCCCTCTGCTGCAAATATCTAAAACTGATGCTGATTTGTTAAAAATATGTTATTTCCTATTGTTCTGCAGTGCTACTTCTAAACACATACCTTCATGGGTCTGTCTCTGGACTCTCTTCAGCTCCATTGGTTTATTTTTCTACTTTTGCACTAATACCATTCATTCTAGCTTTCCAAAAAATCTTGGTACCTTGCAGAGTAAGTCTTCATGTTGGACTTTTTAAGAATGCCTTGGTAGTTGCATTTCCCTATGAATTTTAGAATCAGCATGTCGATTCCCACACAAATAAATAGCCACACAAATCGGTGGGGATTTTTGTTGGGATTTCATGGAATCTATCAGTCAATTTGAGGGTAATATTTTTTACCAGGTTTTCTTCATTCCCTCTGTCTCTTTCTTTCTCTGGGTATATTTCAATCCAGAGTTATTACACAGTCCTCCATTTATTTACATCTTCTCTCTCTCTCTCTCTCTCTCTCTCTCTCGAGAGCATACAAGCAGGGACTGGCAGAGGGAGAGGGGGAGAGAGAATCTTAAGCAGACTCCACACCCAGAGTGGAGCCTGATGTGGGATGGATCTCAGGACACTGAGATCATGAAATAAACCAAAGTCAGGAGTTGGGAATTTAACCAACAGAGCCTCCCAGGTGCCCATCTCCTAATATTGTTTTATTTCTTGAATTATCTTTTATTAGAATTATCTTTATCTTGAATTATCTTTTATTAGATTTGGTTTTGTTTGATTTAATATGTTATTATATACAAGTATCTGTTTTAAAGTATATATTATATTTATTGTTGCTTTATAGGAAAGCAATTATTTTTGTATTTTCTGTAGTGATCTTGTATTTAACAGTTCATTATAATAATTGGTAAGTTTAAATTTTTCTGTATATACAATTATGTTATTTTAAAAAATCTGTTTATAATTTCTGCCTTCCAATACTTAATACCTTACGTTTATTTTTATTGCTTTATTGGATTAGTTTGAACCACAAATAAAATGTTAAGTAGCAATAGTGGTCTCAGACATCCTTATCCTGACCTCAGAAGGAAAGCTTTTAATATTTCACTGGTAAGTATAGTGTTTCCTGTAGGTTTGAAAAATAATCAACAAATTATGAAATTTATCTTCTTTTATTGGTTTGATAAAAATTTTTTTAAATTATAAATGGACAGGGCGCCTGGGTGGCTCAGTGGGTTAAGCCGCTGCCTTCGGCTCAGGTCATGATCTCAGGGTCCTGGGATCGAGTCCCGCATCGGGCTCTCTGCTTGGCAGGGAGCCTGCTTCCTCCTCTCTCTGCCTGCCTCTCTGCCTACTTGTGATCTCTCTCTGTCAAATAAATAAATAAAATCTTTAAAAAAAAAAACAAAAACATTAAAAAAAAATTATAAATGGACATAGAATGTTCTCAAGTGTGTTTTGTACCTATATTGATGTAACTGTATGATTGTTCTTTTTTATTCTGTGTGAATTACCTTGGTTAATTTTCACATGTAAAGCTTATCTTTTATTCTTGGAATAACCCACTTTGGTGATGCCATGTTATCTTTTTTAATATATTGCTGGACTTGGTTTGCTAATATTTTATTTAGGATTGTTGCCCAATTTATGATTGAGATTGGTCTGTAAGTTTCCTTTTTTATACTGTTTTTATGAGCTTCAGGATGAGAATGTTCCAGTCAAGGTTGAACCAGCCTTATGAAACAAGAGAAATTCCCTCTTTTCCTATTTTTTACAAGAATTTCTGTTCTTTTGAGATAGGCATTATTTTTACTTCAATATTTGGTATGACTAGGCAATGAAGCCTTCTGGGACTTCATTTGTGAGAAAGATATCCTTCTTGGAACACTGCATCAAAAACTAATGATGTATTTTATGGTAACTAATATAGCACAATAAAAAAATAAAATAAATAAAATAAGGAAATAGAAAAAATAAAGATATCTTAAAGTTTGGTTTTTTTTAAAAAATAATGTTCTTTTGAGGTTATAATTTACAAAGAGCAAAATTCATTCTTTTGAAGTGTACAGTCAGGGAGTTTCCACAAATGTGTAAAGTTGTGAAACCACCATCAGAGTCAGTATATGGAACACTCCCACCACACCAGACACTTCCCAAAACTTTCAACCCCAGTCCCAGGCAACCAGGGCTCAGTCTTCTGTGCCTATCGTTTTGGCGTTTCTGGAATGCTGTGGAGTGAGATCATATGCACACAGTCTTCTGAGTCTGGTTTCTTCCACTGAGCATAATGCCTGGGAGGGTCATCTGGTTGCGGTATGTGTTGGGTTTGATCCCTTTTGTTGCTGAGTGTTGCTAGTCAAATAAATGAAGTACCACAATTTGTGTAGCCATTCAGCAATATGTGGACACTTGGGTTACTTCCAGTTTGGGCTACTGGACTAAAAACAGTCACCTACAGCTCTTTATGTTGGACATACAGAGGAGTAAAGAGCAAGGAGGGATGACTACTTGACTACACGGCATTAGTGTAGTGTCATTGCTGGGCCATAGGGCAAGGATAGTTTTCACTAGAAAAAAAAAAAATAACCAAACTTTTCCAAAGTGGTTATTTTACATTATCACCAGCATCTTCACCAATATTTGATATTGTAAGTTTTCCCCCAAAACAGCCATTTTAATTTGGGGGGTTTTAATATGCACTTTTCTAATAAAAAAAAAAAACACTGAACATTTCAGTGTTTATTTGCCACATGTATAACTTCTGTAGTAAAGTATCTGTTACAGTCTTGCTCTGTTTTTATAGGGTTGCCTTCTTAGAATTTAATTGGAAGAGTCACTTATGTATTTTGGATACAGATCCTTTACCAGATATGTGTTATACAAATATTTCCTTCTAGTCAATGACTTCTTTTTTAAAGAGCAGAGATTTTTAATTTTGATGAAGTCAAATTTTGTTCTTTTATTGCTCATACTAGTAGTGTTGTAACTAAAAATACTTTGCCTTACCCAAGTGACAAAGGTTTTTCTATATTTTCTTCTAGAAATTTTAGATTTGGGTTTTTCATTTAGTATGATCTTGAGTTAATTTTTATGTGTTGTAAGTGTTCAGTTGCTTCTTAAAGTATGTACAAAAGACTGTCATTTCTCCATTGAATTAGCTTGTCACCTCTGTCAAAATTCAAAGTAATATATATGTGCGGGTCTATTTTCACACACTCTATTTCTGTATGTCTATCCTTATGCCAAAATCACATTCTGGATTACTGCAGCTTATAGTAAAACTTAAAATCAGATAATAGGATTCCGTTAACTTTTTTGTTCTCTTTCAAAACTTCTGTATTCCAAATATTTTTTACAAACATCAATTTCTATGGAAGGAAAAAAAAAAAGTCCAGCTGGGATTTTTATTGGCTTTGCATTGAGTCTGTAGATCAATTTGGGGAAAACTGACATCCTAATAACTGTTTTCCTATCCATAAACATGATACCCATTTATTTAGATCTTTAATTTCTATCAGCAATGTTTTATAACTTCCTGCATCCGAGTTGTGCACATATCTTGTTGGATTTATCCCTAAATATTATATATGTTATATATGTTAATGTTATAATATTATATATATAATATATATAATATAATGTTATAAATAATGTTCTAAAATATCAATTTTCAATGACTCATTGCTAGTATATACACAAACAAAACTGATTTTTGTACTGATTGTCTTACTCTTATAATATTGCAAAATCCACGTATTAATTCTAACTTTTTTGAAGATTCTTGGAGATTTTCTTCATAGAGGAGCACGTCATCCGTAATTAAAGTTGGGTTTATTTCTTCCTCTCTGATGCCTTTTATTTCATATCCCTGGCCTATTCCACTGGCAAAGGCCACTAGTACAATGTTGTAACAATCAGTGACAGCAGACATCCTTTTCTTGTTGAATTGTAGGTCTAAAGTCTTTTACATTAAATATGAGGTTAGCTGTAGGTTTCTTATAGGAAGTTCTGTTCTACTTTAAGTTTTCTATGAGTTTTTATCAGGAATCTAAGTTATATTTTGTCAGATGCTTTTTCTTCACTTATTGAACTAGTCATGTGGTTTTTTTTCTGTCTACAATCTGTATATAGGGTGAATTACATACTTGATTTTTTAAATGTTGAACCAACCAAGCATTCCCAGAATAAAATTAATTTTGTCTTTTAAGTACACTGTAGAATTCAGTTTGGTAATATTTCACTAGATATTTTTGCATTAATTTTGATTATGGTTATTACTCTGTAACTTTTTCTTTTCTCATAATATCTTTTTCTGGTTTTGGGATCAGGGTAACGCCAGCCTCACAGAGTAAGTTGGGAAGTATTTCCTGTTCTTTTTTTTTTTTTCTAGAAGGTTTTATGTGGAATTGGTATTATTTCTGCCTTAATTGGTAGAATGTACCAGTGCAGCAATTTGGATGTGGAGTTTTCCTAATGGAAAGATTTTAAATATGAATGCATTTTCTTTACTAGATATAGGGCTATTCAGACTATCTATCCTGGCTGAGTTCTGGTCATCTGGTGTTTACAAAGGAATTTGTTCTCCTTTGTTCTAAGTTGTTGAATTTATGTTATGTTCAGCAGTTTTACATAATATTTCCTTGTATTTTATCATGTTAAGAATGCTTAACATGTGGGCGCCTGGGTGGCTCAGTGGGTTAAGCCTCTGCCTTCGGCTCAGGTCATGATCCCCGGGTCCTGGGATTGAGTCCTGCATCGGGCTCTCTGCTCAGCAGAGAGTATGCTTCCCCCTCTCTCTCTGCCTGCCTCTCTGCCTACTTGTGATATCTCTGTGTGTGTGTCAAATAAATAAATAAAATCTTGAAAAAAAAAAAAGAATGCTTAACATGAGATTTACCCTCTTAACAAATTTGTAAGTATATAATACAGTATTGTTAACTACAGGTACAATCTTGTACAGCACACCTCTAGAACTTACTCCTCTTGCATAACCAAAATTACGGACCCATTGACCAGCAACTCCCCATTTTCCCCTAGATAACCATGTGTTCTCTGTTGGATCTGTAGTTATGGCCTCTTTCCTCCCTGATATTGGTAATTTGTCTCTTCACTATATATATATCTTTTTTCCCCAGATCAGTCTACCTAGAAATTTAACAATATTATTCTTTTCAAAGACTCAAGTTTCAGTTTCATTGATTTTCACTATTGTTTTTTTGTTTTCAAATTCACTTATTTCTGTTATTATCTTTGTTCTTTCCTTTCTTCTGCATACTTGGGTCATTTGCTCTTCTTTTTCCAATTTCTTCAGGTAGAAACTTGGGTCATTGATTTGAAACCCTTTTTCTTTTCTAATGTAAGCATTTAATACTATAGATTTCCCTCTTTGCAAGGCTTTGGTTTTGATCTGGTTTTCTTTTTTAATTTTGATTTGATTCAAAATTTTCTTATTCCCCCTCTTAGTTCTCCTTTGACTGCTTATTTAGGAGTACTATATTGTTTAATTTCAAAATATTTAGAGACTTTTCAGATACATCACTGTTACTGATTTCTTGTTTAATTCCAATGTCAAAGAAGATACTTACTAAATTTTAATTTTTTTAAAGTATAGATATATATTTTTAAGATTTTATTAATTTATTTGTCAGAGAGACACAGAGAGAGAGAGGGTGAGCAGGGATCCCAATGCCAGACTCAATCCCAGGACCCTGGGATCATGACCTGAGCTGAAGGCAGATGTTTAACCAACTGAGCCATCCAGACATCCCTAAATTTTAATTCTTTAAAATTTTTGAGATTTTTTTTTAGGAAGACATATATTTTATTTTTTATTTTTAAAATTAAATTTAAATTTTTTCACTGTTCCAAGACTCATTGTTTATGCACCACACCCAGTGCTCCATGCAATACGTGCCCTCCATAATACCCACCACCAAGCTCACCCAACCCCTCTCTCCCCTCCCCTCCAAAACCTTCAGTTTGTTTCTCAGAGTCCACAGTCTCTCATGGTTCATCTCCCCCTTCAATTTCCCCCAACTTACTTCTCCTCTCCAACTTCCAATGTCCTCCATGTTATTCCTTATGCTCCACAAGGAAGTGAAACCATATAATAATTGATTCTCTCTGCTTGACTTATTTCACTCAACATATTTCACTCACCAGTCCTGTCCATGTAGATACAAAAGCTGGGTATTCAACCTTTCTGATGGAGGCATAATATTCCATTGTATATATAGACCGTATCTTCTTTATTCATTCATCTGTTTGGCTCTTTCCAGATTTGTTTCATGGCACAGAACATTGTGGTGAATATTTCATATATACATTTGGAAAGAATTCACATGCTTGAAAATAATTCATCCATACAGTTGAAGAGAATGTGTGCTCTACTGTCATCGGATGGAACATTCTGTAACTGTCACTTAGCTCAAGTTGGTTGATAACTTTGTTCAGATCTTCTACATTCTTATTAATGTTATGTTTATTTGTTCTCTTAATTATGTAGAGAGGAGTGTTAAAGTCTCCAAATAACATTTTTGCTTCTATCAGGTTTTCCTTCGTGTATTCAGAATCTGTTATTTGGTGCATACACAGTTAGGATTAGGTCTTTTTCATCAACTCTCCCCTTTTTCATTATGTAATATCTTTATCCATGGTAACATTCATTGTTTTGAAATCTAATTTTTCTAAAATTAACGTATCCACTTCCACTTTTTTGATTAGTGTTTGCATAGCCTGTCTTTTTCCATCCTTTAACCTACAAATTTATATTTAATTGGTTTCTTGTAAGGAGTGTATCATTGGGTCTTGCTTTTTCATCCATGTAGATAATATCTGCCCTTAATTTTGTGTATTTAACCTATATTTAATATAATTATTGAGATGGTTGGATTTAAATCAATTATATTATTCATATTGTCTCACCTGTCTTTTGTCCCATTTTTTTCTTGCTTTCCTGTTTTTTTGCATTAAAATTGCATTGTATGATTCCACTTTATAACCACTACTGGCTTATGAGTATACTTCTTTGAAAATTTATTTCATTCTTACTCTATGGATTACCATATACTCATTAACTTGTCAAAGTCTACTTTCAAACAATATTAGACCACTTTGGGATAGAGTGTAATAACTTTGCGACACTAGTTTGCTATTTTCTGCCTCCCAACCTTTGAGCTATTTTTGTCAGGCACTTTACTTCTGCATACATTATAAGCTCCAAAATTCATTCCTACTCTTTTGTTTAGACAAAAATCATAAAGTTTTCTTATAAAACAGTACAAAATAAGAATAATTGCTTTATATTTGCCTTTAGCTTTACTATTTTTTAGAGCTCTGCTATCTCTTTGTATAATAAAGCTCTCATTGTCCCCTAGTATTATTCTGCTGTCTCAAACTTCCCTTAACAACTCTTGTTGTGCAGGTCTCCTGGCAATGAATTCTCTTAGCTTTTGTTGTCTGAAAAAAAACTTATTTTGCCTTCATGTTTGAAAGACATTTTCACTATATATAGAGTTCTAAGTTGACTTTTCTTCTTTCAGTACTTTAAGGATGTGGCCCCATTATCTTCTGGTTTGCCTACATTCTGACAAAAAGTATGCTTGATATTCCTATCTTTGTTCCACTGCATTTAATGTTACTTTTTCCTCTGGCTTCTAAGATTTCCCTTTATCTTTGGTTTTCAGAAATTTGACACGTGTGTGTGTGTGTCTCTGTGTGTGTGTGTTTTATTCTACTTAGGATTCTTTGAATTTCTTGTATCTGTGCTTTGTTTTTTTTATTACTATTTTTAAGTAAAAATCTAAAATTTTCAGTCTTGTCGCTTCTCTTATTTATGTTTCTTTCTCTTTCTTCTCTTCTAAAACTCCAATAATACATTTTTATTCCATTCCCTATTGTCTCACAGCTCTTGATATTCTGGGCTTGTTCTGTTGTTGTTGTTTTTTTCCTCCATATTTTTCTCGTTGTCATCTATTAATCATTTCTATTGATCTATCTTCAAGTTCACTAATTCTTTCCTCGATAATGTCCAGCTCCCTTTTAAAACCTATGAAAGGAATTCATTTTTGGTGTCAAGTTCTTTTTTTCATTCATAATATTTCCATTTGACTATTTAAAAAAAAATGATTTCAACTTTTTGTTAAAATTCTCCATCTGGTCATCCATGTTGTCTACTTTTTCTAATAGATTACTTATCAATCACAGTTATAAAGTCCGATTTGATATTAATATCTGGGTCATTTCTTAATCTAATTCTATTGATTGATTTACCTCTTCACAATGAGGTTTTGTTTCTTTGGCTTTTATATATTTTCTAATTTTTCATGGATGATGACTATTATATTTGGGGAAAACAGTGGAAACCAATATAAATACTATTTATGCCCAGAAATGGGCACATCTCTTTTCCTGTCCGTTCATCAGTGTGTGTGTGTGTGTGTGTGTGTGTATCATTCTAGTCTGTTGTTTAGCTCTGTTGTTGTTACGGTCACTTTAGGGGCACCACAGACTTTAATTTCTTCCAGGGGTAGCTGGGTTTCTTTTTTTATTTTGCAGTGTCTGTGATGCTAATGGATTGTTTCTCAATGTTTCTGCTATTTTCTTCACTTTCAGCGGTGCCAGTGTGCTTCACCACAAATGGGGTATTTCTCTTGCTTCTCCCCTAGCAGTAGACTTTCATCTCTTGTAAGTCTGTATGAGACTCATGGTGAAGGCAAGAGGGATTCTTAGGTCTCCTCATCCAGCTCCTGCCTATGGCAGTCCCTGTGCACCTCTCTTGGGAGGCTTCTCAATTTTACTGTTCTATCCACTCCCTCCCAAGGCAGCCAAACTGTGCCTTGCATGTGTAGTGTGTCTTTGGGACTCAATGGTGTGTGAGTTTGCTGCTCTTCCTCCAGCAATAGATAGGTTGTGTTTCTATTCCTTGCTTACAATTAATGAGTGTCTGTCTGTACTCTGAGGCTGGGAGGGTTTCCTTCCCCAATGAATTAAGGCTTTTACTTCTTACAAGAAAAGGGTCTAGGAAAATGATAAGGTTCTGTGGCAAGTCTGGCAAAGTCTCTCCATGGCCACTTACTACTTCTGGCAAGACTGTGGCACTAAGTGTAGCTGTATCTGGTCTTCTGCTCTGCCCCAGTATTTCTTGTATGTACTCAATGGACAACCATGGATAAGAGCTTGACATTGACCGCAGACTCCTCTTGTCTGTGGAACTCCAAGTGGTTTTAAATCAACATGTTCATCTATACTTGGCCTGTATGAATTTGTTAACATTCAATCTCCTTTCTCCTGATTCACTTTAAAAGTGACCACTGGCAAAACTAAAGCAGCTTGTTTGAACAGTCTCTCCTTAAAGAGGCTCATCACTTCAAATTCATTCTACCTGATTGCCTGGAAAGCTCAGCTCTCTAATGGGCTCAGAAAAGTTGTAGGTTTGCAGAGTATTTGGCTTTTTCTCATTGTTCTAATGGGAATGACATTCTCTTGTGGCTTTCTACATGCTAAACTGAAAATAGGTCTCCAACAGAAAAGTTTTCATTTAAAAAAACAATTTCTTTAGCAGATACAGGACCATTCAAATTTTCTACTTCATCTCTGGTAACTTTTATTTTTCTATTAATTTTCTCATTTCCTCTAAATTTTCAAAATTTGGCCTTACGACTTTTTTTTTAAAGATTTGTTTATTTGAGAGAGAGGAAGCAAGTTGAGGAGAGGCGCAGAAGGAAAGAAACTTCAAGTAGACTCCCCACTGAGTAGGGAGACCAACTCAGGACTCAGAACTCAGTCTCATGACCCATGAGATCATGACCTGAGCCAAAAACAAGAGTCAGATGCTCAACCAACTGAGCCTCTGGAACCCCTGGCATGAAACTTTTATTATTATTCTGTTATCTTTTTTTTTTAGATTTTATTTGTCAGACAGAGATCACAAGTAGACAGAGAGGTAGGCAGAGAGAGAGAGAGGGAAGCAGACTCCCTCCCGAGCAGAGAGCCCGATGCAGGACTCGATCCCAGGACCCTGAGATTATGACCTGAGCCGAAGGCAGAGGCTTAACCCACTGAGCCACCCAGGCACCCTATTCTGTTATCTTTTAACTTTAATAATTTAGGTTTAGTATTACTGTAACTTTATACATTCCTGACATTAAGTTTTCTCTGTTTTTAACTTGTTCAGTTTTAGTAGACCTTTGAAAGAACCAACTGTCAGCTTTGGTGAGCTCTATTTTACATAACTTTCTCTATTTTATTAATTTCTGTTTTCATCTAATTATTTCATTCATTTTAGTTTCCTTAAATTTAATTTGCTGTGTTAGTTCTAACTTCTTGTGATATATACTCATTAATTTTCTTATTCTTTTAAAACATATACATTTATAATTATCATTTCCTCCCACACCTGGTTTAAGTTTTATATGAAATTTTATTAATATCATTCAATTCACACTTCAATTTCTTCTTTGACCCATGGGTTATTTAGAAGTATATTTATATTTTTCCAAACTAATGGAAATTCTCTATTTAGCCTTTTGTTATTTATTTTTAGCTTAATTAAGTTGTAAAGTTGATTACAACTTAATCTAGTATATGGTATATTTTGTATTTTGACTATTGTATTATACAGTTATTAGTGAGTGTTTTATGTCTGGACAAATATACAAATAATATTTAGGTTATTTCTTATTTTGGCCAATTCTTCTATATCTTTACTAATCTGTTCACTTGTTCTACCAATCACTGAGTGAGTTGAATGAAATATCTTCCACTATGATTGTGAATTTGTCTATCCCCTTGTAGTTCAATGAAATTATGCTTTATTTCTCTTGAAGCTATTTATCATATTCAATTTTAAATTATAGTATCTTCCTAGTGAATTCTGTGAATTTGATTATTGTGAAGTGCTACCCTTTATATCTTATAATGTATTGTGCCTTAAAATATAATTTGTCTGGGATCCCTGGTTGGCTCAGTCAGTTAGGTGTCTGACTTCAACTCAGGTCATGATCCCAGGTCCTGGAATTGAGCCTCACATTGAGCCCCACTGAGTGGGGAACCTGCTTATCCCTTTCCCTCTGTCCCTCCCCTTGTTCATTCTCTCTCTTTCTCTCAAATAAATAAATAAAATCTTTAAAATATATATATATATTTAATTTGTCCAATATTAATATAGCGACACCAGGATTTATATTACATATAAATATATTTAATATAAATATAAATATATATTTATATAAAATACATATATTTTGTTAGGATTTATACTATATATAAATATATTTTTACTTATATATTAAATCAAATATGTATTTTTAAAATTTTACTTGCAATTTTTCTGTATATGTATATTTAAATTTTCTTTTATAAGTAACATGTTTGGTTTGGTTTTTTTAATCCAGCCCTCAAAGTCCTTGTCTTTTAAGTAGAATATTAAAACTATTTACATCTAATATAAATCTATCATCAAATTGTTTTCTATTTTTCATTTCTATACTTGTTCCATTTTTCTTTCCTTTGGATAGATTTTTTAAAAATCACATTTCTATATTTTATTAGTTTACTTAAAAAGGTTTTATCTTAGAAATTATAATATGCAACCATCCTTTATATTAGTAATATTATTATTAATTATATAATCAAGTGCTATAATTAAATATATTAAATATCATTATGTAATTAATAATTACTATTATATTAGTAAGAAAGGAATATAAGTACTTTTCTCTCTTCCCAAATAATGTGAGCACCTTAAAATACTTTAATTTACCTACTCCCTAAATCTACCTCCTATGTGAAGTATCTATCTACCCCCAAGTCAATTCTCTACCTCTTTTTTTCCCTCCAGTCAGCTATTGGTATTATATATTTTAATTTTCAGTATTTTTAATACTCACAAAGGCATTATAATTATTAAGGTCAATATTTATTTAGATTTACCCACAGAGTTGTCCTTTATGTTGTTCTGCTTTCGCTCCTGTCTCTGGGTTTCCATGTGGTTGGTTTCATTATTTTTATCCCTGACAACACCTTTTGAGTGATTTTTTTTAGTTCAGGTCTGCTGATGACTAGTTTTTATTTATCTGAAATAAAAGCCCTAGTTTTTATTTATCTGAAAATGTGTTTATTTTCACTCATGAAGATTTTTGCTGGATATAGGGATCTAGGCCAGGAATTATTTTCTTCAACACTTTGACAGACGATGATAATGCCTCACTGTCTTCTGGATTCCATGTTTCCTTTGAGAAAATAATCTGTTAGTTTCATTATTGTTTCTGCCTCATTCTCTCTCTCTCCTCTTCTAGAACTCCAGTTACATGTTTGTTAGTCATTTTCATTGTATCCACTATGTCCCCTATACTTTTTCTGAATTGTCCATTTTTCTGTGTTTCCAGGAAATATTCTGAATATTTTCTTCTAACTTTTCTTCAAGTTCACTAATTCTCTCTTAAGCTCTAATGTATTTTTAAAAATATTTATTTACTTAGTTTAGAGAGAGAGAGAATGCCCAATGACCAGGGGGAGGGATAGAGGGAGAGGGAGGGAGAGAATCCTTGAACAGACTCCCTGCTGAGTATGGAGCCTAAATGAGGACTTAACCCCAGCACCCTGAGAGCATGACCCAAGTCAAAACCGAGAACTGGATGCCCAACTGACTAAGCCACCCAGGCACCCCAAGCTCTAATGTATTTCTAAATCCATCCTTTCAGCACTTAGTTTCAGCTATTGTATTTTTCTATTCTGGAATGTTCCATATAGTTACTTTTTAAATTGCTTCCAGATCTCTGCCAAAATTCCCAATCTTGTCTTTTCTTGAACATATTAAAAACAGCAAGTTTAAAATTCATGTTAGATAACTTCATTATATGGAACACCTGTGGGTCTGCTGCTATTGTCTGTAGTTTCTTTTGGTTTTTAAAAAAATTGTGTTGGCCCCTGTCTTTGATTCATGTCACTTTTTAACTTATATGCCTGGCATTCATGTGAAAAACTTTACAGGCAATTTGAGGCTCTGGATGTTATCTTTTTCTAAAGAGGGTCATACCTCCATCTGGCAGGTAGGTAAGGGTACTCTGAATCCCAGATGAGTTTAATTCAAACATAGGTTGAGATCATTCAAAGTTGGACTTCAGAGCCTACAAGAACTGATTTATTTCCAGTTCACTCCTACTTGTAGGGATGTAACAAAACTCAAAACCTAAGGGATTTACTATGGCTACTCCTTTTCGTGAGCCAAAGCTTGATTTTTGTCCTCCTAGCTCCTGGCTAACTCAACCTTCTCTTCTGGAACTACAGATGTACCCTGGGCAAAAGTGGTCCTAAATGCCTTGCTCACTTCTCTGGGTTCCTTTCTTTTAGATGTTAACCAAGTGATTTTTCTCTATTCTAGTAACTCTCCATTGCCTGCAAATTGTACATACACATTTTTCCAACTTTTGTAATTGCTCCCATTGGAAAGGTTTCTCCAAATTTCCCTCTGTCACTACTGGAGATAAAAGTGTATCCTTGCTCTCAAAGAAACAGGCCAAATACCTTAACCCTGTCCCCCGGGCCTGGGTAGAATAGATTATTCTTAGTCCCACTCTTTGGAATTATTATTAGTTTGTCTGATGACCCCAACTACTGAACTCTCTTGGACTCTGAACTCAACTGCCTGGTTCAGATCCAGACTCTTATTAGCTGTGTGTTCATGGCCATTAATTAGCTCATTTATTCCTCTCTTTCATCATTTGTAAAACATATATAACAGGGTTGCTACAAGGACTAAATGAGTATGATAATTAACATCATGATCTTAGATTAGTGTCTATCAGATAGTAAAAGCTCAAAAAGTTGGCTATTAATATTCCTTACTTGATTAACCTGAAGCTACCACTTAAAATATGACCTTCTTTTATTTCCAAACCAGATGAAAAGTGAAGGAGTTTATATAGTGAAAAACTTTCTGACTTTGAAGATTAAGTAGCTAAACCACAGATAGCCAAAGAAGATGAAACTGCTCAAAGTATATGACTTAGATTGCAGAAGAAGAGTGCTGGAATAGTGTGAGCTGTTTTTTACTAGCATGGTAATGATAAATTATATTCAAGGATCTCAGTTTGCAGAGATCTGCAGAATAGGATTATTACAACACAGGCTGGGCCTGCATCACAACGCCAATACAAGTCATAACTTGGAAAGTACTTAGAAAATTGCCAAGTGCAGTACGTATATGGGTATGATTTTTGTGATCATTTATTAATGCCACCTCTCAGAAAATTCCTGAACCTTCTTATTTAAAACAGGAAGATCAGGGGCACTCCAGTGGCTCAGTCAGTCAGGCATCTGACTCTTGATCTCAGCTTGAGTCATGATCTCAGGGTCATGATGAGGTCGAGCTCCACACCTGCCTCCGCACTGAGTGTTGAGTCTGCTTAAGATTCTCTCTTTCTGGGGCACCTGGGTGGCTCAGTGGGTTAAGCCTCTGCCTTCGGCTCGGGTCATGATTTCAGGGTCCTGGGATTGAACCCCGCATCAGGCTCTCTTCTTGGCAGGGAGCCTGTTTCCTCCTCTCTCTCTGCCTGCCTCTCTGCCTATTTGTGATCTCTGTCTGTCAGATAAATAAATAAAATCTTAAAAAAAAAAAAAGATTCTTTCTCTCTGCCTCTGGCCCTCACTCTCCCCTCTTCTTCTCTAAAATAAATAAATAAAAATAATAAAGTGTGTCAAATAAGAAAAATAACTATGTGAACGAGGAAGACCCGAAGTCAAGCTTCTGCAGTGGAAGTGCTTACTTGAGTGTATGCTGTGCACATGCACGCAGGACTTGCTCGCTGAAAAGAGAAAGAAATGTCTGACAGCTGATTCCAGTCTTTCAGATGAATCGTTCTGCCCCCAGTCCCCGTTGCCAAGAGCTCATCCTTCGGCGGCTGAAAGCCAGCCAGACAGAGCCACTGGCTTATTGGATGCTGATGGGCCCGAAGCAGGGAAACTGAATTGTTTTAACATCCTTCCTCCTCCCCAGGGGCCTGAGGCTGTCAGTGGAGTCATGAGAAAGAGGAACCAAGATGGGAAAAGACCAGCCCCTATTCACAAAGTTGTGGCCCTCCCTGCCCCCACCCACAAGCCACCTGCTGAAGGAAGGGATGTTACAAGAACCACATTTTCCATTCCTCAAAGCCAAACAAGTGCAGAGAATCAGCCAAGCCTCCCTAAATCGGTGCCTGATGGGGAAATAAAAAGCTGAACCTACTGTAAGGCCACATCTGTTAAATGAATCCACAGACTGAGGACCAAATCGAAACAGATGTGCTTAAACAGCAGGGACCCCCTCCCACAGGGCGACACCGCTACCTCCATGTCCTAGCCACGTCTTGTCCTTGCCACAAGATGTAGCCAGATTATCAGAACCACACACCTCCATCAGGGACTCTGAGGGTGTCCAGAGTCCAGCCCTCCTCACACCCCAGGGAGCCCAGCACAGCCCTGGCCTGAAGCTGTCAGCAAAGGGGCCGATACAGGCATGGAGGCTGGTGAGACTCAGCGGCTCTCAGTCTACAGGTCTCCTTCATTCCGGTTCCTATCCCCTGGCCCAGGCCCCCAGCTGGCTAAAGAACATAAGTCCTGGCCATTCTCCAAGGCCTGGCTCTGCTGATCCTTCTAAAAGCTTCCTCAGTCTCTGGGACCAGCCTATCACTTCTTCGTCTTTTCCCACAACACGTCTGTGAAAACTACCACGGAGAACGCTGGGGCCCACCATCTAGCTCCTGGGAATTTCTGGCACTTGGACGCAGATTTTCCTGTAGGGGCATCTGGACATTTTTTTTCTGAGGAGAAAAAAGAGTCAGTCACTTTCACCAGGTTTCAGAGACGTCGCTGCCCTCAAAATGTTTCAGAGAAATATGAATAAAACCCTTCTTCAGTATAACCTGGATGGTAAGAAATGTATTGTGAAGGACCGCGTTAAGCCTGTCTCTCTTGCCAACCTAGAACAACCCACCAAGTTTTTGCCACTGAGGGGCAGCCTAGAATACAGTGTTTGCTAAATATTTGTTAAATCCCTGCTGGGTCTCTCAACCCTTGGACAGGCTGGGCAGGCAGAATTTGAAAGGCATCAAATGCAGCTCTTTCCGTGGGAGAGGTACTGGAAACTACCCACAGGCACTCACCCCACCTCCCACCCCCCACCCCCACGTGAATGCAGACACAGAGCCTGACCCACCTCAGCCACCTCTGAGTCGCGCATCCCCAAGTCCTCCAGCAGACTGGGATGCCTATGGGCATCCAGGAAGCTCCACGAGGCGATTCAGTCATGATTCATAAAAGGAACCACGACACCACAGAATCCCTCCCTTACCACCTCAATTTGCCAGCCTCGTTTCCCATTTTTTCCCATCCTGCTCCAAGGCCGGTGCTAGAGAACCACAGATCTACTAATGGAGCTGTCCCACACCTGTGACTTCCCGAGGCCCTGGTGCCATCACTCGCATCTCTGAGGTGACGGTCTGTAGCAGCCTACTTGGTGCACCCTTGTCACGGCAACCCCCCTGCATCTTCTCTGTACTTCTGCCTCTCTGCCTAAGGGAGAGTTGGGCTACCCACCTTGAGTTTCCTCATATGTCCTCCACCTGAAAATCCCTATCCTCTCTCTCTTCCAGTCCGTTTCTGAGGAAGAATGGCCTCTCCAGCTTGTCATGGCTAAACTCCCACCTGTCTTTTTAACACTTGATCATGAACATTTTCAGTTATATATAAAAGCAATCGCAATATGTATGTCCCCGTATGTCCACGGCCTACATCTAGCTGTTAGCATTTTCCATGTTCGTTTGCTCACTCTTTCCTTGCTGAAATATTATGAAGATGCACAGGGCACATTTGCTGCAAAGAGTTTGGTGCATGACTAAAGTACAAAGATAGACGCTGCATGTGGTGGTGATAATGTCATACCACAGCAAACAAAACCAACAGTGTTCTTTAGTGACATCTAATGCTACCCTACATTCAAGTGTCCCTCACAAAGGAGAACCCTCCTACACTGCTGGTGGGAATGCAAGCTGGTTGCAACCACTCTGGAAAACAGCATGGCGGCTCTGCGAAAAGTTGAAAATAGAGCTACCCTGTGACCCAGCAATCGCACTACTGGGTATTTACCCTAAGGATACAGATATAGTGACCCGAAGCAGCACGTGCATCTGAATGTTTGCAGCAGCAATGTCCACAATAGCCAAACTATGGAAAGAACCTAGATGTCCATCAACAGATAAATGGATAAATGGATAAAGAAGATGTAGTATATATATATATATATATAACAGATAAATGGATAAAGAAGATGTAATACACACACACACACACACACACACACACACAATGGAATATTATGCAGCCATCAAAAGAAATGGAATCTGGCCATTTGCAATGATGTGGATGGAACTAGAGGGTATTACGCTGAGCGAGATAAGTCAATCAGAGAAAGATAATTATCATATAATCTCCTTGATATGGGAATTTGAGAGGCAGTGCAGGGGGTTATGGAGGGAAGGGAGGCAAAAAATGAAAAAAGATGGGATTGGGAGGGAGACAAACCATAAGAGACTCTTAACCTCACAAAACAAACTGAGGGTTGCTGGGGATGGGGGAGAGGGCTATGGACATTGGGGAGGGTATGAGCTCCCCACTAGCTCTTCAGGGCCCTCTGGCACCGTAGCGACAGGGGATGACTCGTGGATCATTCTCGTGCACCCACTTTAGTGATGCTGATACTGACAAGGGGTGCGGGTGGTGACAAGCTGACCCCCAAGGTCAAGTCTTATCTGCTCCTTTGACTTCCTTTTTCATCTAGTCCAGATTCCTTGGGACATTTTTCCATGAATTCTTTTCACATTCTCTTACTTCTTCAACTTTTCCTCTATGGACTAGCTCTTTCAAAAAAGAAAAAAAAAGGAATGAAGAGGAAAGGAAAGGGAAAAAAAATCATGCTTATTGCAGTATGGCTTATAATAGTAAAGAAATGGATAAAACTTAAATGTCCAAAGAGGGAAGTGGCTATATACTTTATTGAATAAAATCATTTGCAGCTACTAAAAATTACATCATACCAAAAATATATGTGAAGGCACGGAGGAGCATTCCTGCTCCAGCTTGGAAACAAAGCTACAAAACAGACATGTAAATAACATAGCTGTATCAGGTGTAGCTACGTCCTTTTTGAGGAAACAGTCGCAGAAGCAACTGGTCTACTGCACACAGCTGCTAGAGAACAACATGAGGTCCAGTCAGCTGGGAGTGTATCTGGGGGGTGGCCCTGGGCAAACTTTTCTACAATTTCCAAATCCTTCTCAAATGGGCACACATTAATTTGGGAACCAGAAGACTGTTAATCAAAACAACAGAAAACATTTCTGGATTTGGTGTCCCCCCTCAATTTACACCTTCCCCTCTGCATTTCTTTTCTTTTCTTTTTTAAGATCTTATTTATTTATTTGACAGAGCAATAGAGAGAGAGCACAAGTAGGCAGGGAGGCAGGTTAGAGGGAGAAGGAGAAGCAGGCTCTCTGCCCAGGACCCTGGAGTCATGACCTGAGCTGAAGGCAGACACTTAACCTATTGAGCCACCCAGGCGTCCCACCCCCACCCCCACTCCCACCTTGTTTCTTGAATGAGTTGTTGGTACTTAGTTTCCGTGCTCTTAGGTCCTGTTCATTCATCTTGTACTGAAACTCTGTTTCCAGTGGGACTGGACTCTGAACTCTCTTGGACTCTGAAGTCAACTGCCTGGTTCAAATCCAGACTCTTATTAGCTGTATGTTCATGGCCATTAATTAGCTCATTTATTCCTCTCTTTCATCATTTGAAAGAGTGGGACTCTGTCCAGTCTACAGACAGCGCTCTCTTCAGTGCATATTTGCCCCAAATCCTTGCTCTCACCTTGACCTCTCTGAAGCATTTGGAAGTGTTGTCATTATTAAATTCTTCCTCTTTCTTGAGACTGTCTCCTCCCTTTCTTCCCACAGAATTACTCATTTTCCTGAAAATATTTATTGAACACTTGACATGTGCCAGAGAATGTTCTAGGCCCCTGGGATAATCAGTGAAAAGAGGCAGACAAAAATCTCTGTAACCTTGGGGTTTACATTTATGGTGGGAGGAGGCAAAATAAATAGTAAGTGTAAGAAATAAGTTCCACGGTGTTGAAGGTGATGAGGATTGTGGGGAAACAGAAACCACAGTAAGAGGTATAGGAGGTAAGGGTGGTCTTTCTAATAGGGTGGGAATGAGCCTCATGTGGAAAGGATATTTGGGCAAAGACTCAAGTGAGATGAGAGGAATCACCGGGAATCACTAGGGAAACTGGGGAAAGAGGGGTCCAGGCAGAGCACTGGGTAGTGGCGACTGGAAGCACATTCGGGAATGGAGGCTGGAGAGCAGCAGGAGGGGGTTCGGAGAAGGGGGGACTGCCCCAAAGACTGGGCTCTCTGAGTGGATGCCAGAGCTGCTGAGGGCTCGGAGATATGCAGCAGAATCCCACTTCTGTGTTGAAGCAGGGAGACCTGGGAGGAGCCTTTGCAGACGTGAGATGCTCAAGGCACCAGGTGGGAAGAAGGGCTGGGATATTGGATCTGACTCGAGGACAGAGCCCACCCATATTGCTCAGTCTTTTGCTGCCCTGTCTTTTTCCTGCTCCCTAAGACCTGGTTCCTTTCTCTTCTTAATCTCTGCAGTCTATCCATGGCAAAACCAACCACTTGGGTGGCTCTCCTAAGTTCCCATAGTCTGGCAGGGCTGGTACTCTGAGCCCTCTTCAGGCTCAGTGCCCCATCCTGAGACCCCTCTGTTGGACACCAGAGTTGATCTTTCTATCTCTTGGGGATAGGTTCCATCCAGGACCTAAGCAGCTTGCTCTTAGTCTCTGAGTGAATCAGGACAGCTCTGTCCTAAGAACGGAAGTGAACCCTTTGGACTCTCACTTAGAATCAGGAAGACAGCCCTTCACAGAGCGCATTCATATCTAGTATCCCATTATTTATTCTGATTAAATGACAATAACCAGCAATAATCCTGGGCTGAGCCTGGCAGGTGCAATTACACTCGTTATCATTTTGTAAACAAATCGAGTGACTTACTCAGTGATGGTGGCAGTGAGTGGTGGAGACGGGGCTAGAACTCGGGTCTCTTGGCTCCTCGTCGATGATACCAGTCTTTGGGAATCCTGGGGCCCTTGTCACAGAAAGGACCATCCTAAAGCACAAGGGAGAGATTCGGGTTGGCTGTGCATTCTGGCAAAGAAAAGCTGTGAAAGCAAGCAAGATTTTCAGGGCTGGTTGACATGCTCTGATGCCCAGAGCAGACAGGAGTCCCTCCACGAAGACCCCCACTCAGGCTGCCCCCTTTCCTGCTGCTCCCCAGGAGACGCAAGACCCTGCCAGCCCCCTCTATCCAGAATAGATGCCAGGATGCTACCCTGCCACCAGCAGAGGCCCCTGCTCTTTGCACTTTACTTTGTATTAGGAGAGGGAAATGAGACACCAGCTCAAGTTTAACTCTGGGAGTACAGGATAGAGACAGACTGCCGCGCTTGTGGGGAGCCAGGAGGCTCTGCGGCTGGAAATGGCCTTCAAACTGAATGGAGGATGAAGGCTGAAGGCGAGACTACACTTAGGCTATAATTAATTTAGAATTTGAAATGGGGAGAAGCCTTACTTATTTCAAGCTGGGCAAACCAGAGGCTGCCTTAGGGCTGCAATTCTTTCTCGAGTTCCTATCGGAACTATGTACCTAGAAAAACTCCATTCCACCGCAGAGCCCCTTCTCTCTGACCCACTTCCCATTATTCAAGCAATTAGTACACAGCTAGTGTTCCAGGAGATTAATGATCTGTTGGTGGGAGGAAGGCAGGATTTATGGGCTAGTTCCCAGGTGTCGTGGGAGCTCTCCTGCCCCTAGGTGCTCACATGCCATGCAGGTGAGCACTCAGGTGCTGGGGAGGGTCCTTGCCTTGTTGGACTCAGCTCCTCCCCGGCAAGTGGTCCTCCTGAGGGGGGGGCGGGGCTTTCACCGACCAGCCCCACAGTTGGAGGCAGAGCTCCAGAGAGGGGCCTGGAGCTCCTCTGGGAAGGATGGAACTCTAGGCCACAGCAAGGGTCTGCTTCCTTAAGTCTTTGAGGGACCTCTGCCGGAAGGATTTCCTCCTTCTTTCTGCACAAATGGCCCACTTGGGTAACTTCTGGAACAGGTTAGAGAGAATCAGGTGAGATTCCCTCTCCTTGCCTACCAAAGAACTCAACAGAATGCTCTTCTGATTTCATTTTTTTTAAATTTTTGATTTATTTATTTGACAGGCAGAGATCACAAGTAGGTAGAGAGGCAGGCAGAGAGAGAGAGAGAGGAGGAAGCAGGCTCCCCTCTGAGCAGAGAGCCCAGTGCAGAGTTCGATCCCAGGACCCTGGGATCATGACCTGGGCAGAAGGCAGAGGCTTTAACCCACTGAGCCACCCAGGCACCCCCAGAATGATCTTCTTAAACACTGAGACCATGAAGTCAGACCTATCTCTGAGGTCTGTGTTCTAAAAGACAGGAAGAGTGGGAAAAGAATAAAGATGTCAATAGAAGCACTAAATCCAGTCAGGGGGGCAGTGGCCTGCAGGAGGGCTGAGGGGCCTGTGACATGTCAGCAGAATGAGGTCATGTGTAATACAAGTGTAGATGAGGCACATGGGGAGACCACCCTGTTTGGAGAATATTGGTGCAATAACCATAGAGCCAGGATTCACCTGACAGTCAAGGTCACCAACAAGAACCCAGGCCATATTGCAGCCAGAGAGCTCCTGGGCATTAAAAACTCCCCTTTTAACTGAGAGGCAACCACAAAAATTGTAGGAGAAAAATGACCCAAAAGTTGTTTGGAATTGATCCCCTAGAAGGGAAACATCTTTTGATCAGAGAAAAACCTAGATTTAAATTTAGAAATGTTTAAGAGAATCAACCCATAATGAGATTATTTTGTGATTAAGGTGTTGAGTGCTCATCTTCCATGGGTTTCTCATATTTCTGCACATCCTGTGAGCAGATACCTGATGGCCTTTCTTCTAGACTATCTTTTCAAGGATAGTGGTGAACAGCTATGGAAAATGGAGACAGTGTTCCCACAGAACAAAGGTCAAGTCTGTTTGTTGTCCAGTACAACAAAGATAATGCCATCCTCCACAGCAAATGTGATGCAGACTTACTGTCCATTAAAAAAGATTTGGGTACCCTAAGACCAGGTCTCCCCTCCTATATCCCATGGTGTGTGCAGGTGTCACTTAACCCTTTTCACACCACTCCAGGGGACTGGGGCTTGAGGACTGTCATAAATGCTGATAATCTGGATACTACAGCTATGAGAAACCAAGTCCTTTGTCTCTGACTCAGGAGTCTCATGTCTCTTGCCAGCATTTACCAATCCAGTTATTCTGAAAGTAGGCTAAAATTTCAGACTCTTCCCAATTCTTGACATAAGTATTCGATCCATATTTAGTATTTAAGTTCTTATAGTGCTTAGGAAATTTTGGCATATGCAAGTAATAGGACAGCTTTGTGATTTCATATTGAAATTAAGTGATTTAAATTTGTGATTTTTAATTTCAAATTTGCTAAATTTATTTAAGAAGACTTATATTCATCTTTTTTTAATTGTAATTCACTAACCTTGAGAAAAGTCATCTACAGATCCTGGAATGCTTTGGTTTATCCATCAGACAAGTAAAGTATCTTACAAAGAAAAAAATATATGTTTTAAATTTATAAATCCAATTTTAAACATTTGAATGAGTTCAACAACTCAGTTTGTAATTAGGACCACATTTTTGGGAAGATTTTATTTATTTACCCAACAGAGAGAAAGACACAGCAAGAGAAAGAACACAAGTAGGGGGAGAAGCAGGCTTCCCACCAAGAAGGGAGCCCAACGTGGGACTCGATCCCAGGACCCTGGGATCATGACTTGAGCCAAAGGCAGACACTTAATGACTGAGCTACCCAAGCACCCCTGGAACACATTTTTAAGATGCCTTAAATTTTCTATTAAAAATTTTAGATTGATTTCTTCTTCTACCTAGGATGTAGAGAGCTGGAAAGCTCTCTTCTGTAACAGTGAGAATGAGCTAAGTAATAGCACTCTGGTGAGCGATGGGAGCTACACTTGTGGCGATCATAACATAATGTATCGAGATGTTGAATTACTGTGTTATACACCTGAAACTAATGTAACAATGTGTGGCAACTGTATTCACATTTTTTAAAATGCCAAATAAAATACAAATGACAACTTCTCTTGAATTCACCAGAGAAATGACTTCACAGGGCAGTTTAGTAGCCTTCTGCCTTCTTTAAGTTTTGGAGGTGACATTCTAACCCAAAATGAGACGTTATTTCTGATTTTCTATCTTAGCCAGAATGAGAAAGTTTAAAGAGTCTCCACTTGGCTTTTCTTAGCACTGTGGTTCTTACTCCCTCCCTAAGAGTGCTCCACCAGCCATCACATAAGTCCATTCCGAGTATAAACTCAGGGACAGGGGAAATGAACATGGGGGTGGGGGAGGTAGGGGTCTGGATCCATTGAACTCACCGTGAGATGGATTTGGAGCCAGAAGTTCCTCCACATCAGCAGGGGTTTGTGATGGCATTTTGGGTCTTGTGGTATTGATTATAGGTTGGATCTTGTATCCACAGCTCTTCAAAGATCTATGTCCTTCCTTTCCCTCAGGAGAAATAGCCATAGGTCCTTTTGGAGACGGATGAAGGAAGTAATCACTACTGTGTGTGCTTGCTGTGATGTTGCAAGGTCATTCCTCAAGGACACCCAGGCTCCCCTCCAATGATTAGCTCTGGGTCTGACAAATGGTTCAGGTCTGGAAATTGGGCAAAGGACCACGGTTTGTTTTCTTTCTGTCTTTTTCTTTCTTTCTTTTTTGTATAGATTTTATTTATTTATTTGACAGAGAGAGAAAGAGCTCACAAGTAGGCAGAGAGGCAGGCAGAGAGAGAGGGAAGCAGGTTCCCTACTGAGCAGAGAGCCCGACATGGGGCTCGATCCCAGAACCCTGGGATCATTACCTGAGCCGAAGGCAGAGGCTTAGCCCACTGAGCCACCCAGGCACCCAGGACCACGGTGTTCCATGGCAGCAGCAGACATCGGTCTTCGGCTCACCTGCTGCTCCTCTTCAGTTGCCCAGTCCAAGCAAATACTGCAGTCTGACCGTGAGGAGCATCATGGTCTCTTAGTCACTGCTCCCAGATTCCTGCAAATAAGGGTCTAGGCTGCTATTGTACCTTTCTGCTCTGACAGTCATTTGTCTGCTTTTCCTCTGATGGCTCAGCTCTGTCACCTGTGCTGTACTCTTCTTGAAGGCTGTCATTCCCAGTGACCCAGGGGAGCCCAAGAAGGGACGGTCTCCAGGAGCTTCTCAGCAATGCTGGTGAGCCCCTCACTGACATAGTCCTTATCTGACTAGTGAAGAGCTTGGGCTTTCCCAATGGTTAATTGGGAGACTCTGATCTTACATATTAAATCTAATTTTGTATGCCTGCCTCCCTGCGCCTTATACCCCTGCTGCTGCCCAGGGAGTTCTGGCATTAATATCTCATTTGGTTGAGGCTGTCTTTGTTATCAAGCTGCAGGGCATGGTCTCAACAGCAGATCAGGGGAGGCTCTAGGTCCTCTTGAGGATGGTAAACCTTGAACCATGGGAGAGTGTCCACACTCTCCACATGTCAATGACATCTCACTTCTCTAGACTTATATTTTCCTCCCATGCCAGGAATTTCAAGATTCGCTCCCAGAAGGGACGTCCTAGATCATGTGTGTCCATGTCAGCTGGGTTCTGTGGCCCTTTCTGAAGAAGGAAAGCACTTCTCTCACCTGTCAGGCTGAGAAATACTAGGTCTAATTACTGGCCTACACCTGGGACTGGCAAATTATGGCCAGTAGGTCAAATACAGCCTGTTTTTGTAACTAAAGTATTGTTATGAATCCAGTCCTGCCCCTTCATGTACATGTTTGTGAGGCTGCTTTTGTGATGCAGTGTGGGAATTAGGATGGAGGTTGTGTGGCCTGTAAAACCCAAGATATTTGCTGTCTGTCCCTTGGCAGAAAAAGCTGGCTGCTCCCTGGTCCCACAGCAGTGAGGCCTAGGGGAGGAAGTCTGGAGAAGGGTGAGTCACCTGCATTGGGTGAGACCTCCAATGACCTTGGGGTGAGGTGGGGATGCTGCCCTCCAGAAAGAGGGCAAGGCCAGAGATGGAAATCGGAAGATAGAAGGTTCTTGAGCACATCAACCCGTATGTCCCATTCCAGGTCCTCCGGTCCCATTCTTCACTGAGCCCTAGACGTCAGTATGAGATACTTTCTGTGGCCATTAATTCAGACATTGCTACACTTTGTCAGGTCCAAGGCCACGTTTGCAGCAGTACTGTGACTTGGCTCCAGCAGGCGGCAGATTTTCCATGCTACCACAGAGCCCCATTGCCATTCTGCACCCCCTCCAATGGCTGGCTGACTTGGGTCTGCTGTGGTCCTTCCTTTGGTGCACTCATGTGCCTAACATTCCCCAGTGATGCCCACCATCGCCCCCATCCTGGCCCAGTGCTAGTGACCCTGGGGAAGCCGGAGCACTTTCTGGCAAGCACACCGCATCGGGGACTAGTCAGGTTTTGGTCAGATGTTATAAACCACACTAATTATTTTTAACATAGAACATTTAACATAGAGAACTTAAAAACAGATATTGGGGAAATGGGCGGGTACGAAGGGAACATGGAGACCAAGCGTCTCAGTTTGCCCAGAACTACGCTAATGTCAGTACCGAACGTCCTGCATTTTTGGAAACCTTTTAGTCGCAGGCAAACCGGAACAGCCACTGAGACCACAAGACTAAGGTAGAGTTTGTCTGAGTAGGGGGCACCCACAAGCTGGTACTGATGTGTCTGAGGGGAAACTGATGATGGGAAAAATCATGAACTGGGACTAACTATTATTGGGACCAAGTTCACCTCCAGAATGAAGAATCCTGCAGAGTCCCCCTGGCAATGATGGGAAGCAAGCAGGGAGGAGCAGGTCCCTTCTTCCCCGCCCCACCCCCCGGTTCCCTCCAGCATCCCTTGGCCTCCTGGAGCTAGCTAGTGGCAGCTGGCAGCTTGGGGAAGTGATGTCAAGAGTCCCAGGTGCGGCATCACAGGGCAGTGTCTGGAAGGCCCGTCTACACCTGGCACGTGGTAGGTTCCTATGCTGGGCTGCCATTGCCTGATGATGAGCAATGAGCTGGGATTCGCTGTACACAGGAGAAGGGGGTCTTCCTGATTGTGCTGCTACAGCGTGCCGGTGGGGGGGGGGGTGTTCACTCCCCACTCCCCACCAAGAACCAGGTCCTTGTTGCCAGCTCATTAATGACCCAAGACCTAGGATCTACCTCCAGCCCCTTCCAATACCAACTGTCTTAGTGTGGACTCTCCAGTCTGACCCCCAAGGCAAAGGCCTGAGCTCAAGTGGCTTATCTGGGAGGCAGAGAAACAGATGAGGGGATTGTTACCTGCCAGCTCCCACCATGGGTGGCTGCAGGCCAGGAACATGGCAGGCACTGTAGAGGCCCGAGTGTGGGGAAGGCTTCCTAGTGCCTGTCATAGCACCGGCCACAGCTGGGCAAAGCAGCTGTTGATGACACACAGTGGCAGCCACCAAACAGGGAGGAGGAGGAAGATATGAGGTCTGTGGTCCACATGAGTGAGGCACCTGAGAGACCCAGGAAATAAGAAGACTGTGGCAGGTGGGGGAGGGGCTGCAGACTTCCAGGACTGTCCCAGCCCTGGCTTACTTGGGGGCAGCCCTGGAAAGTGAACTAGGGGAGCAACAGGAAGAAGCAGGCTCCCCGCTGAGCAAGGACCCAGATGTTGGACTTGATCCCAGGACCCTGGGTTCATGACATGAGCAGAAGGCAGACACTTAGCCATTGAGCCACCCAAGTGACCCACCTTCTCTGGTTATTGAGCAAGCCTAGGAAAAGAGCATGTCCTACTCTAAACTGACTACTCTCTTGTGGGGGTGGTTTATGGTGATGATGTCAGGACCCTGGGAGAATTGAGAGAGTTTTCTGGCTCTTGGATTCTCACATTCCATGTTTAGTGGTGACGGCTCTGCCAGCTGGGAAGCAGGTAAGACTTAAGTCCCTTCCAGATGAGACTCTTGACTTCAGTCCTCAAAACCTGTTCACAAACTGGCAAGGCCACCCAGTGTGTAATAGAGGATGAGGGAGTGTCCAGTCTGGCTGATCTAGAGATTTCTTGATGATCCTTTTTGTTTTTTTTCTTCATGGCTTATTGTGGAATAATTAAAAGACACACAGAAGCAGAGAGAATAGTAAAGCCCCCATGAGCTCCTCACTCAGCTTTGGCCATTGTCAACTCATGACCACTCTCATCTCTCCCACATGCTCCCTGGTCCCCGGATTATTTATAGGCCATTCCCACCCCCTATCACTGTGGCCCTCTTTTAAAAATATTGATTCATAAGCTACTCTCTCTGAATTTTCTGATTCAGTAAGTCAGGGATGGGAGCTGAGAATCTACGTTTTTTTCAATTCCCCAGGTTTGGGAACTTATAGTATGAAGAAATGAGCACAGGTTTTACTGCCAACAGACCCTAGTCTGAGTCCTGGTTTTGCCCAAGCAATGCGGGTGAAAATTCAAAACATTTAGCCTTTTTGTCTTGAAGAATGACCACTCTGTGTAGTTATGGCCCACTAAGACCCTCTGTTATTTTTCATATTAAATAAGTGCTATCAAATCTAGTGTCCCTTGACCTTCCCTTGTCTTGGTAGTAGGGTGGGGATGGGGGCTGGGTTACTTGGGAGCTATCCTGTTTTGGGGTGATTGTGTCTACAAAATCTCCCCAATTTGCATTTCCTGTTTCTCCACACCATGTCCCTACTGTTCTGCATCCCCTTTTGTCCTTTCTAACCTCCCTCACTCTGTTTGTTCAGACTCTCCTTGCCCAGCTCCCTGGGAGACTTAAAAAAGTGAAACTGCCCCTAGGTGGTCTTCAGTCATAAAACTCCTTGACCCAACGTCCAAGACCAGCTTGCATTTGGTCCAGGTTGTTCACCATCTCTTTAACCAAAACCCACACTTAATTTCCGTGGCTGGCACTCAGCCACCTGATGCTCATAAAAAAGCAAGCAAGCTTCACCAAGCAGCAGTAACAAGGGGCCTGCTGGCTTTCCTTGTGCTCAGCATTTTTTGCAGGAAGACTGCATCTCTATGCCATGAAGAAAGCTTCCTTTTGTTGTTTTGTTATTTAATTAAATGGACTTTGGAGAGAAGGAAAATAAATAAACAAGAGGAGCAAGTTGGGACCCACGTTTGCACTATAATGAGGAAGGAGAGCTCCCCTGAAGCAGAACACCTTTTACGACAGAGAACAACTTCATTTAGTGCAACATTGCCCCTACAAATTGTGTTCTCTGTTGTTTTGGGTAGTTAAATGCAAGCTTTTGTAGCAAAAACTAGCAGCAGAGAAAGACCCGGAGAAGCGCAGGTCTAAGAGAGACCTTCAGCAGGGATTCAGAAACTAGCACGGTAGAATGGAAAGGAACAGCCACAGACTCATTTTATGCCTGGACAACGGAAGGCAGAGAGATACCATTATCTGCTCAGAGCTGCAGAGTTGGTCAGTGGGAGAGCACAGACCTGCGTTCTGAGTTCCTGACCAGCGCTTTTTCCAGTGAGAGGTTTTAACGCGAAGGTTAAAAGTGTGGGCTTGGGAGCCAGACTGCCTGGGTTCGAACCCCAGCTCTGCCCCTTCCTAGCTGTACTGTGATCTTGGGCAAATTAACAAATGTCATGGGGCCTTTGTTGGTGAGGGTTCCAGCAGGGGCAGATGGCACACCCAAATTAGGATAACTGGAGGGGGCTACTCACAAGAGAATTCATTCCTGTGGGCAGAGCGTAGGGAACCCTGGGGACTCGTGCAAGAGCCCAGGGCCGCCAACCACCCTGGTTTGGAAAGAATGAGAAGAGGGAGCCTAGAAGAGAGAGCCCAGTGAGCAACAGTGTCCTCAGGCTATGAGACACATGCCCAGCCCAGGCCACCTTGCAAGGAGGGGAGCCAGAGGAGTGGATACACATCCCACTCTCTCCATCCCTCCAAAAGCCATACAATATGGAAGCCAGCTGATGTCCTCCATAGAGATCTGGATCCTTTATGGCCAAAGTAAGATGGGGAAGTGGTTTTGTAGGATCTAACAATAATGATCCTCAGTAAGTGGGAATCACAATGGAACCAACTCACAAGTCACTGTGAAAAGTGAGAATGGAATAGAGGCAAAGAGCTTGGCTAGTATACTCTCTCCTAGACAGCACTACAGGACTTGATACACATAGTAAGCGCTATGCTGATGCTGGCGGTGGTTACCAACTCAGAGGAAGCCACGAGCACTCTAATCAGGAGACACAGAGAAGGGCTGCACCCCCCCTCCCCAAGAGCTGGCATTAGTTCTAGGGGCTGAGGAGGGGTGGTTCCCTCCTCCCTAGCTCACCCTACCTTCTTGGAGAGAGCCCAGGTCTACACGGAAGGCACACAAAGACTGAAGAGAAGCCTGAGCCCATCACTGAGCCTGAAGTTGAAAAATGGATTATGCTAAAAGGAGTGGCTGAGAATTTTGTTCTCAGTCGAGAGAATAGATGAGGTCAATCCTAAACTTCAACATGGGCTTGTCAACAGCTAGGAGGGTGAGGACAGACATGTCCCCATACTCTGCTACCAAAGTCCAGGGCCATTCCACATCTGGAACCACCTGACCTATGCAAGGAAAGGAGGCAAATCCCATTGTCCATGAGATTAAAGGCAAGTGATTCCAGGTCATTGTGGGGGTGTTCTGAGCCACTGGAGAGAAAGTAATGGCCTACTTATCTGCCTGATAATGGGACAGAACCCATCACAGTCTGAACTGAAGGGCTGGATGGCTGTGTTTGCCCCTCTTGGCAGCACAGTGGTGGAGGAGAACCCGGAGACCAGAATTGGCCCAACGTGGTTTGTGGCTGCCCTTAGCTCAGAGGGTGTGGGGCTTCCCTATTCCTATTCCGGGGGAGGTGGGTTGTGGGTGGACAGAGCATAGACACAGAGAGACCATCTTCTGATTATCCTCTGTGTGATCCCAGGGGGCAAACTCTGCTTGAACCCTCTGCTGGTTGGGGAGTAAAGAGCTGGACCAGGCAATACTCAGTCCCATTCCCTTTCAGCTCTGGCACTGTACTTTACTTTCCTTTTGTGAGCTTAAATAAGCAATGGTTCCTAGGTCCTAGACAGACAGAAGAACGTCTTGGAAATGACAGCTCTGAGTATCGAGAGTAGTACCATCTGGGATGATGGGCATCCATCGGTTTACCCTGCTCTTGACCCTTCCCAGCTAAGGACCTGCTCCATAGTCAACAAGCAGCTACAATGCAGGGCACGAGATGGAAAGTAAACTCTTTTCCTCACAGCCATAAGTAGCCACTCATGCCTATACCTCTGGCCCCATGCAGGAGAAAAGCAAGACACAAAAATGTATGTTGGCTGTGACTGAAATTTTGGAAAAAAAATATATATCAAGGGTTATCTCTGGGTGGTGAAATAGTAGAGGAATTTACATCTTTTTCTTTGTACTTCATGTACTTATATTTTTTTCATGGTGATTCTGAGTTATATTAGTTATTTAAAGATTGTGAGTCTCCGTCTGCCATTTTCAACCAAGGTCATCTCTTGAACCTTCTCCATGAGCCAAATAGCTCATGGAAAACGAGCCACCTCCCTGCCACCACTCTGAGTCATGGAAGAATACCTTCTGGCACTATCAGAAGCCTGGTTGTCATTTCACCCAGCAAAACCACAGCTCTGTCCTGTCAGGGTCCTCTCGTCACCTCAAGCCCAAACACTGTGCTGTGTCTCACAGCGCCTCTCATGAACTTGTCACTCATCCATAAAACCAGAAGCAACAGCATGGGGCCAAAATTTCAAAGTCTTTTTCCTTAAATTCTGGAGCCCCCTTGGTTTTATCTGGGCACATGAGCACCAGCCTAGATCTCCTGGCCTGCCTATCAGACCTTAATCAGAAATCATAACCAAGTCTAGGCAAATCATTGTGAGCAAGAGCAATCTTATTACAGATCGCCTTATTCATGAAAAGGCCACTTTTCTCAGACAGTGCTATTCCCTGCAAAGACACAAATACTGTAAGGACCCAACTTCAACCATGCAGTTGAGGACAGCACCCTCAGACATCACTGGGCTGCATGCCAGAAGCAGCCTGGGTCTCTGAGTGACATTGTGGAGCAGAGCCAACCCACTTTCCTGGGCCTCTGAATTCCAGTCTGTTATGTGAGAAAGAAAGAAGCTTCCATCTTATGTAATTCACTATTCTTTAGGTGTCTTTGTACAGCAACTTAGCCTCTGCCCTAACTATTGCAGCAAGCTCATCCTGACTTCAGATTCCTACTCTGTAATTTCCTGTGTGTCCTTGGGGAGGTTGCTTACACATTCTGGGCTGTAATTCCCTCCACAGGGATGCAGAAATTTCAGCATCTATATTAAATGGTTTTGAGAATTAGAATAGTGCATGTGACACACATTACACAGGCACATGGTGAGGTACAGGACAATTAACTGTGGGAGTGACTGCTCATGCACTGACAGTCCATCTTCCGCATGCTCAGCTTCTATGAACATCTGATTCTTCTCTTTGAAGAAAACGTACCTTTTCAGGGAGGTGTGTGCCTGTCAGTCAACCCTACCCCCTCCTCATTCCGCCTCCTTCCTCAGGTCTTCGTCCCCTCACACCTCATCTGCAACCCATTCCTGCGGCTGGACAAGTTGTGGCCTCAATCCCATCCACGCGTCAAAGCCTTTCCTCACTTGATCTTCCAGACTCTGTCTAGTTAGAATCCTTGTCTTTTCCCTGTAGAAATGGCTGCTTGGCTACTACCTGACCCACCCTTTGTACCCTTCTGGCCTAACTTAATGAATTTAACTCACTTTGACTTAATTAACTTAACAACGTAAGGTCTGAGCTCACTTGTTTCTGCCAGCTACTTCTCTCCCTGCTTTTCTCATCATGAATACCCCTTCTATCTCATCTTCATTTCTCAACTTTTAGATTCTCTTGGCTGGAAAACACAGACAGGCCTGCCTAGGAAAGCTGCCAGCCACAGAGCTGCCTTTGCTCTAGCTGTGCAAGCATCAGATAGCCACAATCCAAGACCCAAATCCTGGCACTCTACCCTGGGTTCAAATTCTGGCCTTGCCAGGATTTTTGAAGAACATGGCCATATCCAAATTCGCTATGTCTTGGTTCCCTCATTGTAATATGAGGGAAGACAGCTGTGCCTTCTTCATAGGGTTGCTGAGGCTTAAAAGATGCTAGGCATTAAAATACTTAAAATAAGAAAGGAAAGAGATTTACAATTGATACAATAGAAATACAAAAAGAAAAAATCATAGGAAACTGCTATAAGTAGCTTTGTGCCAACAATTCGGATAAACCTAGAGAAACTGATGAATTCCTACAAACATACAAGCTACAAAGACTGAATCATGATGAAAGAGAAAATCTGAACAGACCAATTACTAGTACGGAGATTAAATCAGTAATCAAAAACCTCCCAACAAACAAAAGTCCCAGGCCAGATGGTTTCACTGATGAATTCTACCAAACGTTGGAAGAAAATTAATACTAATCCTTCTCAAACTCTTCCAAAAAGTAGAAGAGGAGGGAATCCTTCCAAATTCATTTTATGGGGCCAGCAATATGCTGATATCAAAACCAGACAAGGATACCACCAAAGAAGAAAATTACAGGCAAATGTCCCTGGTGAACATAGATACAAAAATCCTCAACAAAATATTAGCAAATTTAAATTCAAATTTAATGCACTGAAAGGATCATCATACAGTATTACCAACTGGGATCTATTCCAGAGATGGGAAGATAGTTCAGCATCCCCCAAATCAGTCAATGTGATATACCACATAAGCAAAATGAAGGATGAAATTCGTGTGATCATCTCAATAGATATAGAAAAAGCATCTGATAAAATTCAATGATCATTCATGATAAAAATTCTTAACAAACTAGGCATAGAAGAAACATATCTCAATGCAATAAAGGCTGTATTTTACAAACCCACAGTTAATATCATACTCAGTGGTGAAAAGCTGCAAGGATTTCCTTTTAAATCAGGAACAAGAAAAGGATACCCACTCTCACCATTTTTATTTAACATAGTGTTGGAAGTCCTAGCCAGAGTAGTTAAGCAAGAAAAACATATAAAAGGCATCCAAATTGGAAATGAAGAAGTAAAACTGTCAACCTTTGGATGTGACAAGATACAATACAGAAAACACTAAAGAATCCATATAAACAAATTCAGTAAAGTTGCAGGATAGAAAACCAATACTCTGAAATCTGTTGCATTTCTATACACTTGTTTAGGGTGTCAGAAAGAGAAATGAAGAAAACAATCCCATTTACATTTGCGCCGAAAAGAACAAAATGCCTAGGAATTAATTTAACTAAGAAGGCGAAAGACCTCTATATTAAAAAGTGCATGACATTAATGAAAGAAATTGAAACAACACAAATAAGTGGAAAGATACTCTGTGCTCATGGATTGGAAGAATCAATAGTGTTAAAATGTCCATGCTACCTAACATAATGGACAGATTCAGTGCAATCCCTGTCAAAGTTCCAATGGCCTTTTTCACAAAAATAGAACAAACAATCCTAACATCTGTATGGAAGCACAGAAGACTCTCATAGCCAAAGCAATCTTGGAAAAGAAAAACAAAGCTAGAGGCACCATGCTCCTTATCTTCAAAGTATATTATGAAGATATAGTCTTTAAAACAGTATGGAACAGACACATAGAACAATGGAACAGAATAGAGAGCTCAGAATTAAACCCACACATATATGGTCGATTAATTTATGACAAAGGAGATAGGAATATGTAATGGGGAAAGGACAGTCTCTTCAATAAATGGTCTTAAGAAAGTTGGACAGCATATGCAAAAAAAAAAAAAAAAAGTAAATCAAGCACTATCTTACAACATACATGAAAATTTACTTAAACTAGAATAAAGACAAAGACCCAAAACTGTAAAACTCCTAGAAGAAATCATAGGTGACCAGCTTCTTCACATGATTTTTTAAATCTGACATCAAAAGCAAAAGAAACAAATGCAGAAGTAAGCAAGTGGGATGACATCAAACTAAAAAAGTTCTGCACAGTGAAGGAAACTACCAACAAAATGCAAAGGCAAAATACTGATGGGAGAAAATATTTGCAAATCATGTAGCTGATAAGGGACTAATAACCCAAGAACTCATATGACTCAATAGCAAAAACAAAACAAAACAAAACAAAACCACATGTAATCTGATTTAAAAAGGGCCAGAAAATATGATTAAACAATTTCCCAAGAACACTTATAGATGGCCAAGAGGTACATGAAAGGATGCTCAATGTCATCATCAGGGAAAAGCAATCAAAACCACAATGAAATATCATCTCACACTGGTTAGAATGGCTAATATCAAAAAGACAAGAGACAGCAGGTGTTGGCAAGGATGTGGAGAAAAAGGAACCTTTGTGCTCTGTTGGTGGGAATGTGAATGGGTGTGGCCACTATGAAAAACAGTATGGAAGGTCCTCAAAAAGTTAAAAATAGAACTACCCTATGGCCCAGCAATTTCACTCATGGGTATTTATTCAAAGAAAATTAGAACAGTAACTTGAAAAGAGATCTTCACCTTTGTGTTCCCTGCAGCATCATTTAAACAATAACCAAGAAATAGAAGCAAACCAAGTGTCCACTGACACATGAAGGTAAATATACATGTGACCCTTGAATGACGCAGGGGTTAGGGACTCCAACCCCTGTGTAGCCAAAAATCTCTATACCACTCTTGACTCTCCACAAACTGAACTATTAAATATCCTACTGTTGACCAAAACATATTTTGGGGGGGTCTGGGTGGCTCAGTGTGTTAAGCCTCTGCCTTCGGCTCAGGTCATGATCTCAGGGTCCTGGGTTGGAGCTCCCTTTGGGCTCTTTGCTCAGCAGGGAGTCTGCTTCCCTCTCTCTCTGTCTGCCTCTCTGCCTACTTGTGATCTCTCTCTCTGTGTCAAATAAATAAGTAAAGTCTTTTAAAAAAGTATTTTGTATATTATATGTATTACATACTATATTCTTAATGTAAACTAGAGAAAAGAAAACGTTATAACAAAATTCATTAGGAAAAGAAAATATGTTTACAGTACTGTACTATAAAAAAACCCCATGTGTAAGTGGACCTGTGCAGTTCAAACCCTTGTTATGTACAGGTCAACTGTATACACAATGGAATACTATTCAGCCATTAAAAACAGATCTTACCATTTGTGACAACGTGAAAGGACCTGAAGGGTATGATACTAAGTGAAATGATTCAAACAGAGAACGGCAAAACCCAGTTCTTGATACAAAGAACAGATTGGCAGTTGCCGGGGATGGGGGAAGGTGGGTGGGGGAAATGGATGAAGGAGGTCAAAGTAGAAGAAGAAAGAGCTGTTAAAAACAAACTCCTGAATACAAACCCATGATAAAGTTAAAAGAAAAACTAGGAACTGGGGAATAAAATTTCTACATAACAGGTTAAATGTTAATTTGTTAAATGTAAGAAGTGTTTTTTTGTTTGTTTGTTTGTTTGTTTTTTTAAGATTTTTTTATTTGGGGGACTCAGAGTCAAGATGGCAGAGGAGTAGCAGAGTGAGATGACATCAAGTCGCAGGAGTTCAGCTGAATAGGTATCAAACCATCCCAAACACCCACAAACTCAACAGGAGATTGAAGAGAAGAGCAGCAATTCTAGCAACAGAAAATCGACCACTTTCTGATAAGTAGGGTGAGCAGAGAAGTGAATCCGAAGCAACTTGGCGAGAAAGACTGTGGGGGGAGGGGCCAGCTCCCAGCAAGCGGGGAGCAACAGAGCACAAAATCAGAACTTTTAAAAGTCTGCTCCACTGAAGGACGTCACTCCAGAGGCTAAGCAGGGGTGGAGCCCTCGTGGGGACAGTGAGGTCTCAGGTCCCATGGGGTCACAGAAGGATTGGGGTGTCTGAGTGTACAGAGCTCCCAGGTATCAGAGTGGGGAAGCCGGCTACAGAGACAGAGCCGGAGGAGTGAACTCTCAGCTCGGGGTTACCTTGAACCATGATCTGCGGCACAGTTGGGGGACTGCTCTTCGAGTGGGGACCCCAGAAGTGGCAGATCTGGGGAGACTCCCCTTCCTTCTCTGGAGGCAGTAATCTGGGTTTGGGGACTCCAAACGGGGCCGTGTGCTAGAGACAGAAACACTTGGTCACAGGCGGGAGACCAGGGAGACGGGAGGGACTGGAGGCTTTTCTCCAAGGGCGCACTCAGGAGCCGGACCCGAGCTCTGATCCTATGGGCTGGAGACTGGGCAGCCACCATTTTCATTCTGATCCCCAAAGCTCTACGGAAAGTGTTCAGGGAACAAAAGCTCCTGAGCAGGAACCGGAGCAGATTACTTAGTCTGACCCCTGGCAAGGGCAGTGCAATTCCGCTTCAGGCAAAGGCCTTTGAGAATCACGGCAACAGGCCCCTTCCTCAGAAGATCAGAAAGAACACCTAGCCAAGAGCAATATCAGTGATCAAGGACAACAGCGGAATTCTAGAGATAGGGAAAGTAATGCATGGAATTCATGGCTTTCTCCCCATGATCATTTAGACTTGCAAAGTTAAATTAAATTTAAAAAACTTTTTTCTTATTCTAATTTTTTTTTTACTTTTCCTCTTTTAAAGTTTTTAAATTAGTTTATCTTAACAATATCTTCCTAAAAAAACCTTTTTCCATTATTATACTCATATTTTATCCTTCATTATATCTAACTTTATTTTTTGTATACATATAGGGTTTTTTCTTCTAAAAAATTTATAACAATTTCTTATAATAGATCAAAAATATACTCTAAATCTAGCACAAGGTACTTTGTTCGAGTCTCCAGCCTGAGCAAATTCTCTCCACTTTCTTTTTCTTTCTTTTTCCAACCAACTTAAATTATCAATCCCTTTTTTAGAACTTTTTAAAATTTTCATCTTTACTGTCATATTCCATCCCTTCATTGTGTTTACCCTTATTTTTGTATATATGTAAGTTTTTCCTTCTTTAAGATTTTGGGAGGTGGTTTCTTCTGAAAGACCAAAATACACCCAAAATCAAGTGGGTGGCTCTGTTCTATATCTATTCACCAGCCTAATACACACACACACACACACACACACACACACACATATATATATATGCATATATATATATATATTTTGAAAAATTTTTGAGCTTCTTTTTACTCCCTTTCTCCTCCCCCCTATTTGGGGTCTCTTCTGATTTGGTTAGTGTACATTTTTCTGCGGTCTTTGCCACCCTTTTAGTATTTCATTCTCTTGTTCATATATTCTTATCTGGATAAAATGACAAGGCAGAAAACAAAACAAAACAAAACAAAAAAGAACAAGAGGCAGTACCAAAGGCTAGGGACTTAATCAATACGGACATTGGTAATATGTCAGATCTAGAGTTCAGAATGATGATTCTCAAGGTGTTAGCTGGGTTCAAAAAAGGCATGGATGATATTAGAGAAAACTGTGTGGAGAAATAAAAGCCCTATCTAGAGAAATAAAAGAACTAAAATCTAACCAAGCTGAACTCAAAAAATCTATTAATGAAATGCAATAAAAAATGGAGGCTCTTACTGCTAGGATAAATGAGGCAGAAGAGAGAATTAGTGATATAGAAGACCAAATGACAGAGAATAAAGAGGCTGAGCAAAAGAGAGACAAACAACTACTGGACCATTCGAGAGATAAGTGATATCATAGATGAAACAATATTAGAGGGGTGCCTGGGTGGCTCAGTGGGTTAAAGCCTCTGCCTTTGGCTCAGATCATGATCCTAGAGTCCTGGGATTGAGCCCTGTAACAGGGTCTCTGCTCAGCAGGAAACCTGCTTCCCCTCTCTCTCTCTGCCTGCCTCTCTGCCTACTTGTGATCTCTGTCTGTCAAATAAATAAATAAAATCTTTAAAAAATTAGAATAATTGGGATTCCAGAAGAAGAAGAAGGAGGGAGGGGGGCATAAGGTATATTGGAGTCAATTATTGTAGAGAATTTCCCTAATATGGCAAAGGGAATAAGCATCAAATCCAGGAGGCACAGACAACCCACCTCAAAATCAATAAAAACAGGTCTGCACCCCATCATCTAATAATAAAACTTACAAGTCTTAGTGACAAAGAGAAAATCCTGAAAGCAGCTTGGGACAAGAAGTCTGTAACATACAATGATAGAAATATTAGCTTGGCAGCAGACTTATTCAGAGAGACCTGGCAGGCCAGAAAGAACTAGCATGATATTTCCAGAGCACTAAATGAGAAAAACATGCAGCCAAGAATACAATATCCAGCTAGGCTATTATTGAAAATAGAGGGAGAGATAAAAAGCTTCCAGGACAAACAAAAACTAATAGAATTTGTAAACACCAAACCAGCACTATAGGAAATATTGAAAGGTATCCTCTAAGCAAAGAGAGAGCCTAAAAGTAGTAGATCAGAAAGGAACAGAGATAATATACAATATACAATAACAGTCACCTTACAGGCAATACAATGGCACTAAATTCATATCTTTCAATAGTTACCCTGAATATTTACATTCAATATATATTATAAATGCCCCAGTCAAAAGACACAGGGTATCAGAATGGATAAAAAAACAAAACCCATCAATATGCTGTCTACAAGAAATTCATTTTAGACCCAAAGACACCTCCAGATTTAAAGTGAGGGGGTGGAAAACAATTTACCAAATAAAATCTTTAAAAAAAAAAGAAAACATTTTACCATGCTAACAGACATTAAAAGAAATCTGGAGTGGCAATTCTTACATCAGATAAATTAGATTTTAGGCCAAAGACTATAATAAGTAATAAGAAAGGATAGTATATCATACTCAAAGCATCTCTCCAACAAGAAGATCTAACAATTTTAAATATCTATGCCAATTATATAAACCAATTAATAACAAAATCAAAGAAATACATAAACAATAACACAATAATAGTAGGGGGCTTTAACAAACCCCCTCACTGAAATGGACAAATCATCCAAAGAAAAGATCAACAAGGAAATAAAGGCCTTAAATGACACATTGGACCAGATGGACATCACAGATATATTCAGAACATTCCATCCCAAAGCAACAGAATACATATTCTTCTTTAGTGCACATGGAACATTCTCCAGAATAGACCACATCCTAGGTCACAAATTAGGTCTCAACTAGTACCAAAAGATTGGGATCATTCCTTGCATGTTTTCAGACCACAATGCTCTGAAGCTAGAACTCACTCACAAGCAGAAATTTGGAAAGAACCCAAATACTTGGAGGCTAAAGAGCATCCTACTAAAGAATGAATGGGTCAACCAGGAAATTAAAGAAGAATTGAAAAAATTCATGGAAACAAATGATAATGAAAACACAACTGTTCAAAATCTGTGGGACACAGCAAAGGCAGTCCTGAGAGGAAAATATATAGCAATACAAGCCTTTATCAAGAAACAAGACAAGTCTCAAATACACAACCTAACCCTACACCTAAAGAAGCTGGAGAAAGAACAGCAAAGAAAACCTAAAACCTGCAGGAGAAGAGAAATAATAAAAATCAGAGCAGAAATAAATGAAATAGAACC
>NC_081560.1:107325393-107393521 GCF_022355385.1 Mustela nigripes
ATTCATGGAAACACATGATAATGAAAACACAACTGTTCAAAATCTGTGGGACACAGCAAAGGCAGTCCTGAGAGGAAAATATATAGCAATACAAGCCTTTATCAAGAAACAAGACAAGTCTCAAATACACAACCTAACCCTACACCTAAAGAAGCTGGAGAAAGAACAGCAAAGAAAACCTAAAACCTGCAGGAGAAGAGAAATAATAAAAATCAGAGCAGAAATAAATGAAATAGAACCCCCCCCCAAAACATTAGAACAAATCAACGAAACTAGGAGCTTGCTCTTTGAAAGAATTAATAAGATTGGTAAACCCCTGGCCAGACTTATCAAAAAGTAAAGATAAAGGACCCAAATAAATAAAATCATAAATGACAGAGGAGAGAGCACAACCAACACCAAAGAAATAAAAACAATTATAAGAACATATTATGAGCAATCATACACTAGCAAATTTGACAATCTGAAAGAAATGGATGCATTCCTAGAGATGTATAAACTACCAAAACTGAAATAAGAAGAAGTAGAAAACCTGAACAGACCCATAATCAGTACAGAGATTGAAGCAGTCATCAAAAATCTCCCAAAAAAACAAGAGCCCAGGGTCAGGCAGCTTCCCAGGGGAATTACCAAACATTTAAAGAAGAATTAATACCTATTCTTCTGAAACTGTTCCAAAAAGTAGAAATGGAAGGAAAACTTCCAAACTCATTTTATGAGGCCAGCATTACCTTGATCCCAAAACCAGACAAAGACCCCATCAAATAAGAGAATTACAGACCAATATCCTTGATGAACACATATGCGAAAATTCTCACCAAAATACTAGCTAATAGGATCCAACAGTACATTAAAAGAATTATTCACCACAACCAAGTGGGATTTATTCCAGGGCTGCAAGGTTGGTTCAACATCCCCAAATCAATCAATGTAATACAATACATTAATAAAAAAAGGAACAAGAAAAGAGTATATGATACTCTCAATAGATGCTGAAAAAGCATTTGACAAAGTACAGCATCCTTTCTTGATCAAAACTCTTCATAGTGTAGGGATAGAGGGTACATACCTCAATATCATCAAAGCCATCTATGAAAAACCCACAGTGAATATCATTCTCAATGGAGAAAAACTGTGCTTTTCCACTAAGGTCAGGAACACAGCAGGGATGTCCATTGTCATCACTGCTATTCGACATAGTACTAAAAGTCCTAGCCTCAGCAATCAGACAACAACAACAAAAAAAAATTAAAGGCATCCAAATCAGCAAAGATGAAGTCAAACTAACACTCTTTGCAGATGATATGATACTTTATGTGGAAAACCCAAAAGACTCCATTCCAAATCTGGTAGAACTTGTAGAGGAATTCAGTAAAGTGTCAGGATGTAAAATCAATGCACAGAAATCAATTGCATTTCTATACACCAGCAATAAGACAAAAGAAAGAGAATTTAAGGTGTCAATCCCATTTACAACTACACCCCAAACCATAAGATATCTAGGAATAAACCTAACCAAAGAGGCAAAGAATCTGTACTCAGAAAATTATGAGTAGTCATGAAAGAAATTGAGGAAGACACAAAGAAATGGGAAAATATTTCATGTTCATGGATTGGAAGAACAAATATTGTGAAAATGTCTATGCTATGCTACCTAAAGCAATCTACATGTTTAATGCAATCCCTAACAAAATACCTTTTCTTTCAATTTTCTTTCAAAGAAATGGAACAAGTGATCCTAAAATTTATATGGAACCAGAAAAGTCCTCGAATAGCCAGAGGAATGTTAAAAAAGAAAGCCAAAGTTGGTGGCATCACAATTCCAGACTTAAGCGCTACTATAGAGCTGTCATCATCAAGACAGTATGGTACTGGCACAGAAACAGACACATAGATCAATGGAACAGAATAGAGAGCCCAGAAATAGACCTAATCTATGGTCAACTAATCTTTGACAAAGCAGGAAAGAATATCCAATGGAAAAAAGACAGTCTCTTCAACAAACAGTGTTGGAAAAATTGGACAGCCACATGCAGAAAAATGAAACTGGACCATTTCCTTACACCACACACAAAAATAGACTCAAAATGGATGGAAGACCTCAATGTGAGAAAGGAATCCATCAGAATCCTTGAGGAGAACACAGGCAGCAACCTCTTCTACCTCAGCCACAGTAACTTCTCCCTAGAAACATTGTCAAAGTCAAGAGAAGCAAGGACAAAAATGAACTATTGGGACTTCATCAAGATCAAAAGGGTTTGAACAGCAAAGGAAACAGTTAACAAAACCAAAAGACAACTGACAGAATGGAAGAAGATATTTGCAAACGACATATCAGATAAAGGGCTAGTATCCAAAATCTATAAAGAACTTATCAAACTGAACACCCAAAGGACAAATAATCCAATCAAGAAATGGACAGAGGACATGAACAGACATTTCTGCAAAGAAGACATCCAGACAGCCAACAGGCACAAGAAAAGTACTCCACATCACTCAGCATCAGGGAAATACAAATCAAAACCACAATGAGATACCACCTCACACCAGTCAGAATGGCTAAAATTGACAAGTCAGGAAATGACAGATGCTGGCGAGGCTGCAGAGAAAGGGGAACCCGTCTACACTGTTGGTGAGAATGCAAGCTGGTGCAACCACTTTGGAAAACAGCATGGAGGTTTTCTCAAAAAGTAGAAAATAGAGCTACCCTACAACCCAGCAGTTGCACTACTGGGTATTTACCCTAAAGACACAAATGTAGTGATCCAAAGTGGCACGTGCACAAGAATGTTTATAGCAGCAATGTCCATGACAGCCAAAATATGGAAAGAACCTAGATGTCCATCCACAGATGAATGGATAAAGAAGAGGTAGTGTATGTATATATAATGGAACACTATGCAACCATGAAAAGAAATGAAATCTTGCCATTTGCAATGACATGGATGGAACTAGAGGGTATTATGGTGAGCGAAATAAGTCAATCAGAGAAAGACAATTATCTTATGATTTCTCTGATATGAGGAATTTGAGAGGCAAAGCGGGGGTTTTGGGGATTAGGGAAGGAAAAAATGAAACAAGGTGGGATTGGGAGGGAGACAAACCATAAGAGACTCTTAATCTCACAAAACAAACTGAGGGTTGCTGGGGGGAGGGGGGTAGGGAGAGGATGGTGGGGTATGGACATTGGGGAGGGTAGGTGCTATGGGAGTGCTGTGAAGTGTGTAAGCCTGACAATTCACAGACCTGTACCCCTGGGGCTAATAATACATTATATGTTAATTTAAAAAATAAAAATAAAAAAAATAAAATAATGTATATTCTGGAAAAAAAAGATTTTTTTATTTGTTTGAGCAAGAGTGAGCACAGTGTGGAGGTGCAGAGGCTTAAGCAGACTCCGTCCTGAGTGCAGAGCCTGTGGCGGGACTTGATCCCACAATCCTGAGATCATGAACTGAACTGAAAGCTAAACTTGGATGCTCAACCAACTGAGCCATCCAGGAGCCCCTGTGAGAAGCATTCTTATAAATAAATAATAAAAATCGGAAAGAACCATGTGGCAACAACGGGGATGATGAAATAAATTACAGGCATCCATAAAACAAAATAAAAATATCTTGTCATAAAAATGGAAGCGCTTGAATAAAAATCTAACCAGTGGGCAACCTGAGGTCTTTGATAATGTAAAAAAGAATTCAGTATATATGTAAAATACTTAGGACTGTGTCTGGCACCCAGCGGTACCAAGACAGCACTTGTATTTTAGGTGGTTACTATTCTTACGTCCCTGCGCCCCCCACCTGCCTTTTCCGATCTAGTCTAGTCGCTATGGGAGCAGTGGGATATGCAGTGAAAATTCCCAGCTTTTCAGAAACCTGTGGCTTGGAATTGGAGAAAGGGATGGTGGGCAAGCATCTTCCACTCAGAGGGGCAGAGCTAAGGACAGATCTTGGACTGGTCAACCCTCCTTTGCTTAAAAACCTTCATCGTCTCCCCTCTCCACACCCTCCACTCCACTGCCATCACTTTGCATGGCCTGGAACCCACCTGTCAGAGATTTCTGAGGGCTAACAAGCATCCTGTCGGAATGTAAACCCCTGCTGGAAGGGTTTCTTTCATGGTTGAAGTCCTTCCTTCAACCAGCGAGGTAATCTCACGTGCACTGACAGCCTGGAGGTGCAGCTCGCAGGGAAGGAAGCGAGGAGGAATGAGTGGTTTAAGTACGAGGCTGGGCGTGAGTAGAGTGAGACGTGAGTAAGATGCTGCAGGAGGGAGCCGAGGGTGCTTCAAACAAGGGTCCCATCACCCAGGGTCTACGGAGAGGAGCACAGAAGGCGAAGGACAAATGTCTTTGATTTCCAAATGCTGCCTAAAACGTGGTTCCCTTCAAGAGCAGGAAAGGGAAAGGATTCACATGGAAGGAAAGGTTGTAACTAGACCATCTTGATTCCTGTCCTTGCTCCTCGCACCCTGTGCCCTCTACCCACTGTCCCCCCAGTCCCATCCTCAGCCCTGGCTGACCCTCAATGTGGAACCCATGGTGGGGTTTTTGATTCTCTTTTAGTTATTAGACTTAGCTTCAGAATTTTCCCTGGTCCCCAAGTCGGTTCTTAGATGCTAACTCAACGACCAGTCCCATGCCTGGGTTTCACGTCAGCCACTTTGTGCACTCCTCTTGTGTGAGCCCTTCTCAACCACTGGTGACCATGGGAGTCCGCTGAGCTAGGTCACCTGTCTGGTGCTGATGGCCATTGTTTCTGCCTCTGGCCAACCTGTCCAGGTGAGCATCTGTGCTGGGCATCACTGTGGACGCCTCTCTCCACACTTACTGGGTGGTCCCTGACCCAGGATGTGGAATGAGGGGCATCCTTCTCTTTTCTTCCTTTCTCCTCAACTAGATGATATCTGACCCCCAGGAACAATGACTCTGGCTGGTTCTCTAAACACTTTTATTTTGGCTGCATTAGACTTAGATGAATTTCGCTATTATTATTACTATGACCAGTGAAGTTAACCACGAAGCATATTATTTCTTTAGGGAAATAATGCAAGTTCCAAACAACCAGTTTGAAATGAACTTTGAGAGACCATTCCTGTTAAATGAACTTTTGAAAAATTCTCTGTGCACCTATTTACAAGATTAGGGAGCAAGTAGATGACACTGGATGGGCCTTCGTGTTATTTCTGTCCCCACGTAGTGTACAATTAGCATTCAAGCCACATACCGACTTCACCCAGACCAGAAGCTGAAATATAAATACCACTCAAGCGAGGTTATTTAGATCCTCAATCAGATTGACCCGATCTCAGCCAATTATTTTTCTGGCAGAGTTAATTAGAATGTGTCTAAAATGAGTGAGATGTGAAAGGCAACTTTCCATTACTTATTCCTCTAACTGTCGCCTTCAAGCTGGAGTCTTGTCCTTAATTTCACATTACAAGTACCTTCTAGAAAGGATCAGGTCTACATGTAGCCTTTCAAAATTAAAACCAAATTACGTTCCTGATGATTTCAGCTGAAATATTAAATCGGGTAGAAAGTTAATCACATGCAGGCAGGAAGAATTACAAGAGAAAAACAGAAGTGCTGGAGAAGAAGCAAGGCTCCAAAAAGAACAAGGATAGAACCACAGATCTTTACCTCCACACTTCAGAGCCTGAAGCTTTTGAATGGAAGCGGCAGAAGTCTGAGAATCTTCTGTTCTGTCAGTTTCCATCCCACATCCGGCTTTTTGTCTGACACCAGGGTACATCACCTAACATCACCCTGGAAGAGCGCGTGACCCTCCACAGACCTCGGGCTTGCCACCTGTGAGATGGGAATATGCCCCCTTTTATAGACTGGAGTTTATGGTTCATGTTGTTCTGACCTTGGAACACTTCTGACAAATAAAACCATGAGAAATCGCTGTCAGGGCAAACAGCTCATTATTTATTACTCAAAAAAGAAAAATAGCGAGAGAGAAAAAAGTCAAAAGCAAGATCAATGATTCATCTGATCTTGAACTACAAAGGACACAAAGCATACGCTAGCAAAGGGCTTCCTCACGGGCTCCTGACTCTATGTTACAAGAATCCAAGGAGAAGCCCCATACGACCAAGTACCCACCCTACCCAGCCCAAGCGTGGGTCTCTTTCTTGGCCTTTTCTCATTGGAAGGAGAGGTTCGGAATTCTGATTTCTGTCTTAAAGCACAAGACACACTTTAAACATCAGGTGTGTGTGTGTATGTGTGTGTGTGTGTGTAGAAGGCGAGGGGAGGGAAGGAGACCGTGGTATGTATCTCTAGGAGATGCAAAGGAAACAGCCAAGTAGCAGGCATACTTTCTGCCTTCCGCGTGCTCCCGTGCAGGCTCGGTTGTGAAGACAATGACTCAGGTGAACACGGACGCACACACATGGGCTGGGACCTGTGGCAGCTCCGTAGGGCTTGGTGAATGGGAGCACCTGGCACCAAACTGCGCTGGTCTGGAGGACTTCCAGGGGCGGAAACCATGCAGACAGGTGTAGAAGAGAGGGGCCTTTTGGGGCATATCAATTACATTAAAAATCCTATAGATAATACACAAATCATTACTGTGCATCTGAATGCATTTTTATAAGTTGAACACCCGGGTAACCACTATTAAGATAAAGAAATAGAACATTTCAAGGGCCCCATCCCCGCCCCCCATTCTTTCGTGGTCACCGCCGTCACCCCAAAGGAGACAGTCTTCTCGCTTCTATCACCAGTGGCCTGTTGGGGCTATTTCTCAACTTACGTAAACTGAATAATAAGGTATTTCCTGTTTTGTGTAGGCTTCTTTCGCGCAACCTTATAATCTATGGGCTGTAACTCACGATGTCACGGGCAGCAACCATTTCGCCCATTCTCAATATCAAAGTGTATCACCATCTCTTTATCCATTTTACTACTGATGGAAACTTGGGGTGTTTCCAGTTCAGGGCTCTCTCTCATGAATCCTGTTACAGAGAACACTCTTTGAAATCTTTCTTGGTGCGCGTAAATGTACGTTTCTCGTGAGTGTGTGCCTAGGAGTGGAATTTTGGGCCGTAGGGTTACAGGAAGATTTCTAAAGAAATCCAGCAAGATACCTGGGACAGAACAAAGCTGAGCTGCACAGACCTGGATTGGGGTCCCAATCTCTTGCTGGCCTGAGACCTTCTACGAGATCTGGTGCACTGACCAGAGACAGGCCCTGCAAAGTCACTGTGATTTCTCCCATCCCAAAGAACCCAGCCCAGGCCCCATTTTCCCTCCAGCTCCTGCTCTGTTTTGCTTCCTCGCACCGCATAGAAAAGGTGCCAACAGCACTCACCGTCTCCCACGCTCTTGAACTCACCCCAACTAGACCCTTGCCCTCACCGCTCCAAGGTCATAATGACCCACATCGCCAGAGCTCTAGGCCAGTGCTTCAACCACATTCGGCAGCATGTGGGGTGGTCACCGCTCTGTTTTGTAATGTGCCCCTTTCATGTGGCTTCAGTGATGTCACAGGCTTGCCCATCCTTTGATTTCCCTGGCCACTCTTTCTCAGAATGTTTTGCTGATTCAATCCCTTCCCCAAACCCATGGTGCCACAGAGCCCCCGACTCAGACCTTGGCCTTTTTCCTTTCGGTCAAGCCTCCCTCAGTTGATAACCTCTTAGGGGATCACACTTTCCAATACTACCTCTGTGCTGCTGACGGCCAAATTCTCTGCCCAGACCACTTCCCCGACCTCCAGACCCGTCCATCAAACTGCCTGCTCCACCCCTCCCCTTGGATAAGCTACTGGTCCTCTCAAACTGCACACAACCCAAACGAAAATCCCGACACTCCTTCTGCAAATGAGCAAGTGGGACAGGCTTTCCTTTCTCAGTGGACGACAACTGAACCCTTCCAGTTGCCCAAGCAAACATCTACAGACTCACTCTCCACATCTCTGTCCTTCTGTTACCCCACATCGGGTCCAACCACAAATGCAATTGGCACCTTTAACATCTATCCAGAATTCGACTGCCTTTCTCCAGCACCGTCATCCTGAAGCAAGTCACTGCCATCTCTCACCTGGGTCATTCTGAGAGCCTGCCAAGCAGTCTCCTGGCTCTGTCCTTGCCCACCCAGCCTCCTCGCAGCACCGAGTCATCCGAACACAGCAGGAGAGCAACCTGCTGTGATGGGATGGCCTCCCGTGACTCCCATCTCACTCCAGTAAAAACCTATGTTCTTGCAGAGAACTTATGAGAGAGCTTGTGCCCCCCAGACGCCCCCTGCCCCTTGTCTTTTTGACTTGGTCTCACTCCACTCCAGGCACACTGGCTCCTTGAAGAGCATACCAGGGGCTCTCCTGTCTGCGGTCCTGGGCTCTCTTGCTAGCTCTACCAGGATTGCTCTCCCACTGGAGAGCCCATAGCTCTCTCCCTCATTGCTTTCACACACACTAACAATTCATGCCGCCTTTCTTTGCTTTATTTTTCTCCTTATACTTACTGCTACTGACATACCGTAAATTTTTCTCATTTATTATTTATTGTCTGGCTCTCTCCTCTAGGATGTAAGCGCAGTGAGAGAGGGACGTTTTGTTTGTTTATTCAACACAATCTGTGGGTGGTTACCACCAGGAGGTAGTGGGCCACGGAGGCCACGTGGGCATGTGCAGGCATAGAAGGGGGAAGTGGAGGGGGGCTCCCACAACCAAGGAACCATCCCCACCCCCAAATGTATTTAGTGAATGAGTGAACAGATCGATGAATTAATGGTGATGAAGAGATCAGGTTTATGGACGAGCCCGGAACACAGTGGGTGCTCAGAACAGTGTCAGTTTCCTCAACGTTTCCCTTGGCCATTTGGAAGCGACCCCGAGCTCCCCCTGCCTGGGCGGTGACTGTTCTTTGCATGTGGGCAGCTCCCAGGGAGCCCTACCCGGCACCCGCATGGTGTGCAGCGAGTGTCCTACAGTTTCAGCCCCGCTTCCTGAGTGTCTTTCTCTCACCTTCTGGATCTCTCTAGGAGCAAACCGTCCAGAAGTGGTCATTTAAGGAGTCACTGCTCCCACACATCTCAGCTCCACAGTCAGAATGGATTCTGAGGGTGGGGAGAGCAGAGACAGAGACACACGGAGGCTCTGGGCATCCGAGGTCGGGGAGTCCCTGCCACTGAGGAGAACGCACCTGGCGGGGTACTAGGAGTCACTCTGCACAGGGGTCCCTTCTTGCCTGGGCTTGTCCTGCTCTACTCCCCCGGGAGGCAGAGCCTCTGTGTGACCCAAGGTGAGACATGGCCATGTTCCACCTCCCGCTGAGGTTCCCGCCTACAGTGTCTTCCCCTCTATGCCACCGCCGGGAGTCCCTGCCTCCAGATGGTCGCACCCGGGGCCACTGTCTCTTGCCCTCGTGGTGCATCACCTACATCCTGTGCCTCCGTCACTGGACCGAGCTCCACAAGCAGACCGTGCTGATTCACACACCCTAACCTTGCATGGTGTACTTAAAGAGTGACAGAAGGAATAAATGAAATCGGTTCTACTAGAGCAACGGGAGAGCACACGTTACCTATCCGCTGAGGTGGTGAGAACAAGAGAGAGGAAGGCAAAACTACCTCGTCGGCCCGTATACCATTCCATCCTTTGCGTAAAATGATAAATGGATTTGCTTGGGCAATACTTTGCCTCCTGTGTTTTCCCATAAAGTCCTCTTCTCTAAAAGCATGTGGCATTCAGACATCTCTCCTCTGAGAAGACATTCTAACCATGGCATTCTGTATGCATGAGGCCCGCATGGAGAACAGTTGTTGCCATAATGAGGGAAATCTGCGGCAGGGACAGCTTGTCGGCAGCGCTGGTAAATATTTATAGAAGTGAGCAGCTAGCAGAACACGTTTGATGGCTGAATTAATATGGCAGAGTTGGAATCTCTAGGTGAGAAGGTGTCCTGCTTTCCAGCCAGAGCTCAGTCTCCAGCTACCCACAGATCAGCTTCCTAAGTGGTGTCAACACAAGAACATCGCCTCATCTCATTTTTTGGGTGCCCAGAGAGGGTGACCCCCTCGTGACACTGGAAAGCCTTCCCACTCTGTCACCATTTCTTGCTGTCAAGAAGTTACCTATGGCTTTCCATTAGATCTGTGGTCCAAGCCAAGAAATAAGCCTTAGGGATAACCTGCCCTTCAAAGAAATCACATGCCTCCCAGGAAATATTTGCCTTGTGCCCTTGCCCATTGCAACACTAGAAATTGGCTCTGGGGAAGGGTCTGGAAGGGTCTGGAAGTGTCTGGAAGGGTCTGGAACACAGATGTGTGTCTCCTTCAGGCAAAGCCTTTTCAGACTGACTGTCCGTGCGTGTGTTTCACTCTCTGCTGTGCAGACTCAGAAACCCAGAGCTGCGAGGGCCGGGCCATCTCTCTAGTCCACTGGGCTGAGCTTCGTCCTCTTCTCCCAGGAGGAAATGGAGGCCCAAGGCTGTCCAGGGTATCGCTGAAGGACACAGGCAGTGTCAGAACTGAGATGGGAAACCCACTGTTACCTCAGTTGGTCAGTCTCTATCCTCTACAAACTCCACGTGTAACCCAACAGGGCGAGATTGCGAGGGTACATGCGTATATGAGCGTGTGTGTGTTGTGTGTGTGTGTGTGATGTCCAGCACCCATACAAGCCAAGTGTCTGCTCTCAACTGAGGAATGAGAGCACAGCAGGGGACTTCAGAAACTTCGAGTGCTCTGCCATTCCCGCAGACATCCCAATTTTTAAAGTTATTTTTATTAACATATAATGTGTTACGTGTCAGGGATACAGGTCTGTGAGTCATCACTCTTACACAATTCACAGCACTCACCATAGCACGTGCCCTCCCCAGTGTCCATTCCCCAGCCTCCCCATCCCTCCCACCCCCCTCCCCCCAGCAACCCTCAGTTTGTTTCCTGAGATTAAGATGGGACCAGGAGGGAGACATTCTGATTTAATTGGCTTGCCATGGACCCTGGGCCTCGACATTTAAACTATCTCCTAAGGTGATTCTAATGCATAGCCAGGCCTGAGGACTCCTAACCCAAATGACCACCTAGCTCCCATCGACCCCACTGTGTGATTTTACAGGGACAAGTTCCAGTGTGTCCTGCCTGGAGCTCGGCTGGCTGAAGACCGGTCTCCCAGGCTGATGGCAGCACCTCCCTTCTCCCCTCTTCTTACCCAGTTCCCCTTCCTCCAGAGATCCTCTGCTGTCCCCTGCCTCCTCCGAGCCACCTGTACCCCACAGTGTTTACTGGGGTCCACCCTTTGCATGGACCTTTCCTTTGTCCCTCCAGGAATGATTCACCCCAACCTCCAGGGAGTTTCATGTCATAACGAAGTAGTGGCCCTCCTCACCTCCTCAGCTCCTCACATCCCAGATGGGGGCCATGACTACTCTGCTAGACACTGGCTCTTCCCAGGGGTCCTTTCTGTCCTTGCTTTTGACGTGTGAACTCACCCATGACCCTGAGTTACCCCACCCCTTATCCCTACCTCATTGCCTCGCTACTATCTAGATTCTTTACCTTGTTGACTTATTGCTGTTTCATGAACGCGGTCCACCACCTGGACCTCAGCAACAAGGGGGAAAAGAACTGAAGTCCATTCATTCACCAGCACAGATGCTGGGGTGACTGTGAGGGTGGCTGGTAACGTCAGCAGCGAGGAATTGCACCAAGACTGGAGCAACAAGCAGGACAAGGTTGAGTCACCCTCCAAGCGAGGAGAGGGGCCAGACCTCTAGAGAAGCACCAGCCCCAAATTCCTGCCTTCTAAGAGGTTTTGAAGGATGTGAGAGGTTTGCAGCTGTGCCCATGGGGTTGGGGTGGGGGGAGGCGGGCGAATCTTGGCCAGGTAGAGCAGGAGGAGGCGGGTTTCTCAAGGGGCTCTATCCAGGGCTTGTCCAGGATGCGGGTTGTGGTCAGGCTAGAGTCTGCTTTGTAGCTGGGGTCTACTTTCAGAGAATGTAGGGCACCATGACGGAGAAAAACAAAGAGGGCGAAATGCAGATGCCTGTGAGTTTTGTCAGTGTGGCTGGGGGCTGGGGGTGGGGGGAGAGGGTCTTTGAATAGATTCCTTTCAGTTATGAAGGTGAGAGGCAAGACCCTCGCCCCCTCAGAGATCGCCAGAGGACCAAGAGGGGACAAGATGGGATCTCCATACACCGGGGAGGTGCTAGGACAGTTCACAGGCCATGGAGGGCAACGAAGCAGGCTTTATGCAAAGCTGGGGTTTACTGGGAAGCCTAGAAGGTTCATAAGCATTAGCGGATGACAAGATCTGGGGTCATTGAATTTAACCTCCTGAACAGGAAGTGTCAGAGCCCAGGCCAGAATCCAGGGCTAGTGGCTCCCACTCCCAAGCCTTGTGTGCTCTCTGGGAACCCGTGTTTGGTGGTGGAGCCCAGAGTCACCTCCAGTCCTTGGGCTGGCAGTATATGGGGTTAGGACCCGGGTGAGGTGGGGGATTTCACATGGGCATAGGGAGCTCCAGCCTCTCCTCTGCTCTCACATTGCTATCCTATGGCTGGGGCATCACAAACCCATTCTCCCTGTGGACAAAACAAGGCATAAAACCTGGGCCTGGGGAGGCTCTTAGCACCACGAGGGTGGCCCTGAGTCACCACCACCCTGCAGCTGAGCGCCTTAAAGATTTGTACAATCCACTCCGGCTTTCCTTGGGGTAAAATGATTACAACTTCTCCAGTAGCAGATAATTGGAACATAATTCCCACTTGGATTTAGCAGGCAGTCAAAAAACACCTCCCTCCCCGACTATTCTATTCCTATCCCGGGCTCTGGATCTGGGACCCCCCCCAAAACCGTGACGTCTGATGATCAGAAGACACTGGTAGGAGAGACAGGTGCCAGCGCCTTCGTGTACCCTTCTTGCTGAAGTTCCCATGCGGAGATGCCTTCTCGTTCTCTGTGCGTGGGAATGAAAGAGGACAGATGTTATTATTCCCTGAGAGTCTGAGTAACATAGTCAAGGTCATGTTGCAACAATGAAAAAAAATCCACCCCAGTTGCTCCTCTTTGTCCTTGAAACAAACCCTTGACAGCCCAGACTTTAATATCAGTAAACCACAAGCCATTCTTCTGTTTTCCTAAATGCCTGGAAAAGTAATTAAATGGGGCGTGATCAATAAGGAAGAAAGAGGCCCGGCAGGTCAGCTTGACTTTCTTTCCACACTCGGTACTTTCCCCCTGGGCTGAAGCGGCTCTGTGAATGGTCTCTCAGCCGTTTCTCCCCGTCTCCAAGCCTCTGCGGACACCAGCCAGGTAGGGGACTTCGCTGGGAGAATGCCCAGCAGCTTCTTCTTCGAGGCTGACATGCCAATGGTTCCGTCAAGCCTGGATAAAGGCCCATCAGCCCCTGAGAAAAGATCCCGGGCCACTGATGCTTTGTTTTCAAGTGCTTTAAATTGCAAGAGGATAAACAGAAAGGTATGGCGTGAGAGCTCTGCCAATCCTTGTCCAGGAGGGAAACTGGAGACCACTAACAGGGAGCTGGATTGCATTCACTTTTAACATCTTATGGCCAGTTTTTACTATTTTCAAAATGCAGCTTTGGGCATGTCCCTCCTTTGCTCAGAAACCCCTGGTGGGCCCAGCCTATAGCTTACAAGTTACAAGGGTATAGTGCTTTCTGTTTGGAAACTCGAGGGCAAGGAATTTTGCCTTGCCTGGGAGGTCACCCCAGGCCAGCATAGGGCCAACAGCTCTGTCTTCTACCCTGGTCTTTCACATTCCTCCGCATATAAATGGGTGTCTCCCACCACTGAACCTTGGGCTCAATGTGGGAAGAGATGGACTTTTGTATTTCTGTCCCCAACACCCAGCCCTGCACCAGCCCGCAGAGGGCACTCACCAAGTCCTGCAGAGGTGAATGCAATGCTCCCTCCTCTGGTCGTCAAAGCCTGTCACAAGTTATGGAGCTCACTCCCAGCCTCATCCCCACTTTCACTGCCCTGCACAAACCTTCTGGCCTGGCCAGCTGAGCTAGTTTATATTCCTCGAATAAAGCTACTCTAATTCCCACCTCTGCCCTAATTTCCTCCCCTTTATGCTCCTGGAATTCCTTCCCGGTCTGAAAACCAAGCTTGTGTGCCCCTCCCCTGCACGGTCCCCTGGGTGCCATGTCCACACCCACACCCCACCCTTGCCAAAGGCACCCACTGCCCCCCCAGTGGTAGCACTTGGAGTAAATCACGCCATCTCTGAGAAGCCCTCCCCAACATTCCTAGCACATGGGCTGGTTTATTCTCTTTCTCTGCCGGACACTTTTTCCAGTTTGGGACACTTTCCATATTTCCCAAGGGGGACACCCTTCCGTCCCCATGGCCAATGTCCTGAGTCCCAAAATTTAGGTTGCCTAAGAATCACCAAGGAACATGCGAGAAACATGGGTTCCATGGCCAGAGTTCTAGACGGAGGCCTGGAATCTGAATTCCCTCTGGTGTTTTATTTTCATGCAAACAGTCCAGGGTGTTGCTTTGAAAAAGAGTATTGCAAGTCTCCAATAAGTGTTTGCTGAGAGACAGACTTAGCCGGACCACACCCTGCACCTCTGTTCCCACTGGGTTTGCTCATAAGCCCTGTTTCCATTTCCTAGTCCTGTTGGTGAGGGTTTGTTTCAAGGCCGAGGGGGTGACAGCAGAAGCAGGTAAGGGAGCATGAGGCAGGAGCCTGGCCTCCCGGCAGTAGTCCCCAGGGTCTCTGGGCCACGGAGGGCCCCCAGCTGGAAGCGGACCAAAGAGAAGATGTCCTTCTCTTTGGCTCTCTTGTTCTCTCATTGGCCTTTCCCAGGCTCCTGCTGTTCAGCCTCCAAGGAACACTTCTCTCCAAATGCCAGCCGGGGTCTGACTGCATGGTCTGCATTCACCCCTCCTTCCCTCACCCCCAAAACCACTCTCTCACAAGTGGTCTACAGTGGGCTCCCAACTGGGCAGGGGGGCTCTACCCAGGTGTGCAGGAGCACCAAGGCCAAGGGGCACTACCTGACAGATGGTACCTCTCCCCCACCCACCATCCCGAAGCTCTCCTCTACAGTGTCATCTCCTCCCCAATCTAGGAGTCACGAGCACTGGAACAACATCTTGATTCCTGCTCCCTCTCCCTGCAACCACACCCCCCGCCGGCCCCCTCCCGGCACAGGCTTTCCCGGGGTCGTGTGGTTCTGTCCCATGCTGTGGCTTCCCCTAGGCACATGTGGGTAAAACATGACCCTGGACTCAGGGAGTCAAATTGTCTCACGGCATTTCTCAAAGGTGAGAGCTACTGGGAAAATCTTGGGAAAGACTTTTGGAAACCTGAAACCTGAGTTGAAAGCACTTAGAGATTATCTGGTGAGAGCTCCTTTGTCAAAGATAGCACCAAAAGAAAACAATAATAATGTTGGGATGATAGTGCGTGCTGTGTACCAAGCACTGTCTTAACCCCCATAGGTGTATAAACTCATCTAATCTTCAAGTCAACCGTCTGAAGAGGAGCATTGTTACCCCACTTTACAGATGAGGACACTGAGGCCCAGGCAGGGTAAAAGGACATGTCCCAATTCTCTTAAATACTGTATAATAGAGCCAGGGTTTGAGCCCAGGTAGCCTTGCTTCAGATTACAAGAGACCTAAGGCCAGACTCTAATTAGCCAGTAAACCTAATTAAACCTTGTGACCTTGGCTTATAAGTCCCTACTCAGTCCAGTCCCACTCACTCACCTCTACAGACTGTTCATACAGTGCATTCATCTCTGCTCTTTACCTCTGTCACACTGGCTTTCTGTAAATTTCTCATGTGTCCATATCCCCTCTGGCCACAGGACCTTTGCACATGTTGTTTTCTGCCTAAAGCACTCTTTTCAACCCCTTTCCCTCCAGTAACAAGGTTCCTCCTTCTGGACTCTGCTCAGTGTCTTGTCCACAGGGAAGACTTCCCTGCCCTTCTAGGCTAGGGCAAAACTCCCTCACACAGCCCGGAGCAGAATTAGTTTCCTATCAGTTGTGGTAATTAATAACGAGCTGCAGAAAGAGGGAGTACAGTTGGCTTACCCTTGACCTCCAAGGACTGCACAAAGCTTGGTTCCAGAGCTATTGAATAAATAACTCAATGGCGGGATGGGTGGATCTCCCAAATCCCAAACCATATTTTCCTCGAATTCTGTGCTTTTTTTCCCTCCATTATCGCTGAGGAAAATAGCTCTAGTCATGGCAAAAGGACTTGGGATTCCATCTACAGGGTATGGAAAAAACACATCTAATGCCTTTCTTCCCGGTTTATATCTCTCTCTGTTCTCTCTGTAAATCTAGAAAGGTATTCACATTTCATTAAATTGGTTCAGATTGAATCTAAATGGGGGTTAAATATAATTTTCTGAATGCTCTCAAGCTGTAATTCTTGTGTCTAAATAAAAAATAACAAACACTTGAATTTGAGGTGATGGGTGAGATTTCATTTAGTAGTTCAAATCCTCCACATTTGTTACACATAATCAGATCTGCCTCAGAAAGCGTCCGTGTGCTTCCTGTGTTTGGGCTTCCTGTGCTTGACCTGGTTTCTCTGCGGGTACATGTAGACACTTAGGACCCGTGCGCCTTGGGTGGAAAGGGAGAAAAGGGTGGGGTGGTGTTCCAGGGACCTGAACTCCTCTGAATATCTTCCTAAAATCCCCGGTGGGGAGGGAGGCGGGGCACGGGGCTTTGGGATTTTCTGCACAGAGAAGCTGTTCATCACTCAAGTCATTGCTGTGACAGTCACCCAAGCCCACTTGTTTTTTGTTTGGTGAAAATCACTCTGTGGACACGGTTCGGTGCACTCAGATGCCAGCTCTTGGGATGATATTAAATCTCCCTCCTGGATACAAAGTCTCCTGTTAAAAAGCAATCAAAATAATCCTCAGGAACAGGTGGACGATAAATTAATGAACACAGTCGTTTCCTTCAAATTGCACTGGGGAAGAAATTAATTACTGGGCAAATGAGTAACAAAGAGGGATCCCCGCCTCCCACAGCCTCTGAGCCCTCTGCTGTTTTGTTCTCCCGAAATCTAATTTCCATGAAACACTTCGGGGAAGTGCACATCGCCAGCATAAGAATTTCTTAGCAGGCATGCTAATATGAACACCATAATTCCATGGTCAAGAGATCTCACTCGGCTTTAAAGGCCTGGGACTGACAAGGGTGATATTTCAGAGGGGCCCATGGTTGGTTCCCAGACACCGTTAATAACCCCCAACCAGAATGGATGCCGACCAAGCTGGGGGATGGGACCCCCTGAAAGGTAGGTATAAGTTTTATTTATAGGCACATACCCGGCTAGATATGTACAAATACATAAAATCTTTATTTTCAATAATATAAATTCTATGCCTGCCTGGAATATAAATAAATGTCTCTCGGCCAGCCGGTGTCCTCTGCAGAGTTTGCAAAGTCTAGAACCCTCTGCGGTGTCACTCCTGCTGCTATTTATAGGGTCCTCACACCTCCTTGAAGCTAAGTAATGATGGCATGCCCTGCAACAGTCAAGAGCTCTGCTGCCCGCCTCCTAAATCACCCCTCTCGGGAGTCCATGCTGGCTTTCCTGCTCCTCCTCTCCTGGCCTGGATTGCAGGAGAGAGGACAGCCACCGCTCCCTGGCTCAGGGCAGATGTAGCCAGGGGCTGCTCACCCACTGGGGTAAGGGGGTTAGGCGGGAATATTTACTGGGCCCTCGCCACTAGCCACCCTGTGCTGGGCAACCTACAGTGAATTCTCCAAGCATCCTGGAAGGTTAGCAATTGCCATCCCTGTCTTGAAGATGGGGGAGACGAGGCTCAGAGGTTCTAGCTCTTCTCTCCAAGACAAGACTACTACTACTATTGTCCAATTCACAGATCCCTGGCTAACAGAAGCCAGCTACACCCGGCCCAGTGTCCCTGCTTTGCTCTCAGCATTTGTTATCCCTGTCCCCTTAAAGCCACCTGATTTTCTTCATCCCCCTTCATTTTCAGCAGTCAGTCAACAACTGATCTGCATTCAGGAAGGAAGCAGGTGTGCATCAGGGGGCGGGGGCCTGAACAGAGCAGGTGGGCTCCACCCTCTTGGGCTGCATGGCCTAGGGGGACAGGTGGAACCCCTCTTGAAGGAGGTCATTGAGAGGACATGACTGACCCCAGAGCTGGACCTAGGCAGTCAGAGCTCCCTCATCCCCTCCCTGATACTTGGTGTGCCCACTCTGCCTACCACCCCCACAGTGGGAGCTGTTCCAAGGACACAGCCTTGGGAGAGCAAGGTGTTGTTGAGACCATCAGGACGGTGTATGTGACCGAACCCCATTAGACCTCTATATAAATCTTTACGATTCTGGCAGGCAGGTGTGGAGACCTACTTGTCTGGCGGCCTCGTAAGTAAGTTCCCTCATGTATTAAGCCTGCCACGTACCCATCTGGGGCGGCTGCCTCTTTCTTTGATATTCCCTTGGCTTTCACGTGCAGGGACCTGTATGCAAACCAGCGTCTCTCAAGCACGCATCCTGTTTCCTTATTGGTAAAGGAAAGATGCTACTCCCAGTGCCTGGGATGGAGCCCTGCCCCGCCCAGGGGTGGCTGGAGCCCGGGGTGCTCCTCACACCTTTGCCAAGCCTCCCTGTGTCTGACGGATCATTCCATCTCTCTGGGCTGGCTTCCTCATCAGTGAGGTGGTTCTCCATGTCTTCCCCCACAGCTTCCTATTTAATGGAGGCAAATGACTTAAAATCTGAAACTATTAAGTGGCCATACAAACGTAAGCCGTGTACTGTGTTGCAGGGACTCGAGAACTCTGAGACGCAAACGTACACACATTAGGAGGTTACAATGGAAGAGGAAAGGACACAGTCAACAGCAAGCATTGGTAGGGATGTGGAGACACGCATCTTGTGCGCTGTTGGCAGGAATGTAAAATGGCACAGACACTGTGGGAAATAGTATGGAGTTTCCTCAAAAAATTAAACATACAATTACCCTGAGATCCGGCAATTCCACTTCTGGGCCTACACCCAAAAGAATTGAAAGCAGGGACACAGGGATGTGTACACCTGTCTTCCTAGCAGCACGACTCACTAGGGCTAAGAGGTAGAAGCCACCCACGTGTCCATCGATGGATGTACAGCCGAACAAAATGTCTGATATCCATACAATGGGATATTGTCCAGCCTTAAAAAAGGAAGGAAATTCTGACCCAGGCTACAGCCTGGATGGACCTCGAAGATGTGATACTGAGGGAAATATGAAGTCACAAAAGGATGAATACCGTATGATACCACATTCACGAGGTACTAGCTCGGAGTCGGAAGGCAGAGTTAGTGAAGGGGGGCTGCGGGGCTGCGGGGCTGGGGGAGGGGAAGGAGGAGCTCTAGGATGCGGACAGAGCTTCGGCTTTGTGCGATGAGGAGAGTTCTGGAGTTTTCTGGAGTTGGATGGTGTTGATGGCTGCGTGACACCGTGAATGTGCTTAATGCCCTTGAACTTCAAAATGGGCTCAAAGACGGCTTTTAGGTTATGTGTGTGTTATCACAATTAAAAATAAAAATTGAAAAGCCAGTGATGAAAATCCCCCGCCCTCCAGGTGCTTGCGTCTCTCCCTGTCTCCTCTTTGGGGTCCCACTCACCTCCTGGTTCCCCCTTCTCCACCTCTCCTTCTGTCAACTTAGCCCTGAGAGACTGATGCCCTCAACGGTACAGTCCTGTCTTAGACCAAATCATTTAGGGAACAAGAAGGCTTTCTGAGGACCGCTCATGATGGTGGGAGGGAGATGGCCTTGGGGCCGGCCTCTGCCCGTGGTCCCAGCTCCCGCTCTGCCCCTTCCAGGCTGGTGCCAACAGCCAAGCCCTCCAGCCTGCCCAAGCTTCAGGTGTCTCCCGCTTCTGTTGGAGGTGATGACAAGCTCAACGCCTGGAATCTCAGAACTGAGCCGGCACGCCTGAGCTCTCAGTCAGTGTTGGTGATTACCACCAAACACGGGAAAAGACCCCTTTCAGGGAGAGGAGATGGGCCCTGCTGGGGAAGTTCTGCTCACATTTTCCACATCAGCCCGGCGACCCTGCTCTGCCTGCACCCAGTGTGGGACCGGCAGGATCATTCCCTGAGCGGGTCATCTGTCTCACCCCTCGCCAGGGGCACCTCCGCAGTGGAGACGGCCGGAAGCAGACATTTTAGAAGAAGAAGCTGGGCACTGGGTCTGGGGAAACGGGTGCGAAGGGACACGGCGGGGGCGGGGGGGGGCGGGGTGGTCGCTCCACAGCCCTTCCTGCTGTTAGTGGAAAGGAATGAGCTGAGTTTGGGTGGAGATGAGTATGTTCTCACATAAATCAGGGCTGCTCCCGTAACTCAGAGACCAAGGCTTGGGGCCTGGAGTGACCCCGGCTGCATATCTTCCCTAGACCGCCCTCGATGTCCCACACGTGGACTTGAAGGCCAGACAACTTGGCTTTGGGCATTGAAGGATGTGACCAGCCTGCTGAGGACAGAGAGTGAGACCCTGTTCCTGGGAGTAGGACGATGGTTTTCTCCAGCAAGGACACAACTCGGAAAAGAGATTCGACAGCCAGGCCTGGCATCTAGACCGCCAGGCTCTGCCCCCAGCTCTCGACACCACTTAGAATCTTCTGGGCCCTGCCACTTCTGTAGCTGCCTGTCCTCAGGTCCCCATGGCTCTTCCTAGCAGCCTGACTGGGCCTGCTTTAGGTGGAGGGATGCAACGTTCCCAGGAAGCCCCCCCACAACATGCACAGACTCATTGGGCATGACAATCCCCAGTGGACAGTCTTGAGGCATTTCCTGAGCTTGCCTGGGGCATCCCACGGGCCACCCAGAGCTGTGGCCAGGTGCACAGCGTGTCCCTCGGTGGCATTCCTTTTCCCCCGTCCACATGCATTCCTCGCCCTTGGATCTCAAAAGACCTCATAGCAGGATCTGCTTTCCAGGAGCCCAGGCAGGAGACACAGGGACGAGTGGGGTAAGGGAACACTCTTTCTCCTCTGGATCTTCAAGGCTGTTGCTAAACTCAGAAGGGCTCCATTGTGTTGGGGAGGGGGGTTCCTGGTGGTGAAGGTGACTGTCATCTCATCCTTGGAAGCAGCCCCACAGACGGCCAGGGGAGGACAGGAAGGTCCCTGCGGATAAGCCTCACAAGCGGCACGTGGGTGCTGCAGTTATCCTGAAGGTTCTGGTTAAATGCGGAGGAGGCAGGAGCATGGCAGGGGGCGGGGGGCTGTTAGGAGTGGACAGCCAGAGGTAAAGTCATGCTCTGCCATTGCTAATCTATAACTTGGGGCAAATGACTGAACCTCAGCTCACCTGGAAAATGATGTGGTTCCTTCATTACCTGATATAATCAAGTAATTTTAAGAAGCTTTTAGCCAGACACTCAGTAACTGCTTAAGTAGTGGATATTATTACTGTCTTTGCTTTGACTCTGGCTCCTCTGTGACAGAGACCCGAGTTTTAGATGTTGATGGTTCCTTTGTTCTAGAAAACAACCCTCATGAAGAAGTCTCCAACCACTGCTCTTGGAGAAAGTCGTAAAGGAACCATCGATCCCAACCTAGACACTCCAGACTCAAGTGGGCTGTTTTGTTTGTGCAATACACATGGTCGGGCCTGGTGAGGTCAGAGTTCCCTCTCTGCGGATTTCTGCCTTGGGTCTGAGTGGTGAGGGGAGGGCAGCCCAGGGGGGATCAGTGGACTAGAAGGAAATATCTGGAAGCACAATTATGCCTTAGTGGAGGCAGAGATGGGAATGGACAGGGAGCTCGGGGAAAGCACTGTCTGGGGGCACCGATGAGACACGGGACAGAAGGAAGCTGAAAGGAGGGCAGTCAGGCCTCATTTTCCTTCTGGAAGTTGGGCATCCACATACGAGTGATGTCATTGCTTGCCACTGGCCACACTTACAGAGTCTGGGGGTTTAATTCGCCGTCCGAGGCCAGTGCAGCCTGACGGAGGGTCGCTGGACATGGCCAGGCTGGCCTTGTAAGAATTCTATCAACTAGTCCGGCTTCCACCAGCCTCAGGCAGACCGAGCAGCCGCCTGACACCGAGGGAGGGCCTGCTGCAGGTGAAGTTCCAAAAACAAGTGTTCGTGGGTTAGCCAAGACTTTACAACAAAGACCTTCGATCGAGACCCCGGCAGGACACGAGAAAGCAAAGATCACCTGCCTCCCCGCCTCCAGGTCCAGCTTCCGACAACTCTTCCTCTATTCCTTTTCTTCCTGCTCATTTTAACTCTTTTTAGGAGATTCAGGTCATCTCACAGACATAGATTTTTCTGATGGGTTTTTTATGAGAGTATTTCTTTTTTTATAAAATTTTTTTTAAATGTTAATAGTCCATGTCATTCCACATTCATGGCTCTCTACCCTTTATTTAACTAGTTCCCTATTGTTGATTATTTAAGCTTTTCCCAATTTTTGTGATAATTAGCACTCTAGTGGCTGTCTTGATACAAAATTCTTTGCCTCCCTGCTACCCCCCGGTAGTGGTAACATAGCTTCTCCGGAGTAGAATTACCAGGACTAGGGACCCGAACGCAGGAAAGCTTCTTGCCCCGTGCTATCCAACTCAACCTTCAGCAAGTCTGACTCCCACCATCTCTGCTATTGCTTTTGTTAACCTTGGTGCGACATTGATGTGTAAGTCAGTCAGTGGGGGTGAGCTGTTTTTAATGCACACTCCTGGGCTTTGGACTTCTGGTTAAGACTCCATTGAGAGCTAAGTTAAAGGAACTCAAAATGCCCACGCTGGTCCCTTTCAGGATGCACCTTCCAACCTCCCGGGAACCAGGTTGGACAAAAATGGGCATTCCTGCCTCCTGGTGACAAGCCCTGAGAGTTTTCTGGTGTGTGTAGGGGGTGCTGCTCAGGTTAGGGAATAAGCGAATAGCCCAGCTTGTCCCCGAAAGCCTGATGAATCTGGGTCCTCCAGGCTCTCTGTCCCTGCTTGATTTTTGGTGCTAAAGCACATTTCTGAGAGAGGCCAGGCATGCTGAAACTGAGTCACCTCCCCCCTCTGGGTTTCCTGAACAGACAGGGCCTTTTGAGCCCTGGAGCTGGAATCATGGGGAGTTCTGGTGAATGGTGAGACCATTGACTGCGGAGCCCTCTGTGGGCTCAGCCCGACAAACCAGAGCAGTTTTTGGGGCCCCTTCCCACCCCTCAGCTGGGATCTTCTCACCTTAGCAGGGGACGGGTGGGGAGAAGGGCTGGATCAGGGTTCTCCAAGAGAACCCTGGAAAGAGGTTGAAAAGTTGGCTCTCAAGCAAAATCCAATGAACAGACCCCCAAAATTTTATTCAGCTCATCAATGAAGGAGGGAGCCAGAAAGTCGGAAATGTTGATTCAAATGGCATTTGAAGTACTGGGATTTATGTGGTCCATTGGGAAAGACTCACTAAAACAGATTTTTATTGTTTGAGACAAATCCAGTTAACGTCCTACAGAGCAATCAATCCCAGCTCTCTCCTTTCACTGGGCAGGAACCATTTGCGTCTCCACCGGACAGACATCCGCAGTGGAAAATAGAACTTCACAGACTCTGAGCCCTTGGTTAACAGTAAATGTCCAAGTCCAACAACAGCCAGTCCTCCTAGAAATAGGGAAGCTCTCTGGGTCGACCTCTGAAACAAAACTTTCCGGTGACGTTGGAAATAACACCCAATCATCCCCTTGGCCTTATTTCCAGATTTTGGAGAGTTTTTATTAACCTCACAAGCTTATAACCACCCCCGCAAAAACAACCCAAATCACGTACGCTGCCGTACCAGCTCGGCATGATCAGGGACCCTGGAGTGTGAAAGCGCCCCTAGGCCTTGGAGGGGGAGCAGCCACCAAGCCAGCAGGAGCTCTGCAACATCTTCATCTTACACGAGGTGCGTGTGGTCCTTAACTTTCTAGGTGGTCCTTAACTTTCTAGATGTTCATATATTTATGTGTCTTGTATCTCCAAGTGCACTGCAAACTTCATGATGACAGAGTACATGACTTATAAACCCACAGACTTTTAGAAATATAGAGCCTTTGAGATTTTTAATCCAATGCTCTCATTTATTAGATAGTTTGTACCCCAGCTTTATTAAAGGACTTGCCTAAAGCCAACCGGCTAGAAGGTGCAGAACCAGGAGAAACACGAGACCCTTAGACTCCTGCCCCAGCTTCTGCCCAGGCTTCTTTCTCTGCCCCAGGCATACGTCTGAATGCCATGTATATGGGTGAGATGGAAGGAAGGAAGGAAGGAAGGAAGACAGAGGACTGAAGGAAGATGTTTGGGTGCATGGATGGGTGAGTGTGTAGGTAGGTGGAGAGGTGGTAGATGGGCAACTGCGTGGGTGGGTGGTGGATGGTGGTAGGTGAGTGAATGAATGGATAGAAAGTAAATACAGTATCTAAATTTAAAGGAAAAAAGAACTTGTGACCAAAATTCAGTTATTCTCTTTTCTGGGAAAAGCAGACAAAATTAGTTCTAACTTTACAAAATTTCTTCCCTGCTCTCCTGCCCTTGAATGAATGGACAGGCAGACTCCAGGGGTGGTGGAAGGTTCCCGACCCCGGCTGTACATTGGAATTTCCTCGCACTGGTCTCCTCCTCAGACCAACTAAATCAGAAGCCCTAGGAATGGTGTCCTGGCATCACTTTTTATTAGACCTCCTCAGGATAATGATCACTGACGGTGGTGGTGAGAGGTTGACAGGCCAGTCCGGGGGCCGAAAGCCCTGACTGGGCAGAGCCGCTCTGACGGGGAGTTAGCATGACTTGATGGCTGTGCTCTGCTCTCCAGCCTCTGGACCAACCAGTCCAATAGAAGGACCTTCCTCCAGGCCACCATGGATGGGCCGGAGACAGCAGAGCTTGCTGGGGCTGACGAGGAAACCCCCGTTTTAGGGAAGGATGAGGGACAGGCTGTGCCATGACTCTTGCTAGGAGTCAGCCTCCAAGAGGTAAGAGTTGGCCTTGCTGCCTAAGAAAAATCTGGTTTCAGGAAAAAACTGCAGCCGGACCCATGAGCCTCCTGGTGATGTTGGGAAGAGAACCTCGGTGTTGGAGGGGAGTGGAGCCCACAGTCTACACAGAGGGTTTTGTTTTTGTATTTATAACTTATTTATTTATTTGACACTGAGAGAAAGAGAGCAAGAGAGGGAACACAAGCAGGGGGACTGGGAGAGGGAGAAGCAGGCTTCCCACTGAGCAGGGAGCTGGACGTGGGGCTCAATACCAGGATCCTGGGTTCATGACCTGAGCTGAAAGCAGCTGCGTAACGACTGAGCCACCCAGACGCCTCCTGAATGGTTATCTTTTAATTCGTGCTTATGTCCTTCTAGAACTCCCTGTGGAGCTTAACATTTCTCTCTTTTTTTTTTCTTTTTCTTTTAAAGATTTATTTATTTATTTGACAGACAGAGATCGCAAGTAGGCAGAGAGGCAGGCAGAGAGAGAAGGGGAAGCAGGCTCGCCGCAGAGCAGAGAGCCCGATGCAGGGCTCGATCCCAGGACCCTGAGATCATGACCTGAGCCGAAGGCAGAGGCTTAACCCACTGAGCCACCCAGGCACCCCGGAGCTTAACTTTTCATCCAGGTTTGCTACAAGAAGGAGACATTGGCCGTTTCTGAATCCTTTGTGACATCGCTCTGTAGACACCATCCTTATGTGATTTCATCATGTAAGCGGGATCTTAACATGACCCTACAAGAGGTAATGGTAGGAGAATGTTTCTTTCTTTGAACTCACAGGGCGATACTTGAATCAGACAGCTGGAACTTTTCTGCCGTCAGGTGGAGACAAACAGCCCCTCTTCTACTCCATCAGCTCTGTTCCCGCTCGCCCCAGCCTCTCGGAGAAGCAGCTTCCGTCCTTCCCTCAGCAGCGTGATTCTTCATCTGCCTTTTCGGTTCTTTTCTGCCTAAGTGTGTAGTAGGTGCCTGTGGGAGACCAGGCCCCTGACATATATGATTTCATCTACTCTGGGCCGGAGAACACCCCCTTGGCGTGATCTGCCGCGGGAATACTCACCTGCCACAGTCGTCACTGGCCCAGTTTTGACAGGCTTCGGGACCACTCCAGCAGAGGCAACTGCCGGCTCAGAGAAGGAAGCTCGGGAACCCCTGCCGCCTCCTCATGGGGGCCCTCCGGGGCCTGGCGCTTCTCCTCTCCCCATCTGCTCACACCATTCCTTCTCTGTGTTCCAGCTTACGCAGGCCTCAGTTTACCCTGCAGACCCCGGCCTTGCCAGCCTGCCCTGAGGCCCACAGCGGGCCCTGGGCTCTACAGCACATAGAACAAAATCACACGGAGGAGGTACCAGCTGGCCTGTCTGGGTTCCACTGGCCCCAGGCTGGGCATGACCTACAAACAGGGATGTCAGGGCCTCAGGAGGACGAGGACTGTCACAGACACACGGAAACCATAGGAGGTGCTCAGAGCAACGCATGGCACCAAGTCGAGCTTCCGTGTCCCGCAGCAGTTGTGGGACCAGAGTAGCTCAGTGTCTAATTGTGCCAAAGACCGCGAGCGTATCATTGGCCATAATTTGGAGATTTGGTAACATTTTTCAATCAAAAAACCAATCGACTTTATTAGGTATAATGTGTACATGATACACTGCGTTCATTTGAAGTGTAGGATTTGATGAGCTTGGTTGAGTGAAGATAGTCTGAACTGCATCATTCCAGAATGTTCCCTCCTGCCTTGGCCTGTCCACTCTCTCGTTACCCCCTACCTCAGACAGCCACTGGTCTGCTTCTGTTCCTAGAGCTTCATTGAGGTTTCTAGAATTTTATTTACATGAAATCGTATTGTGCGTACCCTTGGGTCTGGCTTCTCTCCCTCAGGCTAATCGTTCTGAAATCCATCCATGGTATGGTGTGTGTTGGAAGTACGTTCCTTTTCCTGTTCCTTTTCCTACATTGGCCCATTGATTTGGCCCAGCAAGGGCTCAGCAGGGAAGGGCAGGGGTTGGCCCTGGGGTGGAGTCGTGAATGGCCCGGGCAGTCTGCCTTCATCGGGCTGACCCACAGCCTCATGGGAAGTCAGACATGAAGCAACCAGCTTGTTATCTGACGACCGCCATCTTAAAGGCTACAAGGCCTTGAGCTATGGGGCCTTGTGAGGGCCAAAGAAGTAGGTTTGTGGGAGAAACAGCTGAGCCAAGATGTGAAGGAGGTGTCCCCAGGACAAAGAGGTCAGAGCAGCATCTGGTGGTTGGACAGGCCTGGAGCAAGTTCCGAGGGGAGGAGAGGAAGCTGGCGGGTAAGTAGGGTGGAACGGTGTGTGTCTCAGCAGAGTGTTTGGAATTATCTGAGTGACAGAAGGGTTTTTAAGCAGAGATATTGTATGATTAGATACCCAGACCTAAGGGGCAGTAATGGCCATGGGAGACCTACCAGTGAGGGGCTATTGCCATAAAATGGGGCAGAGCCAGTGGCAGTGTAAATTAGAGTCAGGTCACGAGGGCAAAGACGGAGGGATTTGCGGACCATTTAGGACATAGAATGCACTGAGGTTTAGGATCCCATAGCCAGGTGTTGGGGGGACCCCAATGCCTGGAGGAGACCTGGCTGGCAGTGTTCCCTGGGCTCAGATGCTGGGCTTCCTTCCTATTCTGGTCAGCCCAGGTGGCCAGAGCACAAACCACAGACAGTGGGTATCCACTTCCATTTCTCACTACTCTGGAGGCTGGGAAGTCCAAGATCAAGGTGCCAGCTGATCCAGGGTCTGGTGAGGCCCCACTCCCTGGCTTGCAGATGGCCACCTTCTCCCTGTATCCGCACATATCAGAGAGCAGAGAGAAAGGAAAGCAAGCTCTCTCTTGTCTTCTTATAAAGACATAAACCCCATTATGGGGGCTCTACCCTCATGACCTAATCACTCCCAAAGGCCCACCTCCTAATGCCATTGCCTTGGGGATTTGGGCTTCAGTATAAGCATTCGTGGTGGAGGTGGAGGAGGGGGAGGGGGACAGACATATAAATATTCAGTCCATAAAACTCCTTCACCTCCTGTCTCGGATTTCCCTGTTGTTCTGTCTGGAAGCCCAACCTCTCTGTGACAGCAGCCGTCCATCCATCCTAATCACCATTCCTGGTTGGGCTGTGGCTAGAGCCCAGCCCAGCTCTTCACCTCCTCCTACTGGGGCCAGCTCCTGCATCCAGGTTCCAAGGCTCAAGAATGAGACTTTCTGGAAACTGCAGGGCTCTGGATTTACTCTTTTAGGACTCACGATCTCCCTCCCCCTAGAAGTATCAAAAGTAGCTCAATGGCCCCAATGACTTCCTCTACACCCAGCTCCAAGGCTACAGCTCTCATGGAAGCTTCAGTCCAGTGGTTTCACTCCAGGCCACAGGGGACCCTAACCTTTGGTCTACTCTCCTGGGTTCCCTCACTCCTATCCTGTTGCTTCAGCCCTGGCCCTTGCCACTAACCCCAGACATTTCCCTCTGTTGACTTTATTGATTAACCCATCTTCCAGAGTTGCCACTGGACACTGCCCTTGAGATATATTTGGTCTCATGCCCTGTACCCCACAGGGCCATACTTGTTCCATGCTGGCACTTCCCTGAGCCCCAGACCTTGAAGCCTGAGGCAGCCAGGAGGAAAGGAAGAGAGTGGCCTCTCACTGCATGGTGCCCTGGCACCAAGCTTACCCGGACCATTGTTGATGGCTTGGCCTCTGACGCCCAGCCCTGCTCTGCTCCACTGTCCTGGCCAAGGGCACCTCTGTGGTCCAGCTATGCCTCCAGCTCCTTGACCTCTGCCTCCTGGCCTGCTGCTGAGTCCTACTGCTCCTTTATCGTGAGGACCTCGGACTCCTCTTATAACCAAGAGGGCACGTAACCCGGCTGACCCCATCAGAGATCCATACCTGGGAAGACCGCATGAGCCCAGAACTCGGAACACTCAGCGGTCGGCAGACAAGGATTGAGTGGGAGTCAAAGACACACAGTCTCATTTTGTCTGCAATTCTGCATAATAGCCATCTCCATGATATCCTTTATATGGAATTTCACTTCATGGCTCAAAATTATCTACTTAATTACCTTCAGCTTCATTTGCCACGATGAATGGCTCTGTGCCGCTAAGGTGACACCTGGCAAGAGTTGTTTATTTATGGGAAGCTGATGGTGGCTACACAAGGAAGCCAAATGGTCCCACGTGTTTATAAATCTGATCAAAGATGTAAAGCATGGATTTTTAACTAAATACCTTAGACAGGCCAAAGCCGCAGGCCAAGGAAGCCACTTATCACTGGATGCTCCCAAGCCAGGTGATGGTCCAGGTTCCTGGAAGCCGCCCGTCCCGCCCCGTGACCCTTCTTCAGCCCTGAAAGCAGACCGCACGTCCAACCAGGTGCCCTGCTATTTTGTTTTCCTGCCAGCACAACATGAATGCAAGTCTACTTCAGGATATTTAATGCTTCTAGTTAAACTGATTTCTTTGAAGAGGAAAGACTAATTTGCATGCGAATGCAAATAGAACAAATGTTAAGAGCACCCTGGAAGCAGGAAGGAAGGAGTTTACCATTTGTCAAGACAGCGATGGCGACACCTCGTTTTCCACATAAAAGCCCTGGGATTGGTTCTTCGTGTTGATGTAGCACTTAACAATTTGCTGGGGCTGCCACAGACGTGACCGCTTTATACCCAGAGTGTTTCAGTGATGTGGTGTTCCTTCCTGGGCTAAGTGACAAGGACTCCGCCAGGGAGTCAAGGGACATGCTCATGACTAGCCGGGCTCCAAAGCCAGTCCCCATTCAAGCCCGGGCAAGCCTTTTCCACCAGAAACAAATCCTTGATTCTCACCCCCGCCTCCCAAGGGACAAGAGGCTAGAGAAGCACTTCCTAAGTAATTCACTCACTACATGTTGGAGGAAGGGGATCAGGACTCAGGTGGTGGCCTCCTGACTTTTGATCCTAAAGAGGCTGGTGCTCTCTCCTAATGGGAAGCCGGGGTTGTGTTACTCGACACACCGGGCTCGCCAGAACCCGAGACTTTTTTAAAAATAGGAAGGAAATATTATTTTTCCTGGTCACCACTTAGAAAGAACTCAACTTATTTTCCACTGACGTTACTAAAAATGCCATTACTGAGCTAAAAACAAACAGAAAATGTTTGATTCTAATGGGAGATCGTTCCCAGTAGAGGATGCAAGCAGATAGTGCACACACAGTGGTAGGTCTGGGATGTTCAAGCCAGAGGGGACCAGGGAGACGACTTTGCCACATGTTCCCATTTGATAGATGGGCACACTGAGGCCCAGACGCCAGAATGGCTGCCTGAGACCAGGTGCTCTGGCAAGTGGAGAGCTCCTGGGGGCTCCCATCCCAGCGGGGAGAGAGAACTTGCTCACTATGTTGGAAGAAATGTGTAAGGAAAGCTAGCATGTTGTGGGTGAAGGAGCAAGGCTGTGTTTCTCGGTCAAGGACCTTACAAAACTCTGTGCATTCATCATCCATCAGTGTGAAGGGCCAAGTTTGCTTCCGTATCATATTCATGATGTATTTCCTTATTTAAATGAACACCATGAGGCTCTGGCGAACATGGTGGAAAAACTTGTGTGTAAGGAAAGGCGATCTGTACGCGAGGAGGGGGAAAATGAGGGGGCAGGAAAAGGAAGAGGGGAGACTGGGGAGCTCAGGGAACCAGGATGCCGAGAGCCTCTCTGAGGGGAACCTCCTGGGGCAGAGACAAGCTGTGGCACTTACAAGGACTGCCCTGTATTTTCACAATATGTAGGACATCCTTGCCTGGAAAAGTCTTCCTCCTTCCTCAAGGAGCTGCACACGCTAATGCGTTTAATGTTACCAACCAGACTTTTTACAGAAGAGTTTGCGTGCCCGACGCCCTCCCAACCACCTGGTACCCTCTTCACCACCCTTGAGACCCAGCCCTCCCCTCCTCAGGTATTTGCATCCCCAATGTTCTCAACAAGGCCTCCTATAACCGACCTCTTGCAAACCAATCCCCATTCCTTTATTTTTTTTTTTTTTAAGATTTTATTTACTTATTCGAGATAGAGAAAGCATGAACCAAGTTGGGGGAGCAGCAGGCAGAGGGAGAAACAGACTCCGCGCTGAGCAGGGAACCCGATGCGGGACTCAGTCCTAGGACCCTGAGATAATGACCGGAGCTGAAGGCAGACCCTGAACGGACTGAGTCACCCAGGCTCCAATCCCCACTTCTGACATTCTTCTATCTCCTGTAAGTGCTTTATTTTTTAATTAAGCAGTAATCACTGTTTATTTCTATTTATTTACTTATTTATAGCTTTAATTTCTTGCCTTTCTGCGTTAGCATGAGAGCCCTGGGAAAGCAGGGGTTGCACGCTCATTTTCTCTATTGGATCCTTGTTGAACTGAACCCACCACATGGACTGCATTTAGAAACTTCCATTTTCTAAAGTACCATCCTTTATAGAAATATTTATTATAAATATTTCTATAATAAATATTATAAATATTTATAGAATATTGGCAGAAATATTTATAACATACTTTTGAACACATGGCTGGGATTATAGCAATAAGTACAGATCTGGGAGCCTTGGAATCTGTGTTTTTTGATCCCTGGTGGCTGAGAGCAGGATCAATAGAGAGACTGGTGGAGAGAAGAAAACACAGCCAGGTGTCTGGTCAGGCTAGGAGGTCAAGCCAGAACCCTCATTTCTGAAGGGTGACAGCTCTCAGGTAACTCGAAAAAGCCCATCCTGCAGAGGAATGTGGAAGAGATGCTGTCTCCCTTTGCCTTGGTTCAGAGATAAGCAGAAAAAAGTAAAAGATATGCCTCCTGAAAATTCATAGCTACTAGCCAGCACTCACAGATTTGGAATCCAAGTTACCATTGTACGAATGGCCTTAAAACTGCCAAAAAATATCTAAAGTGATCCCAGATTGGTCCTTCCTCCAGATCCTGGCAGAAGGAAGTATATATACACTCTTCCCAGGGAACACAGCTCTAAGAAATCCAAGGGACTTGAGCTCACAGTCAAAGGTCACTAAATGAAAATAAACAAAGAAACAAACAAAAAACAGACTCTTAAGTACAGAGAACAAACTGGTGGTTGTCAGGGTAGGGGGGAGATGGGCAAAACAAATAAAGGAGATTAAGAGTATACGTCTTCCAAAGAGCTCTGAGTAATGTAAAAAATTGCTGAATCATTATATTGTGCATCTGAAACTACGTAATACTGTAAGTTTTTTAATTAACTTTTTAATTTTAATTCCAGTAGAGTTAATAATATAGAGTGTTACATTAGTTTTGGGTGTACAATATAGTGATTCATCGATTCTATATGTTAATCAGTACTGATCAGGATAAGTGTACTCTTAATCCCCATCCCCCCTCCCCCCCGCCACCTCCCTCTAGAAACCATCAGTTTGTTCTCTATGGTTCCCTCTGGTTAAGAGTGTGATTCTTGATCTCTCTCTCTCTCTTTTTTCCTTTGTTCATTTGTTTTGTTTCTTAAATTGCACATATGAGGGAAAACATGAGTGAATCTCTGGCTGGCTTACTTCACTTAGCTTTATACTCCCTAGGATCTAGGGATCCATGTTGCAAATGGCAAGGTTTCATTCTTTTTTTTATGGCTACATAATATATGTGAATTAATTCCATATATGATTATTATGTAGCCATATATATATCCATTATATACGAATGTTACATAGCCATATCAGATATATATATATATATATGGAATGCTAATTCAAAAGGATATATGCACCCCTGTACATATCTCCATTCATCTATCAATGGACATTTGGACTGCTTCCATAATTTGGCTGTTATAAAATAAAACTGCTAAAAACATAGGGGTGCATGTATCCTTTTGAATTAGCATTTTTGTATTTTGGTGGTAATTACCCAATGGTGCTATAACTAGATCATTGGGTAATTCTTTTACCTTTTTGAGGAAATTTCACACTGTTTTCCAGAGTGACTGCACCAGTTTGCATTCCCATCAACAGTGTAAGAGGGTTCCTTTTTCTCTACATCTTCGCTAATGCTTGTTGTTTCTTGTGTTTTTAATTTTAGCAATTCTGACAGTTGAGAGGAAATATTTCATTGTGGTTTTTATTTGTATTTCCCTGATGATGAATGATGTTGAGCAACTTTTTATGTCTCTTAGCCATCTGGATGTCTTTGCAGAAATGCCTGTTCATGTTTTCTGCACATTTTTAAATTGGGTTATTTGTTCTCTGGGTGTTGGGTTGTATCAGTTCTTTATAAATTTTGGATACTGACCCTTCATTGGATATGTCATTTGCAAATATCTTCTCCCATTTAGTAGGCTACCTTTTAGTTTAGAAGATAACACTCTATGTTAATTATGCTCCAATAACAAAATAATTCAGTAAGGTTGTATTTACTAGGAGTGACTAATCAAAAAGTAAAATAGAAAAAAATCATACTCATAAAAAAGAAAAAAGGAAAAATAAATAAATAAAACCAAAGACCTAGAGAATGAAGAAGATGGATAAAGTTTTCATTTCAGTGAGTTGCATGAAAAATCTGCAGTTAAAGTTTCTACCCTGATACATTTCTTTTTTTTTTTAAGGTTTTTTAAAAAATATTTTATTTATTTATTTGAAAGAGAGGGAGAGAATGAGCAGGGGGAGGGACAGAGGGAGAAGGACAAGCAGACTCTCAGCTGAGCAGGGAGCCCAGTACAGGGCTCCACCCCAGGACCCTGGAATCATGACCTGAGTTGAAGGCAGATGCTTAATGACTGAGCCACCCAGGTGCTTCCACTCTACTCCATTTGTAATAAAAACTGAATTGCTTTGGATTTTTAAAAATAATACTTTTAAGGTTCAGGAGATCTAATATAAGTATACCTTGCATTTATATAATATTTTACACTTTACAGAGAACTTTCACATATATTATCTCATTTATCTCATAAAACAATGCTAATGCTTCATGCAATCATTTAAATTTAGAATTTAAACAAAATTGGGAAGAAAAAAATGTTTAAGTCACTGAATATGTGAGTAAACAAGCCACTGCGAGGGAATCAGTGGACGCTACAAACTAGAAAATAAGCATTGGAAAAACAACAAGTAGGATCATCATCAGGTACAGAAAACAAACTAAGGAAATTATGTTTAAAAGAAATAAAAGGGAATATCAGAAAAATATAGAACCACAGAATAAGAGGCCATAAAGTCACTAGGCAGATCCTAAAAGGACCAAATAGAACTTTTAGAAAGGAAAAATAGAACTGATATTACTAACTCATAGCATGAGTTAAACAGCAAATGAGACACAGCCAAGGAGAGAATTAGTGAAGTGGTAGGTGGATACCAGAAATAGCACAATAAAGGAGAGAGGGAGAGAGAGATGGAAATCTGAAAAGGAAGTATCAAGAGAAATAAAGGATAAAGAAAGAAGATCCAAAATACATGTGTTTAGAATATCAGAAGGATATCACAGAAACAGTGGAGAAAAACCACTATTTGTGGAAATAATGGCCAAGAATTTTCCAGGACTGAAGAAAGATAACAATATTCAGATTCCTCAGATTCAGCAATACCAAGGAATCCCATGCAGAACAAATAAAAAGAAATGCACTACCCAGACAGATTGCAAAGTCCTACCTAAAACATACCCTCCCTCTGCTCCAAAGAGTTCCTGGGCAGGATAACATACTACTGACAAGGGAGTAACAATCAATGGCATCGACAATAATAGTATCTAGAAAACAACAGAATGATACTTTCAGTCTCCTAAGAGAAAGTGTCTGTCATATAGGACTAAATAGGCTAGTAACAAATGAGGCCAAATATTCGTGTCTTACTACCCAAAGATTTATTTCATGCGTACCACCAGTACCCCACAAACTAGGTGACCCTATAAGGCAACATCCCACTAACTCCGGACTCATGAATCCAGGTTTCCTCCACCATCTCAGCACATGTCTTGCAGAACCAACAAAGAAGGGGAGGAGAAAACCAGAGTCATGCTGGATATTCTCACTGCCTCAGCCCAGAAATGACATGGGACTTCTGTTCACAATGCATTGGCCATAACTAGTCACATAGCCCCTATCCAGCTGCAAAGGAGGATGCAGGGGTCTGTGTGTGTGGTAGGGGAGGAAACATGAATATTCCGGGAGCATTACCTCCTGCCACTCTTTCAAGAAGAAAAGCAAAGTAAAAACATTGTCAGATAAACCAAAGCTGATACAGTCTATTACCAATAGATTTTCTTTAAAGGAACTTCCTACAAAGGATATAATTTAGGGATTGGGGGAATAATCCTCTGAAAAGTTCCCAGGGACAAAAAAGAACAGGAGACAAATGAATGGCAGACGTGGGGGGGGAGTTCAAATAATCATCAACTGTATGGAACAATAGCAATGGCGCTTACCCTGTGAGGTTAAAAAAAGGCTCAAGCTGGACTCCAAACCCTGGACACATATAGCATGATCCTGAAGGGGCATGATCGACATTGCAGGGCTTTATGCATCTTATAGTTTCCTCTGAGTGTTCTAGAGAAGTCTATTAAGTTGAATATAGACACTGACATATCTAGGGTAACTACTAAAATCACGGAACTAAAAATGCATAACTTCCAGGGCATAGAGTGTGCAACTCTTGATCTCAAGGTTATAAGTTTCAGTCCCACATTGAGTGTAGAGATTATTTAAAAATAAAATCTTTACAAAAATTAAAAATAAAATAAAATAGCATGCATAACTTTCAAACTGTTGGGGGTAGAGATACAATCAACCCAGCAGAGATCAAGAAAGAATGGGGATGGGGAGATGGGCTGACAGGAAAGATAAAACAAGTAGTAAAAAATAAGATAGTATAAGTGAATAAAAATACATCAGTAATCAAAACACATGGCCAAATTCAAACTAATAGACAAAGATGATCAGATCATGTTTATTTAGACCCAGGAATATCCTATCCGAGAGCTCTATCTGATCATAATAATGAACACACACTTGTCCTATGTGCCAACCACTATTCTGAGTGACCTAGAGATGTTAATTCATTTACTCCTCACAGAAGCCCAATGGGACAGGCACAGTTTTGATAAGAAAACAAAGTTCCAAAGAAGTTAAATACTATAACTTGAGCAGCAAAGTGGTGACTTGAACCCAGGTAGACTCCTCCTAGAGTCTGTACTTTTTACCGCTGTATCATACCACCTCTTTCTTACCGCAGGCCCCAGAAAGGAGGAAAGCAAAATAACAGAGAAAGATATATCAGGTAAAGATTAGCCAAAAGAAAGTCAACATAATGACATTTATATTAGACTTCCTGGGGGAAAAAAAAGTATTATTGAAGATAAAGGAATAAAAAGTACAATTCACTAGAAGCTTTAATAGTTTCAGACTTGTATGTCCTTCATAACATCATTTTAAAATACCCAGAGTAAAAATTGACAGAACTACAAAAAAAGGTTGACGAATACACCGTCAGAGTGGGACACTGTATCATACCTCTCTCAGTAGACAGAAAATCAATAAGGATGCAGAAAATTTGAACAAGTTTGATCTGCGGGAGACATATGGAACATACTACCCAACAACTCAAGAATACACATGCTTCTCCATGTGTACATGGAACAGTCATAAAAACTGATCACAGAGTAGACCATAAAACATCGCTGAAGAAAGTTCAAAGAGTCGTCATCCGTACCGCGGTTCCTGACCACAATGCAATTACCTTAGAGATCAATAATAGTTTGCAGCTAAAAATAGTGCCTTGATCAGAGGACAACAGCTTAGAGGAAGGATGTGTGAGGTGAGACCCAGGAAGCAGGGCTGAGCATGAGAAAGGGGGATGGATTCTAGAGATGTTTCTAATATCAGCAAAGGAGTTGAAGACATCACCGAAGTTTATAGCTCGGGCAACCCGAGGTTGGCACAGCCATTAATCAAGAACTAGGGAGAGCTGAAGGAGAAGAGGTTTGAAGGGAGAAGATAAAGTGATGTCAGCTACTGCAAGGAGACGAGGCGGGATGAAGGTTTGAAAACAGAGCATCAACGCTGACTTCGGCGAGAGCAGTTTCATTAGTGAGCGGAGCGGCAGGGGCTGAATGAGGCTGGTCCAGCCTGAGGAATGAGTGAGAGGGGAGGCAAGCAAGTCAGTAAGCATGGGACTGTCTCCTAAAAAATGTAAGAAGGAAAGAAAAGAGGATCCCAAGGACGGAACGATTTATTATCTGTGTTTGTCTGCAGTTTTGAATGGGAAGGACAAATGGGAAGACAGAAGGAAAATGGCTAGCCCCAAAGGGGGTCCGGGATCACCTCTAAGGCTGTCCTGCCATCCCTGCGGCTCATGGTCTACTCGGCCCTTAAACTCGTGAGTGGCTGTGGGGCTGGAGGGGCGTAGCCAACCCCACTCATCTGTCCTCCACCATCACCATATTCCATTGCCGGCCCCTCCCTTTCAACAGACCTCTGCCATTTCTAGGTTCCAGCTCTTGGAGTCATGCCCGACACTCGCGACAACACCTCCATGTCTCAAGTGCCACCGGGCTCCACTGTGAGGGAAAGGAAAACTCCAGAGTGACATGGGGTGAGGTGAGACACTGTGCAGAAGGACAGTGGCTCCGTTGTGTCCTTGGGAACACACACGGCTCTTTCTGGTCCTCACTGGTCCTTTTTAAAACTACAATATTGAATGGATTGCAGATGGGGGGGGGGGGCAGGAAAATTCTTGTGTTAACGTGTGCAGGCAATTTAAAAACGGCATTGTGTCAGAGCCAAGTCTAACATACAGCTAAAATTAAGGCTGCATCTATTCGATTTCCTCTTTTGTAGTAGCAGGATGTTAGGGATATTATGTTGGAGGATAATGAAACTACAGTGTGCCACAGAAGAGCCCAAAATTGTTATAATTACCACTGTAATTGTTAGTCAACCCCTTAATGCAGGAACACAATGGAGCCAAATTACGTTACCTTAAAGTGGTGATCGGATTCTTCTCCCATTTCTTTGTGCCATTGTCTCCCTTCCCATGCTCCTGTTCTGTGTTCCCCCTCCTTTCTCTCCTCTTAGTCTCCCGAGCTTGCCCGGGGATCTATCCGCACCCCCTGCCAGACACACAGCTTCCCTCTCAGAGCCCCTCCTGTCCTTGCCTTGGTCAAGGCTTGCTCACAACCTGTTTAAATAATTTTATTCTTATTAAAATTTAATATATGTACACTGTACACATTTTATGACATACATTCATTGTAGAAAAGCAAAAGGAAGAAAATAAGAAATCATTGCTAATTCTCACCCCCCAGAGATAGCCACTGTAGGTTAACACTGCCGTGCACCTAATTTTCTTCTTTCTCCGTGCATTTATATGTGCGTATGTATAAAATGTAATTGATCCTAACTGGCCTTGCTAAGAAAGACCCTCGGATGGATACTTGAAGTAGATAAAACTTGGGAGGGTCCCATCCTGCCATCCCACCCGTGGGAGTCCATGGGGAAGCTGCCGTACGTGTCCCGAGCAGGGAAGACACTGCTCTCAGAGGGAGGAGGGAGAAACAGAGAGAAGGAAGAGTGAATGGCCCACGGCTGCACGCTGTGTGACCTGCTCATGACCCCTCCAAATCCTGCCCCAAGTCTGCTGAATTCCAAAAAGCCGGGTGTGAGTAACTTCTGGGTTGTGGAAATGGAAGAAGGACCCAGGTCCACATCAGTAAACAGGGGCTGAGGCAGCCCTTGAGAAAGAGCCCCAGGAGCAAAGATCTGAAGGATGCTAAGCCCCTGCCCCCATCTGCATCCCCCGAATGGGCGGCCGTCTCGGAGGGAGGATGAAAGGATCCCTGGTTATTCCATCCAGCACCCAGCAGATGGGGAAGCCACCTGCCGTATTCCTGTATGCACACGTGCACATGCGTACACACACACACACACACATTTTTTCCTGCAGAAACCAGGATCCTATTACTTATAATTTACAAATGATTACAATTGTGATGATTAGCCTTGCCTCACCTACGCATATGTACGCTGTGATCCAAGTCTACACAGGCAGTCCCCCCTCTGCGAGCAGCAATGCAGGGCTGAAAAAACAACCGTGCCAGCCAAAACTGTGCAAACGATCTCAATAACCAATGAGAAAAGTGTGATTGTTGAGTGACTTTTTAAAAATTTCGTGAAAACGTCGAAAGTTCTCTTGCTGTTGGCTATAAATGTATAGGGAAATGAAAAACCGGTAAAAACTTGTATTGATTTAGCACACAGTAACTTAAAACATTAGAACCACTGGCCAGGTGTTTTATTTCTTTGTAACAAACTTCGGAAGAGGAGCCTGAGGAGCCCCTTATTATCACATTGCTTCTATGTGACACCGTGAGTCCTGTAAATTACCAAACTGAGCACATCTTTTTGATGCTTTGGCCCAGTGTCGTCTTCCCTTCTAAGTCTGGATCAAGCCCCAGCGGTTTGTCTTTTGTGCTTTCAAGGTCATGGAATATCTCTGAGAGCTCCTTTAATGGGAAGTCTCTGCCAGTGTCGCTTCCTTGTTGACATCATTTGGACCTCTCCCACGTGGTTGTGCACCACAGACCTAGGCCTGCTCTTCTAACGTCACTCTGCTGGTGGCATTCACAAATCTTCTAATCTTCCATTGCAATCTTCCATTCCAGTTTCGCTTCCTTGCTGCACTTTAGTCTTTGGTGGCCAAATCCCTCTTTCAACTACCCATTTTGGTAAAATGGCACAAGGGGTCATGGCTGGGCGACAAGAAGGCAGCACTGCTGGACCTCTGCTGTCTGTGTGTAAATGGAGTTGCTGAGTAACAGACACGTGGTGATCAGCTGCCCACAGACTTTGAAGGCCATGGCATGGCTGGTCACTGGTCATGATGGGCTTCTGTCATTTACTTAGTAATCAGCTGTGAAGAGCTACTGTATACAATCACTCATAATTGATGCAGGTGGTAACTGGAAGGTGAGTGATGTTGAGGGGCTCGTCTTACTTCACTAAATTGCGTGAGTGAAAGTTGAGCATATCAGAACCATGCAAAGCAAAGACTGTATGTACCATGTATTGTCTATGCTTAGGGTAGAAGAAGTCAAGCTTAACTTAGAATTCTTCGTTCATTTACTACATGGGAGTCTCCTCTTGACTCTTGTTTCTATTTTTTCCCTCCCCAGTTTTGTCTTTTCTCTCTTGTTTTGGGTCATCTGATCTCTCCCCCTACCCCATCTCCCTTTCTTAGGTTTCTTGTCTTCCTGCCTTTGTTTGGGACACCTGAGAAATCACGTTCTAGGAAGTGAGTGGACTGGCAGGTGGAACCCTACCGTCCTCATGAGCTAAACACACTGGACTTGTCCCCTGAAGAATGAAACATGGGCGCCTAACTCCCTAAATTAGAGGCACAAAATAGTGTCCAATCCAATGAAATCAAGAGCTAGACACCACTGTCAATGGACTCTTTTCCACATATCATCACTGTGTTTCTATTTGTAGAAGAACATACTGGAAGGGTGCCATTTTGCTGAGAAGTGAGTACAAAAATGGCAGAGGAGAGACACAGAGGACTCGAGGGGTCTTACAGTGTGTACTACATAGCAGGAAATGGGAGGGATGGCAAATGCAAACTCTTAGTTCCTCTCTGGGGAGTGAGAAATCAGCAGAGTGAGATATTCTTGAGGACAAGCCCCCTCTTTGTTCCACAAACTCATTCTGTAGTTATTCTGAGCATCTCGTCCGTAGTACAGAGGGGACGTTTCTCCAGGGTTGATTCTACAGAGAAAGCACTCCTGGTTCGACTGCACCTGGTGATAGAAGCCAGGGTTGTTCTCATTTCTTCAGGGCAGGCATTCTGTAGGTAATCTTTTATAAAATAAAGAAAATTACCCCCAAGGGACCCCCCATAAGGGTAGCCAGTTAGCAACCTTAAAGCCTCTTGGGAGAAAACAAGCCATTTGATTTATAGAGTACAGGCTAAGTAGGTGAGGAGTGGAGCCAAATGTCTCTCTGAAGCCCGATCGATCTCATACACTCCAGATATGCACTGAAACAACCAGGCTAGACACAGAAGGTGTTTGTTTTGCTCTGATAATAGGCTACCCCAGCAAACCATTTGGCGCCTGCTTCGGGGAGCTGGTGGATCAGAGGCAGAAGCTCAAAGTATCTGGGAGGAATTCAAGAAGATTTGAAGAGGAAAACAAAAGCTCCTCATGCGTTAAATCCCAGCAGCAATCTGACTTGGGCTCGTTATAATTCTGCCTTCACCTGCTTCCAGTGATCCAGTGATCTCCTTCCTGGGGGAAAAAAGGAATCAGAGACAGCTGATGCCCTGTGAAGTCATTCTAAATGCAAAACCGACAGACAGAAGGCTTTCTACCATGCACAAGAGATATGCACCAGCCCCCACAAGCACTCAGCATTTTGCTTAATAGCTACTCTCCTGACCCTTCCTTTAGATGGCCTGAGCCGGGAGAGAGAGGCCTGCGAAGGTGATCCCAGTAATGTGATACTCCTGTCCTTGATATCTGGGGCATTGGGCAGGAAACACCTTTGGCAACATAGCCTTCTCCTATGAGTTCAGAAGTCATTTTCTCCAATTCAGAAAGAAAGAACGAAAGCTTTATAAATTTCTTTATATTAAAAAATTGCAAAGGAAGAGCCATTAAGTCACAAGCAAAACTTTAATGGCTCCATCTTTGTTTAAATTAAACAAAATTGATTAGATTATAGATGACCATAAAGATGGAGACTGCAAGTGTCTGGAAACATCTGATTTTCTTACTCACTTAAAGTTCGTGGTTCTTAGTGGTCCATGGATTAGCACCATTAGCGGCGGATCTCATTAAGAATACAAAATCCTTAACTTTACCTCTGGAAGTACTAAATCAGTACTCAGGGAAATAGCATCCAGGAATCTGCATTTTTAATGCTGTTATGCTCACTCAACATTGACACCTGCTGGGGCGCCTGGGTGGCTCAGTGGGTTAAGCCTCCTACTTCGGCTCAGGTCATAGTCTCAGGGTCCTGGTGATGAAGTTCTAGAACCTGGGTGAGGTTCAGTGGGCTGAGGTCCAGAGCCGATGACCAAGAAAGAATTCTTGAGACATCTTTGGTGCAAAATGGTGGTTTATTAAAGCACGGGGACAGGGCCTGTGGGCAGAAAGAGTTGCTGTCCCGGGTTGTGGTAGATGGCAGGTTATGTACCTTGCCATTGGGGGATGGTGAGGGAGAGGGAAGTTTCAACGGAGCTTTCATATGCTCAAGAGGGCCTACAAGTTGCCGGGATACTGGAGGTCTTGCGGCTTGATCAGTGTTGTCTTTTGGCAAGCCATTCACATTTCTGCTATCAAGCGTCTTTGTTAGTGAGATTTGGGTTTAGAAGAAATTTAATTTTATTTAGGGCTTGAGGAACTGAGTTATTTGCCTCTGGAAATTGTGCTATTGATAAGGTAACTTCTTTGTTTGTAGATCTCTAGGACATTTGTAAACCAAGGAGACTCTGTCCTGCAGGATTGTGATCTCTGCAAGTTAACTCTTTGTTTCTTATGGCGGTCAGGGGTGCCTGAGGAATGTCACACACATTGACCAGGGGAGCGGGTGGAGAGCGGGTGCAAGGTGCCAGCTTTTGCTTTGTCTTCAGCCGGCCTCCTGCTCCTTCCTCACTGGGACCAAGCCCCGCATTGGGCTCTCTGCCCAGTGGGGAGCCTTCTTCCTTCCCTCTCTCTCTCTGCCTGCCTCTCTGCCTACTTGTGATCTCTCTTTGTCAAATAAATAAATAAATAAATACCACTGACACCTGCTGCTTCAGTTGCTCAGGCCATGGCAATGGCCAGTGCTTGGGACACTATCAGGAAACCCACTACTTACATCTGGACCAGTTCCATTACTCGACTTCTCTGCTTTTAGCAAGACCTTCTTGGTATACAGAGTTGTAGTAACAGCCTTAATAATAGACTTTGGGCCTTAGATCTGCTTTCTAGATATTCGTAGATCAAATACACTTCACTTAAGATGATGAGCCTCTCACCCACGTGCCCAGCAGGCTGTGGCTTCTCTTGCTGGATGCAAACAGCAAGAGGTTTATTGTCACGCAGGTACCGGCGGGTGGTCGGTAGCTCCGGCTAACCGAACACACCCACCGGAGTGAAGCAGGGTCTTTTATAGGAAGGTACAAACAAGTTTTGGGTGGGGCGCAACTGATTGGTTGACAGTTTGAACTTTGAAAAAGGCATACTTGGAGTTTGCGGATTGGTCCTGAGGACCCGCGCGCGTGAAGAGAGAGGCGGGAAGGGGGAACAAGCTGATTGGTTCTGAGGGCCCGCGCGCGGGAGGAGAGAGGCGGGAAAGGGGAACAAGAAGGGGGAAGGTAGGAATGCCATCATGGCGTCCCTATTATTTCTATAAGCCAAGCAGTTACAGAAGGGCAAGAGAGCAATTAATCACACAATTAATAACCTAATCTTATACCTAAAAGCCAGCGGTTCACAGAAAAGCAAACAAGCGGTTAGTTATCCTATCTATCTTCTAAGGGAGGGGGCTTTCCAGGGCAGGGATCTTTCACTTGCACCCCCCCCCTTTTTCATCCGCTCCCCTCCATAGGTGTAGCATTGCTCAGGCACCCCTGACTGCCATAAAATGATAAATAGTTAACTTGCTGAGATCACAATCCTGCACGACAGGAGTCTCCCTTGGTTTGCAAATGTCCTTGAGATTACAACAAAGAAGTTACTTTATCAATAGCCCAATTTCCAAAGACACAGAACTCAGTTCCTCAAGCCTAATGTTACCCTCCCCTCCATAAAAACCGAAGGAGGTGGAAGTAGAAGGAAAAGTAAATAAAGTTAAATTTCTTCTAAACCTAAATCTCACTAACAAGGATGCTTGACAGCAGGAATGTAACATTCCACCAGACTTCCAATTGTCTTTACTTGATAGCAACTAAGCCTTCAATATCCTGATAGTATTCTTTGCCCCAATAGCCCTTCTGAACACCCCTTTGTCCTCACCTACCCAACTCCTGTGTATATAACCAACCACTCCTAACAACCCGGGGCAGCAGCTCTTCCTGCCCACGGGTCCTGTCCCCGTGCTTTAATAAACCACCATTTTGCACCAAAGATGTCTTAAGAATTCTTTCTTTAGTCATCAGCTCCGAACCTCACCCCACCGAACCTGACTCAGGTTCTAGAACTTCATCAGGGTGACCAACAGTCCCAGCTTCCCCTGGGCTGAGGGGTGTCCCAAGGCAGAGAACTTCCAGTTTTACAAACCAGGAAAGTTTAGGTAAACTGGGAGTTGGTCACCCTATATGATGGAACTATCACACTCTACCAATTTCACCAGAGACTGAGAAACCACTGTCCCAATTTATTTATTCTACACTAAGAAATGTAATTGCCAAGTGTGTGATTAGTCAACTCAATGTTTCAATGGAAAAGCCCACTTCAGATTGCGGTTATAAATCTCAGGGGGGACCCACCCATCTGAGCAATGGGCTCTAGATTAGGAGGGTCCCACAAACCCCCTTTGTAAGGACCTATTTAGAAATTGTCCCTGCTCCTCTTACCCCAGGGGATTTACAGGTAAAAAAGCCCAGGTACAAAGGTGGGTCAGGCCAGGTGGAGACATCCCATCAGTGGGGGATGCATACTGTCTCCTTGGTTACCAAGGAGTATGGGCCCCGCCCTTTGGGAGCCCTTTCGGCGCCAATCCCAATCAAGGTGTAATAGGCTGGTTCAAATGCCTACTAGGGTAAATTATAACTCAATTGGTCGCCTAGCATCACTGTGGAGTTTCCTGTGTGTGTTACAATCTCATTGGTCACCTGTGCATGGCCAGGCCCGACCACATGGCCTTCGCCCTTAAAAGCTACCCTGTGAAACAGAGATGGGTCGCCCTCTCTTGTAAGAGGTACGGCCCTGAACGTTCGGTTAGATTCCTGATGCTTGGCGCGAAATAAAGCTTTGCTTGCCCTTTGCTTTGTGTCAGTCTCGCTCCTTTAATCACGGACCCATTATTGGGGCATAACACCTTAAGTCCTGATAATTCACTTGATTGACTTGCAGAACCCGGGAAAGCTTAATGAGAAAAGCTTCAACACAGAAATAGCCAAATGGAAGCAATACATGGGGTAAGCTATAGGGGTGGCAGACACAGAGTTTCCCAGAGTTTCTGTGCCCTCTCACAGAATTCAGGGTGCCACCCTCCCCTGTATTCGCCAACCAGGAAAGTTTGCTTCAGTGTTTTTTTTTTTTTATTTAAGATTTTATTTATTTATTTGACAGACAGGGATCACAATTAAGCAGAGAGGCAGGCAGAGAGAGAGGAGGAAGCAGGCTCCCTGCTGAGCAGAGAGCCAGATGCAGGGCTCGATCCCAGAACCCTGAGATATGACCTGAGCTAAAGGCAGAGGCTTAACCCACTGAGCCACCCAGGTGCCCCTGCTTTGGTGTTTCTATTAAAGTTTCATTACGTATGGTTGGTTAAATCATTGGCAAAGTGACTAAACTCCATCTCCAGCCCTTCTCCCAGGACTCGGGCTGGGGCTGCTAGTTCTAACTTCTAAGCACACAATGGTTCTTCCAGGACCAGCCCCCATCTGAAAACTCCATAGAGCCCCCTCCCACCCTACCCCCACAAACTTTGGGCCAAGACTCACCTCATTAGCATAAACTGCAGGGTGACTGAAAGTAACAAAAGACACTCCTCCCTGTCAGAAAATTCCAAGGGTTTTAGGAGCTCTGGGGGGGGGCAGGAACCAGGGACAAAGAACAAATGTGCTTTTTATTATATCACATTCCCATAACCACACAAGGAGAGACCAGTTGAGGGGACAGGAGCACCTAGTCAGACGATAAGGCCATCCTGTTCCAACACAGGCTGGAAGGGCATTCAACATTTATCACACTTGCATGCTTCTCTGACTCGGGTGCCATATTGCGCACCCAATGCGGTAAGAGTCAACACATCTCCACCATGGCAGCTTAGAAGCAAAGCCCCCTGCTAGGAGATGCGTCAGGCTCAGTTGCGAAGTTCTTAGGACATCTTTGAGGGTAGAAGAATTTTCTGCAGCTGAATGATGTCATTCCTTTCTCCCCTGTCCTCCAATCCCTGGAGTTCATCGTGTCTAGCGTTAGCGTCTCCCTGACCTCCCACTGGCCTTTCTCAAGACAGGGTTTCAAACTGTGATATTGTCATTGAGGAAAAAATTGGAAAATAAGCACAAGGTTAAAAAAGTTGTGAGGAAATACCAGATACTGTTATACCCCAATAATGGGTCCGTGATTAAAGGAGCGAGAATGATACAAAGCAAAGGGCAAGCAAAGCTTTATTTCATGCCCAGCATCAAGAATCTAACCGAACGTTCGGGGCCGCACCTCTTACAAGAGGGCGACCCTTCTCTGTTTCATAGGCTAGCTTTTAAGGGCAAAGGCCATGTGGTCGGGCCTGGCCACTCACAGGTGACCAATGAGATTGTAACACACACAGGAAACTCCACAGTGAGGCTAGGTGACCAATTGAGTTACAATTTACCCTAGTAGGCATTTGAACCAGCCTATTACACCTTGATTGGGATTGGCGCCGAAAGGGCTCCCAAAGGGCGGGGCCCATACTCCTTGGTAACCAGGGAGACAGTATGCATCCCCCCCACTGATCGGATATCTCCACCTGGCCTGACCCACCTTCCTATCTGGGCTTTGTTACCAGAAGCTGGTTTCTGGGACTTGTCTCCTAGTAAATCCCCTGGGGGAAGGGGAGCAGGGTCAGTTTCTAAATAGGTCCTTACAGATACAACATCCTGCAGCCGCAGGAACTGGTTTTAGACTTGGAATGACCTGGAAGGTGTTCACAGTACTATGTGAAATCACGTGCTTCCAGAAAAGTCTGTGAAGAAATGTGTGTGGATGGCAACAGCTGTTATCCCCAGGATGATGAAATCAGAGTTGTTTCTCATTCTCTTCTCTATGCTTTCCTTTCTTTTCTAATTGTTTTTTCTATAATGATCGTGCATAATTTTTATAACCAGGGAAAAATATATTAGTATATCAGGCAATACAGGCCATACAACTAGATGTGTTCTGACTTGTCCCTCACCTAGCCCTGTGCCATGACTTTGCTTCTGCTCTTTGGATGGCTGGCTTCCTTCTGGAGCCTCTTTCAGTGTGGTCTCATGTGAGCACCCGTTCCTGAGGTCACGCTCTGCCTCCATCCTCCTCTCCAGACCTCAGAGAAAGCCTGACATCATACTGTACTTGCTCCCACCCTGCCCCCATTCCTGCAACAATTTGGCAAACGTTCCTCAGAGTCTGTTTCCACTAAATTCTGCCACACGAGGAAGCACTGTCAGGAGGAAATTAAACATGTAGGGAGGTGAATCAGTGAGTCAACAAAAATCCACTGAGTTTTCATGATAGATCCATCAGTGCAAGTATGAGTAGATCTTCTCACGTCACCAGAGAGCTGGCCACAGTGATAACAGCGTTTCTGCAGGCCTGAAGGCCATAAGGAACCTGTTTCCAAGAAGACCTTATTTTCACAGGCAGTTTTCCCCCTTAATCAATTCAAGATCACGTTCAACAAGCACTTACTGAGCATGTATTGTGTACCAGTCCCTGGGGATGAAAAAAATTCATCCCATTCAATACAATGACAGACACAGAATGGGCCAAATAAATGTGTGTTGAATTAAAAAAACAAATAAGAAAACAGGCTTACCTAAATCTACCCAGATAGCCAGAGACAAAAGAAAACTGGAAACCAAATCTCCTTGTAATCTGATAACCGAAACTTACACAACGGTTCAACTAATGACATCTCACCGACCTCGCCACCAGAGTGAGGACTCCTCTGGCGTTCCCCACTTCCCTTCCGGGCAGTCCTGCCAGGCCTCCATCTTTCTTCTGGCTAACGCAATGCACCCAAGTTCAGAAGACCTAGCTCTTCTGAGCCCGAGTGACTTCTTAGGGTCCTTGTCCAGATCCCATACCTAAAGATATCTTTCCAAAGGTCAGGGACAGGATGCTCTCCCAGCCTTCAGTCCTTAAAGTCAGTGGTTCTCAGCGCCCCCCAGAGGACACTTGGTGTGTCTGCGGATCTTTTTTTGTCATCACAGCCTAGGACCCCGTGTGGCTCGCCTGTAGCAGGTAGAGTCCCGGAAGACAGTAAATGTCCAACCATGCACAGGACATACCCCGTAACAAAGAAAAGTCAACCACACGTGTTAAAAATGCCGCTAAAACCAGTAAAACTTGATCTGACACAAGCATCCCAAGATAGCTCTGCGGATACTGCCTGACTTTGGTTCTCCCACACCGCTCCTATAAATTCACTCTACTGGCCAAAAACTCCCCGAATATATGTAGCCTAGAACCCAGTGCCATGTCCCAGGGACACTGTGATGTGGGCCAAGCACAGCCCTCTGCCACATCGGTGGCAACAGGTCAATCCTTCAGGCTCTGTGGTCTGGCCCAAGTCCGTCACGGGCTCTGTCACTCACAAACCCTGCGACTCTGGGTGTGGCGATGAGCTTTAGTTTTTCCCAACTTTGAAATTGTTCTAAGTAGCAAAAAATAGTGAAAAGGTATGAAATAGCCACCACCCCTTTGGAAGTATTGGTAAGAGACTTCTCAAAGACCTCCGGATGGGCTTCCAGCGAGGGCTGGTGGCAACCCTGAGCCCAGTAAACACCAGCTAATGATAACAGTGCTGGAAGCCACCTTAAGGGTCTAAACTCTCCTTTTAGGAGTTGTTCATTTCTAAAACCAATGATATTTATTTTGGAGAGCTAAACTGAAATCTTTTAACTGAAAAATGTAGTGTCCATAAGGGGGGTGGGGACATGACAGAACTACCAAGTAGGGGTACTAGTTCAAACCAACAAGCAACAGAAACTGGGAATTTTCTCTCTTGTTCTATTTTTTAATTTAAATTAGAATTTCAAGCACATTTCTGTACTGATTAATGTACTCGTGGTTTGCTCTTTGCCACATCAGCCGGGGCCCATGATCCGCAGCCCGTCTGGGTGCCGTGAGGATGCCTGGCGTCCAAACCAGTGAACAGCATCTTCTGCTTAGCCGGGGGGCATCTGCCTGGCAAGGGCTGGGGCAGTAAGGCTTTTGAGCCCATGCCTGTGCCTCTTGAGAAGCACCTGTTTTGCTCTGTGTAATCCTCCAACAAACAATATTACTAAGCTCCTGCAATAAAACCACATCTTGCCTTCACTTCCTACCCTGCCGACCACCTGGTCTTGTATCTGAAAAACTTCTAGATCATTCATACAATAAAAACCCATTTTTCCCAAGCCAGGAGAGAAAAGGTAAACACGAAAAGATGAAGGCTACCCTTTGCTACAATAACCCTTGATGTATACATGGATTCACAGCTTACACAGCATCTCTACTCCCCTTATCTTATTCCATCTATTTTCCTGGGTTCCCCTCGGGCTGCCAAGGGGAGCTGCCTGGAGGGTAGATACACACCCTCATTACCACCTTTATGATGACACACCCGGTTCTTGAAGTCAATAACATTGCTCCTAAGCCCACGAGGATGATTTCGAGGGTCGTAATCACTTCTCTTTTGCATGGTCATGGGAGAAATAATGCTCAGCTGGTCTCTCCAACCCAATACTAGAACGAGGAAGATGTCCCATGGCTTCTAACCAGAAGGCAGGTGCTCCCAGCTTTGTAGGACTTTTGGAGGGAAATGTTGGGCTGTAGGTAAAGTCGAGTGGGAGCAAGGACAGTGGATGTCAAGGACAACCCAAGCCCCCAACTTCCTGTATTGGAAAACAGAGGCAACTGACCGACTTCAGAAGTGAATGGGAGGCTGGGCATGCGATGAGGGTGGGGTGGAAACACCCAGCTGCTGTGGCCGGGACGGGCAGCAGCTGGGCGCAGACCCAAGCTTGGACTCCCCAACTCCAAGAGGACCCCAGTCTACAGGAGGACCACGAGTTAATCCTGTTTTTCAGTACGTAGTGAAGGTACAGACACCATGAACCGGAGCCGGGTGTCAGAGAGAGCGTTCTCTATGGGATCCCGTGCATCCTACGTGCTTTTAGAGTATGATCTCCTTAAAGCAAGCTCTCCTTGCATCTCCCACAAAAGCTTGTGCAATGTCTCACCCGGAGCAGGTGCTCAGTAATACCTTCTCGCTTCAGATTCGCCGCTTCTTCCACAGATCTTCCCCCTTTCCTCCCTCTCTCCCAGCCCTGAAGATTAGCATCCTTGACTATTGGCAACCCTGGAAGACACGGGGATTCAAAAGAAAGCAAAGAAGAAGAAGAAGTAAGAAAAGGAGTTCAAAGAGCAAGAGAACTGTCATAGCTTGGCCGTACTCCTTCATGGCATGGTTAGCGGGACAGAAACAGGGCACTTGTGGGCAGCCAGCACAAGGGATGTCTCACCGAATCCTGGGACCCTCATGGATGCAGGCCCCAGAACGGATGCCCAGGCAGCTCCGGTGTTGCAGAGGCTCAGGGACACCACAGTCTGTCCAAATCCAAAGTGGCCAGTGTCAAAAAACCCTTCAGGGTGATGAGTTCCAACAGGGGTCCAGGCAGGAAGAAGACACTCGGGAACCAGAAGGGCAGAGATCACAGTTGCAGGGGCTCCGTCCAGAAGGGGAAGCCCCAGAGGAAAGCCTGGATCCCATCACATGGGCTGGAGTCCAGGGAGAACTCCAGGAGCAGGGTGCTGGGAAAGGGAGGCCTGGATGTAAGACCAAGGGCAGTCTTGTCCCACAGGGAGAGGAACCAGCACCTTCCCAGGGAGGAGCTGAGAAGGCTGCTCCCTGGAGACTAACGTTTCCCTTCCCTCTCAGGGCCTCTGTCTTATGGGCTCCCTCCCACAACAGGAAGCATGGTTTGTCTGGTGACAGGTAGGAATCCCACGTCCATGTAAGCAGGCAGAGCCCAAAAGCCCACCACCCTCTCTCTGCGTGCTCCCTGCTTCACTATGTGGGGAGCAGCCTTGGTGGGTTGAGCAACTGTCTGGGCAAAAGCATTCCCTTGGCTTTTTCCACAGGAGACCAGAGATGCCTGGAAACCCCTTGTTGGCCTCGGGCCCGGGCTGAGCTCTCAGATCCGGCTTAGCCGGAGTGTGCCATGAAGCTGCTCTTCTTGGGCCTCTTTCTCAGCTGGTGGGAGCCCAGGGGGCGGAGGAGGGAGGTTGCTGAGGACTGGCACCTGCAAACAGAACAGCCTGTTGGGGCTTTGTGGAGGGGCCTCCTCAGCGCCAGAGAACCAGAAGCCCTTGTACTGAGTCTGCCCATCTCGTCCTGGCAGTGGACACTTAGGCCTGGGGCAGGATGTGCCCAATGCCTGGTCTAGAGAAGCATCCAAGGCTGAGTCCTCCTGGAAGTGGATGGGAAGTGGTGCGGGGGACATATGTTATTCTCAGTCTGTGGGGCTGGGACCGGGGAAGAACAGAGACAAATGGACTAAGTCCAGAGAGAGAGGGGGCTGGGGGTGGAGGAAGGGGCTTCTCCCATCTACCACCTCCGGATGGGCTTCCTGTACAAAGACCTGTCTCTTCCAGGGGCCCGGGAGGGACAACAGGAGGGGAGAGGGTCTGTCCACCCAGAAGAGCTGCAACCTACCCCTCCTCACTCTAAACTCCCAGACTAGGGCAAGACCTTGTTAGGTCCTTATTAGCAGGAGCTAACAGTTCCACTGAAGTTGGAATTTTTTGTTCTTACGTGGGATTGAGTATTCCAAGTTCTGAACTGAAACCATGTTTGGGACTTCATGTAACAACGGTACCTGTTGTTATCCGAGTATTGGCAGAAAAGTCAGGGGACACCCCATTCCACCAGTGAATATGTGCTAGAAGGACAGTAGAATCCAAATACGAGATGCTTCCTGATTATATCATAAGAGAATGTCTTACTCAGTGTCCGTTTATGACTGTGCAGTTGGCCTTTGCTGGAGCTGGAAGAGAGTTTCTTTTCGTATTATGTGGGCTGATACATTTTGAAGGAGCAGGGTTGGCTCTTCGAGGTCATAGGGAGGTTCCATTTTGTTTCTTAGATCTTGAAAAAATATCTAGTTGTGCTTCATTTAAAAAGAAAACACGTTGAGAAAGCCACCTCTGAGGAGCAGTGTAGGCTTTATCTGGAATCTCCAAGATGTAGGAGCTAAATTAGTCCCATTCTATGGAGAGAAGCCTAGACAGCATGGGCGACCATTGAAGAGGTCCGTCCGTGTCAAGGAAGCCACCTCTAAGACAGGAAATAAAACAACTCTGGCTATGCCCAGATGTCAGTCCTCCAATGTGAGCACCAACAAGGTGGCTGGGCCAGCGGGCGGTGAGGGGACAGGCTGGTTTGCCTGATGCAGATCAGCTTTGCTCTGTGACCACTGAGGGTTGGCTCAGTCCTCTTGCCCTGGGAAAGAACAATCCAGACAAACCCACCAGGCTGACTCTGAGGCCAGCTGGCTTTCTCAAAGCCCAACAAACCAGGTATGTCATTGGCCGCTAAGACCTCCTCTAGTCCCTCCACCCAGCCTGCGTCCCTCGTTGGCAGTCCAAGCGCCCACCAGGGTGAGGCCAGCTCATGTGCACAGGGGTCCTGAGTCCTGGGCTTCTAGCAACTTCCCACAGTGCGTCTCTCCACAGCTACCTAAGCAGAAACACTGAGGCTCACAGAGTTGAAGTTGTTCATGTTAGACTTTGTAGCCACAACTCTGTTTTCCAAGTGTAGCCAAAGGGGGAGCCAGAAAAACCTCCTAATAAGAAACCACATGCCTTCTAGAGAAAGCAGGAAGCCAGATCAGACTTCATGCTCTAAGGCATTTTGCCTCCAGGAACCACAAGACCCAGAACTGGGCCCCCTGCAAGGATCCAAGGGAAGGAAGTAGAGGTTTCAAGGGTCCTATGCGGCCTGCTGCAGGGGTGGTGGATGGAGGAGAGCACACCGTTCTCTAGAAACGCTGAGAGAGGAAACTTAGAAAGTTGCACATCGAAAAGGGAACTGGTTCAGTCTTGTGATATGGTGGAAAGACATGGACCCAAAGTTTACCCCACGCCCCCTCTCTCTGTGTAAACACATGTGCGTAGTTTCCAAATGGTTCCCAAAACTACACAAAGTGTAGTGCCCTGCCCTTCATCATCTCCCCGGACCCTCCTCAGAGGCAAGCCCTCTCAAATCACCTAGCTTTTCCCCTTGCTTTTAACCTCTTCATTTCTAATATGCATATAGTGCTAAATCCTAATTCGCCCAATTTAGACACAGCTGACTTCCAGCTGAGGGAGCGAAGGATTTAGTGTTCCTTCTCCACATCCTACCCCAATCTTGACACATCTCCCAAGAGTTGTGTCACAATTCCTAAGTCAATCAACGGTGTTTACAATACTATGACTCCGAATACGATGCCTTATTAAGCCAAAAAGTCCATGGTGAGGCCACCTCCTTTCTTCCACCATCCTCTCTTTCTTCCTGGAGTTAATCCTTGCTTTGTGGTTTGGTTTGTCCATTTTTCTGTGTTTTAATTAAGACTTCCCTCCACCCCAAAAGAATTCAAAATCAATAACATTACTTATGTGTACTCAAATACAGAGATTCCATTTGGGGCTCCTGCTAGAGAATTCCTCCCAGAGAGCTCCAAACCCCCGTGACAGTCTGAAAGCTGAATATTACCCTGAGATGTCCCTTGGCCATTCCCTTTGTTGAATCATCTGTTATCTAGGTGCCATCTTCCTCCTTCTTGATTAATTTCCTTCTTTTGCTGAAGCACATCTTCCCATTTCAATTCCTTGGGATCTTATTTTCAAGTTCATCCTCCAATCTTGCTAATGAAGGTTTTACATTTATTTTCTATTTTTCATATCTTGGTTTTAGTTTCCAAGTTTCATATTCCCTGAAGATATTAAGAGGTTTTGGGTTTTTTGTTTTTGTCTTTGTTTTTTAGTTTTCTGCCTCTTGCATTATCTACATTTCCTCCGGGCTACTTTCTCATATTTCTCTCCCTTTTGATATTGAAGACTTCCTTCAAATACCATTTTATATTAAAAATTCAGACAACAAAAAGCTGACCACAATTCGTATTATGTGGGGAAGGCCTTTGACACTCCCCACAAGTTGGCTGGTGACGGTCCATGTTTTCAACAAGAGGGGACCCCAAGTGTCAGCAACCATCTAACCTGAGAGAGGTCCTCTCCTCTGTTCTCCTGCCTAGAGACCGCAGGGCGAGCAGAAAGCAAGTCTGGCTGCCAGCATTAGAGAATGACCTGAGTGAGGTTCCACCATTTATCTGTTTCCTCCGTATCACCTGCCACTCCTCACTCTCTCCAGTGTCCCCAGTCAGCTTTGGCAAATCATTCCATTCCATGTTTGTATAAATGTTCTTTTAAGCACACTAATTTCTTAAACTATGCCTTAGACACTCAAGCTAAGGATCTTTTTATTTTTTTTAAGATTTTATTTATTTATTTGACAGAGATCATAAGTAAGCAGAGAGGCAGGCAGAGAGAGAGCGGAAAGCAGGCTCCCTGCCGAGCAAAAAGCCCGATGTAGGGCTCCATCCCAGGACCCTGAGATTATGACGTGAGCCAAAGGCAGAGACTTTAACTCACTGAGTCACCCAGGCGCCCCCTAAGGATCTTTCTATTCCTGTTAGTAACTGCCATACTTTCCAACCAGAAAAAATATGTTAGCACTTCTTATCAGCTATTGTCAATTTTCCCAACCTCTTTTTTCTTGCGGGTTATAGTTTTTTTTCTTTTAGAGTTTTGGGACAGTGAGAAAATCGACTCTGTGGTCAGTCTGCCCTGTCTTCAGAATCAGTCAAGACCCTGTCCTGAGAATCAGTCAAGGTTCTGCCATTTATTAACACTGGGATCTAAGGCAAGTTATTTGCCACTCCAAGCCTCAGTTCCCTCACCTGTAAGACTGTGAAATTAATGTCTGTCCTTCACGGGTTACAGTCCTCTTCTGGTAATTAAATGAGATAACGTATATAAAGGTACTAGCAATACTAAAGAATCCACCAAAAAACAAACAAAAACAAAAACAAAAAACTCCTCTTATAACTAATAAACAAGTTCAGCAAAGTTGCAGGATACAAACCAATATACAAAAATCGATTGTATTTCTAGGGGTGCCTGGGTGGCTCAGTGGGTTAAGGCCTCTGCCTTCTGCTTGGGTCATGATATCAGGGTCCTGGGATCGAGCCCCGCCGGGCTCTCTGTTCGGCAGGGAGCCTGCTTCTACCCTCTCTCTCTGCCTGCCTCTCTGCCTACTTGTGATCTCTCTCTATCAAATAAATAAATAAAATATTAAAAAAGAATCTATTGTATTTCTAAATACTAGTAATAAGTAACTCAAAATAAAATTAAGAAAACAAAATATCATTTACAATCACATGAAAAACAAAAAAATAGGGATAAATTTAATAAAAAGAAGAGTAAAACCTGTATGCTGAAAACGCCAAACCACTGGAAGGAATGACCTAAATAGATGGGAGGGTATGCTATGGTCAGAGACTGGACTGGTTCATCTACAGATTCAAAACACTCTCTAACAAAATCCCAACAGGGGGTGCCTGGGTGGCTCAGTGGCTTAAGTCTCTGCTTTCGGCTCAGGTTATGATCCCAGGGTCCTGGGATCAAGCCCCACATCGGCTCTCTGCTCAGCGGGGAGCCTGCTTCCCCCTCTCTCTCTGCCTGCCTCTCTACCTACTTGTGCTCTCTCTCTTTCTGTCAAATAAATAAAAAATTTTTTAAAATACCAACTGGATTTTTGTGGAAAATAACAGGCTGATCCTAAAACTTGTATGGAAATGCAAGGGATGCAGAAGACCCAAAAACGACAGAGAAAAAGAACAAAGCACAAGGGCTCACACTTTCTGACTTCAGATTTTACTACAAAGCTACAACAACCAAGACCGTGGTACTAGCAATCATATCCATCAATGGAACGGAAGTGAGACTCTAAAAAACAGACCTTTACATTTATGGTCAATTGATTTTTGGCAAGGGTGCCAAGACCATTCAATGGGAAAGAATAAACTTTTCAGCTACACAGGGACAGCTATATATCCACATGCAAAAGAATGAATTTGTACCTCTTTCTCACAATAATACGCATAAACTAACTCAAAATGGATTATCGACCTAAATGCAAGAGCTAAAACCATAAAACTCTTGGATGAAAACAAAGGAGTCAATCTTTGTAACTTGGGTTAGGCAATATTTTCTTAGATACGGCACCAAAAGTGAAGGAGCAGGAGGCTGGCTGAGGACAAAGCAAAAGCTGGCGCCTTGGTGATTGGCTTTGACTCACGTCTCTGGTGGTCTTTTAAGGTGGGAGTAATATTCAATTGGCATTTCAAAAGTACAAGCCAAAAAAGGAAACAATAGAAAAATTGGACTTTATGAAGATTAAAAATGCCGTATTGCAGAGAACAATCATCAAGGAAATGAAAAGACCATCCGGAGCCTGAGAGAAACTATTTGCAAGTCCATATATCCAGAATATATAAAGAACTATTATAACTCAATAATCAAAAGACCAATAACCCAATAAAAAATGGCCGAAGATTCTGAATAGCTCTCCATAAAGAGATCAGCAATTGACCAATAAGGGTTTGAAAAGATACTCCACATCATTAGTCATTAGAGAACCACAAATCAAAAGCACAGTAGATAACAATTTATACCCAGAAGAATGGCTGGGGTAAAATTAAAAATATATACTTGTTCTTTTCTCCAGTTCTTGGCACAGGGTTCTTAAAATCTTTGTAATTTCCCAAGGGACAGGAATTTCTTTTCTTATTCATAATGATCTCCTTAAGACCATACCTGAGTCTTTGTTGTGGTGGTGACTCTCTGTGGACCCCCAGATAGCCTCAGGATAGAGGCTTGTTCCTAGAGGAACCAACGACAGGATTAGAGGATTAGGGCTATTGAGGTCCATTTTCTCCTCTCCCTGGGAGGAGAGATTGAATGCAGCCACTAACGGCCAATGATTTAATCCATTGTGGGTATTCAATGGAAATTTGACTTGAAAACACTCAAACAAAGAAGCTAAGAGAATTTCTGGGTTGGTGAACCCATTGACAGGCTGGGGGTATGACATGCCTGGAGAGAGCATGAAGGCACAGTGCCCTTTTTCCCATACTTTGTCTATGTATCTCTTCCATGTGGCTGCCCTAACGCTGTATTTTTTAAAATAAAGATGTGATCATAAATACAGAGCTTTCCTGAGTCTTGTGAATCATTCTAGCCCATTATTGAACCTAAGGTGTGGTCACGGGAAACCCCAAATGTGTAGTCAGTTGGGCAGAAGTTCAGGTAGCCTGGGGACCCTATTTTCATCTGGTGTCTGAGCCACTGGTAGTCTGGTGGGACTGAACCCTTAAACCTGCAGGGTCTACACTAACTCTAGATAGATAGTGTCAGAACTGAGTTGAATTAGAGGACACCCCATTGAAGTCAGAAAACTAGAACATTGGTTGTTATTTGGAAAACCAAACAATGGCTATAATTTTTTTTTAAGGCAATCATAAGTACTGATGAGGATGTAGAGAAATTGGAACACTTGTTCACTGCTGGTGAGACTGTAAAATGGAGCAGCCCCTTTGAAAAACATGTTGGCAGTTCCTTGAAACGGACACTGTACAGCGACTGTATGATCCAGCAGCTCTACTCCTAGGGATACATCCAAGAGACATGAAAACATCTACCTGAAAAACACTTGTATCTGAATGTTCACCGTGGCCTTATTTATAATAGCCATAAAGCAGCGTGGACAAGTCCAATGTGGTATATTCATTCAATGAGTATTTTTCAGCAATAAAAGGGAAGGAAGAGCTGATACACGTTGTAACATGGAGAACCTTGAAAATATTTTGTGTTTATGTGGAAGAAGCTGGTCACAAAAGACCCTGGGCTGAATGATACCCTTCATATGTGGGTCCATAATAGGCAAATCTATAGAGAGAGCAAGTAGACTAGTGGTGACCTAACCCAGGGATAAAGGTCAGTGGTGGGTAATGGTAAGTGACTGCTGACAGCTTTGGAGTTTTCTTTTAGGGGTGAAAAAAATGTTCTAAAATTAGATTGTGGTGACACTTGCACAGCCTGGAGACTTTATGAAAACTACTGAACTGTACACTTCAAATGGGTGCGTTGTATGGTCATATGAATTCTGTATCGGCAGAATTGTGTTTACAGTTTTTACAGAGTAGTTTGTAAAACCACGAAATTAAATACGAAAGATACGCTTTTGCTTAACATTATTATTGGCAAAACAGAGTCACAGAATAGAAACATTAGAAATCCTTAGAAACCGTTTCAATCACTGTTCTTGGGTATTTTTTGACCACTCTTTCTCAGCTACTCTACAGGCTGCTGTTCAGAAATACAACTGCACAGATGAAGTGGGGGGCACCTGGCATTTACATCACCTGTGGAGGTGGTCCGCACAGGCACTCCTGTTTGAGCTAAATTTGACGACGATAATGGTCCAAGAACGCTCCCTACTCAGTGGAACAGTGTGCTTCACATCTCCGAAATCAAAGGCTCAAGTTCCAATAAAAATGCCATTCACAAAGACACTTATTATTAAACTTCCAGCTCAATTTCCTGAAGAACCGTCAGAGCCCCAAGATGGAGAAAGTAATAATTCTTCTAGAATCACCGCGATAACTGGCTGGAGGCCCGTGCTGTTTCTAAATTCACTGGTGTGAGCCCTGTAATAGCGCACCACTCAAGGATGAAAATCTGATTGTAAGCTCAAAGCAGGAGTGCGCTCGGGAACGGAGGGGACCTGGGTGTGCCTGGGGCACTTGCTGGGCAGTGGTCTTGTAGGAAATGCAGGAAAGAGATACAAGAAAATGGACCCCTCTTCACCATCCTGAGATCACCACGGGTAACTTTTCTAAGACAACAGGTCTGCTTCTGTGTGTGTGGAAAGTATGTTATTTCATTTTGCAAAAATAAAGTCCCACCATAAATACAGTTCCATGGTCTGTATTAGTCATTTAGCGAGGTGCTATGGAAATCTGTTGATGTCATCTAAAATGAGTTTAGCGTCTTCCGCTGAATCATAATACTTCCATTTTACCAATCCCCTCTAGGTGGATATTTAAAATTTAAGCTGGGCTGGGTTGTTTACTGTGATAGACAAGTCTACTGTGATAGACAAGACAATGTCATCCATGGCGCGTCCCAGCATTCATGCTTCTCATGGTTCCTGGTCTCTTCTGGTAGTTGTTTTTCCCCCTCAGGTGGAAGGATTCTTCTTATAAATCTTAGCTATAATTTTTGTGCTGGAATCAGACATAGAAATCAGAGCTACTGAGTGGTCAGGAATTCGGGCAAGAGGTCTGAGAAGTAGGCACAGAATAACGAAGGTTTATTGAGAGCAGAGAATGTTCCAGACACTTTCTGAAGATAACATCCTAAGCCCTCACTTAATAGAAGAGCAAAGTAAGGCCCGGAGGACATAGCAGAGCCTCTCTTTGTGTCTGACACTAAAGCCTGGAGAAGGAATGAAGGTGGGGAAGGAAGCTGGGGAAGGAAGAAGACCCCAGCCCAAGGGGTAACGGTGGTTCTGCAATTTGCCTGGGAACCCATGGCCACCAGCACTCCTGAGAGCCCAGGAGCCTCAGCCCCCTTCCAACATCAGAGGGTGGGCCCCCACCAAGTATTCACATGCCCCTGTGTTTTGGGAAAATTTGTCAAATTAAGATAATTTGGGCTCTTTTTCTTAAAGAGGGTCCCCATACTTTTTTCCTGCTCCAAGCCCCAGAAACTTCATAGAGTTGCTAGTGTTGACTCCCCAGCAGTGAGCAGGGCCATGGAGCCCATGGATGCTGGGGAGCTGTAGGAGAGGTCCGTTTGGGGAGGCATTGTCCTCAAACCTGCTTATCCACACCACAGACTGAGCTCTGTTATCCCATACACCTCAACGAAGGGGAGATGCTAAGATTTCAGTTTGGCTTGTATAGATTTTCCTCACAGTTCACACCTGGATACAAGACCAACTGGACCCGCCTCTGAATAGAGCCCACAGTACCACCACACCACATTTCCCAAAGGGAATTAGTCTCCTTCTCCTGAATCAATAGTAAATCACAGCAGACGGAGAGGCTGAGAAGGACTATTTTTTAAATGTCCCGTTACCGAAACTTCGGTTCTTGGTTGGCTGATGCTCTTGGGTAAAGTCAGTGCAGGCGGCCAACCCTGGGGGCTGTTCTGTCTCGATACCGGCCATCCTGATGATACTCCTTAATTGGCCATGAAAAAGTTGCCCTTTTAACGTCCTGTAGCAAGGGGCTGCCACAGACTGTTCGAGAAAAAATTTAGCTGTGCTTGGGAAAGATTTCTGAATTCAAATAAAAGGAATTATAATCAAGCCCTTTGAAAACTCATAGGGTTTATTTATTCATTTATTTATTTATTACCAATATGTTTTCCCTTTATCTTTAGTCTGGTTGCTTTCGTTACCTCTGACATAATTATACCCCTCCCCAATTTCAGCTCACACACCTGTTTGGTGCTCAGCAGTCTCTCCAGACAAGGTTTTTGGCCCTTGCTCTACAGTTTGAAGCTAAATCTTGGCTGTTGGTGCTTTCTGAGAGTCCTAGAGGCAGAGCTGTTCTGCTTTAACCCCATAGAAATAGTGTCTGAGGAAAAAAGGAAGTCGGCGTACTCGGCTGTACGTGTGGCACTTACGAGGACAGTACCTCTGGGTATGCAGAAGTAAGACAAATGCCTCCTTGTCCCTGGCCTCTTGTGCGAGCCGGCCAGGTAACAGCACCATGTGAAGGCAAAGCCTCCATGGGTCGGGGTCCTGAACTAGCCCACAAATGGCAGTGGGCTGGACACCTACCACAAAGGACAAAAGGGAGTTCAGGCTGGCAGACGTGAGACCCCAGGACCAGGGAGCCCACTTGGGGTTCCAGTGGTGGCACTGGATGGTACAACATGGAATCATGACCTCTCCCACTGTGGGCCAAAAAAGGAGCCATGGATTTCAGGCTTGGGTTGATCTGGTTGGCCAATGGGCCAATGGGCCAATGGGCCATAGGGTCTGCTAAGTAAGGATGCCTTCCCTATAGCAACACAGGTAAGGAAACCAGAGCTCTAGGCAGTATAGCAAGGAAGTTGGAGCTAAGACTCAAATAGCTCTGTGTGTGACAACATAGAGAATAAGAGACAGTGAGCGTTGCCAAGAGGGTTATTTGAGATGAAGCTGGGAGGGCATTGAGGAGGTGAGCGTGCCTTCTATCTCAAATTCTTTGAATTTTTGCTGAACTCAGCTAAAAGCCAACACATCTACTCTATGACAAAATGAGCCTAAATAGACTTTCTGCCTAACACTGGCTCTAGCAACCAATCACACAGAGATTAGTGTAACTGTAGCTACAGCAGCACCAACCACATTTCAAAACAAATTCCCTCTTTCCTCTCGAGAAACTCCAGCCTTCTTTGTCTCTCCAGAGCATGCTTCTGAGTGTGTGCCTCTTGGATGGCGATCCCGAAGACCCCAGAAAACAGACATCTTTCATGTTGCGGCTTGCTCTTTGGTCTTTGGTTGGTCAATAGGTGACTCCAACGCTGAATCAGGCTGCCACCTCCTCGGCCACGGGACAGCTGTCCTCTCACTGAGGCCACAAGTTCACCATGCAGGAAGTAAGGAGGAAGCATTAAGGCTCCCAGATGACAGGGGTTCGGGGAAGGGAGAGCTGTTGGGGTTGAAGCGGTCGTGGAAGGGGCCATTTGTGGTGAGGGCGTGAGCACACGGAAACGATTCCTTTCCCACAGAAGAACACTGGCCACCCGTGGCTGGCAGGTGCAGGGACCTGGGACACAGCATGGACACAAGAGCCCTGGCAAAGTGTGTTGGGTTTGGTCTTTGTCAACAAGAACAGCGGAAAGGGGGCGTGAAGACATGCAGATGGTGTATTTGCCACCTGGGAGTGCCTTAACAGAGTACCACCTGTGGGGAGGGGGGCTTCAGCAATGAACATTTATTGTTGCCCATTCTGGAGGCTGGAAGTCTGAGACCAAGGTTTTGGTGGGGTTGGCCTTGGCATGCGGGTGGCCGTCTTCTGCCTGTGTCCTTACATGGCCCTCCCTCTGTGTGCCTCTGTGTCCTAATCTCCTCTTCTTGGAAGAACTCCGGGTCTATTAAATTAGGGCCCATGCTAATGACCTCATTTTAACTTAAATACCTCTTCAAAGACCCTAGTTCCAAATGCAGTTATAATCTGAGGGGCTGGGGTCAGGTCTGTGGCATGTGAATTAGGCCAGGGGACACAATTCCGCCATCATGCTCTGACTGAGGACAGAAGGTTCTGTTGGTGGCTGATGAGGGCACCCTGCAGTGGTCACCATCCAGGGGGATGCCAAGGGCTGCAGCTTATCTGGTGAGACCTTCTGCCATGTGGGCCGCTTTGCTGGAAGGGCCTCTCCCAGAACACAAACACGGGGTTGGTGTTATTCCAAACTCCACACCCCTCCTGGGCCCGACTGAACTCTGCTGTCACACACTCCAGGCTGGTAGCAGAGAAGTGACACTGTGTGGCCCTCAGAAGATGGAGTGTGGAGCCTCCAGGTGGGCACGCGGCACGCTGTGTGTCCTGGGAGAGTCAGGCTTTCAGGCAGGGTAGGAGGAAGCCATGGCTTCCCGGGCCCCTGGCATAGAAGTGCTCTCACGCTGGTCTCCTCCCTTGGTCCTTAGCACAGCCTGAAGACTCAGGTCTCACCCCTTTGTGTACAGGCGGGCAAGGAAGGCTCAGCGAGGGGAGCCTGCCTGCGACCAGCCCGTTTGCACAGACCAGAGCGAACAGTTAAGTCTCAACTGGCCTGACTACAAAGCCCATGTCAGCCCATTCTGCAACAGCTAATTAGAGCAAAATCTGAAAGGACTCTATCAACTCTGACTTTTGGAACTTCCTGCTTCTCTTCCCCAAATGCTAACGCCCTCCTCCCAGAGCTGCTCACCCGCCCATCGACCCCTGCTTGGCCATGCCACCCGCCCCGTGCACACTGTCCCCTCTGTCTGCCAACCCCTATTCAATTTAGGCGTCCCCCTCTGGGCGAGGCTCCCTGCACACTTCCTGCCCCCGTCCCCTGTCCTCCTGCAGCACCTGGTTCCAACTTCTCTGATGGAGCTGATGTCATTTTGATGAAGGCTTCACCCCCACCGTCCTTGCCCCTGGACTGTTGGTTTTGGGGGGACTGGTGTGGAGCTTTGGTCATCTCTACCACCAGAGTGTGACCAGTGGCTGGCGCATAGGAGGAGATCAAGGAGAGAGGAAATATGATTGCAGACCCCCTGCCTAGTTTGACCCATGCCCCTGGCCTCCCACTCCACTTGGCTGGAGAATTCTAAGCAGCCCTGTCAGAGGCCCGTAGCCCCAGATCTGCCTTCTGCCTTCTATCCTGGGCTTGCCTTGCCTTTGCTGTCCCACCTTCCTGCTGTCCTGACCCAATGCCCTCCACTACTGCCCATCCTAGGCTCACTAAGAGCCAGGAAAAATGATTTCAGGTCCATTGATGCCATGACTTCAGGCCTCCGAAGGAAATCTCCTCTCACAAACTAACTGCAAACAGTGATGGCTCTGGTCGGGAAGCAGTGAGACCACCCCCATCTCTGAGATGTCCAGCACAAAAATAGCCCTTATTATTGCCTTCAGTTCATACTTAGTTAGCTTTTTGGAAAAACTTACCTATTTTAAAATACCCCCATATAAAAAATGCACAGAAGATCCGAATAGATATTTTTTCCAAAGGAGACATACAGATGGCCAACAGATCAGAAAAGTTCTAAGCATTGTTAAGAAAAGATGCTTAACATCATTAATTATTAGAGAAATGCAAAGCAAAACACCAGTGAGCTATCACTTTACACCTGTTAGAATGGCTATTATCAAAAAGTCAAGAAATAACAAGTGTTGGTGAGGATGTGCGGAAAAAGGGGCCCTCATGCCCTCTTGGTGGAAATGTAAATTGGTGCAGCCACTGTGGGAAACTGTATGGAGATTCCTCAAACAATTCAGAAGAGAATTACCGTATGATCTAACTGCTCTGCTTCTGGGTATTTATCTGAAGAAAACAAAAACACTAAACCAAGAAGATATATGCACTTCTATGTTTGTAGCATTAGTCACAAAAGCCAAGATATGGAAGCAACCAAAGTGTCCATTCAGGGGATGAATGGATAAAGATATAGTGTACACACACACACACACACTCACACACACACACACATAACACATCACACACAACACACACACACACACACAATGTAGTATTACTCAGCCATAGAAAAAGAATGAAATCTTGCCATTTGTGACAACATGGATGGAACTTGAAGGCATTATGCTAAGTGAAATAAGACAGAGAAAGACATACCATATGGTTTCACTCATATGTAAGAATCCAAAAAAAAATAAAACAAAGAAAACAATACAACAAACTTGTTGATACAGAAAACAGATTAAAGGTTACCAAAGGGGAAGAGGGTGGAGGTAGGGTAAAATTGGTGAAGGGGGTCAATTTTCTGGTGCTGGATGGTAACTAGAATTTTGATGGGCAATCACTGCATAGATGTCAAATTGCAATATTATATACCTGAAACTTACACAGTGTTATATACCAATATTTTCTCAAGAAAATAGATGAGAACTTCCCTAGGGAAGACCAGCCCCAAATCACCAACCACAGAATTGTGAGCTAATTTTACTCTGTTAACACACAAAAACTTGCCTATTGAAGAGGATAGATCTGTTAAGTGTTTAATGTTAATGTTACTGCAGTATCATTAAACACACACACAGAGACAGACACAAATTTGCCCTTGTTTTCTAAATTTCCTATGGAAAATATGTATTGTTTTGCAATGAGACAAATTAATATAAAATTACTTTTAAAATTTCAAAATAGGATTATTTTGATATGTACATTGTACAGATGTTAAAATTTACAAATGTTAAGTGAAACTTAATCTCCCATTAGACTCTAAACAAGCCAAACACAATTTATACTCCTGTGTCTGAAATTCAGATCTAGAAGTAGGAGGGTTAAGGAAATTAAAAGGTTATATGATTCACATGCCTTTTTCCTCCATTTTCCAACATTCCACGGGCTGCCCAGTGAAGGATGAAGGAAAGGTAAATGTCTCCATTTAACCGCCTTTCTGGGGTAGCCCCGCTCCCGGGGTTTACACTGTCTGGCCTTGGGAGCCTCTGAGCGGCAATGTCCACTGCCGTGACCTTCTGGAAGAACACCGTTTGGCCTCCCTTGGCTTTTTTCTATCCCCTCAAGAGCCCACTCTCCATCCTCTATCTCCTAGCGTTTGGGAGTGGGATCCCTGAGCCAGGCAACAGCTCCCAGGAATAGAGTATAGCAAGCTAGCTCAGCCCTACCATGTTGTATGACTTCCACTCCATCCAGGGGAGACCTTTCCTGGCTGCCCCAAACTCTGAGCTGCTGCTGCCGCCTGGCCTGCCCCCACTCCACCATCTTTCTCCCCAACTCGGAATCTGTGCCTGGGAAGGTTGCCTTCAGCCCTGCGCTGGGGTCAGGGGACGCTGCAAAGCACTGCACCTTAGGACACGTTATATTTTTCTTTATCAGGGTGCCCCCACAGACTCAGTTGTTCTTGGCTTGCACACTTTGAGAAGGCACCCCACCATCTCCCCTTCTGACAGGAAGCTCCAACCTTGAGAAGCGATTCTCTACGAGGCCCCCCCAGTTGGCTCAGTGGAAGGAAGGGACTCACTTCTTAACCCAAACACCACACTTGGTACAGGGACACAAGTACAGGGACCCTTTCCCTGTGTCTCCTGCCTCAGCCTGGCCTATAGCTCGGAGAGAGAGGGTCGGAGTGAGGGAAGGCCAGTTCTGTGCTGTCAGTCCCTGAAAGCTGTCTCGGTATATGGGGAACCAAGCACGGCTGGTCTTTAGCTCTAGAAATTTGGTCCCAGTTCCAGGACAAGCGAAAAGGGCCCAGGCAACTGTCTGCAGGAGAAGGAAGTGCTGCTGCCTAGGGGGTGGGGGTGGGGGTGGGGAGTGGGGGGGATACCCCGTGAGGGATTCTGGGAAAACATGGGGGATCTTGAAGCCCCTGAGTGTCCTGGTCAGCGTGAGCATGAGAAGTGGTCTCAACAGGAAAAAGGTGGTGCCAAAGGGAGTAAAATTCAATCCCCTATTTCGTCTAGAGCCACAGCATGAGTATCTTCGGGTGTCCCCCATCTTCCTTTTGTGTCCTTGTACAAGGAGTGGCCTGTCTTGCAGAAGATTAAGAGAGCTGTCCTTCCCGGATGAGGATGGCGCTGCTGGGGAAGCTGATTTCTGAGCCAAGGGACCATCCTCGGCAGGAAGAGAAAATGGTCCTAAAGGAGGAGGCTCAACCAACCCTCCACCCCTGACCCTATGGATAAGAGGACTGTCCAGAAAGAGTGTAAATTGCTTTGAAAGTACAAGATGTCTATTAATAACCCTGTACAGCTCTCTGGTGCTATCTAAATGCTAAGTAGAACAGAAATGACTCTGGAGTATCCTCTCACCTGAACTATCTCACAGATAGAAATGTTTCTGATAAGTCATCAACGCGACTTTTAAAGCAAAGCGGCCTCAGCCTTTGCAGTTCTGACCACAAGACACAATGTATTGAACCAAAGGTTAAATTCCAATTGATTAAGGTCTTTCTTTGCCTTTATCCTCCTCTGGATCCTTCGTATCACAGCCAATCTAAGATTAGCCCCAGATGCCTTTCACTGTAGTGGTGGCTTCTGTTGTTGGCGCTCGCAAGACACTCCCCCCAGGCGGAGAGACCCGAACTGGAACTTTATGTATGTTCCTTGCAACACCGACTACCGTGATGAAAATAAAGCTGTCACCCAGACACATTGTTGCTCAGAATAAATTTGGAGTCATGAAAGATTTCAGTTTGGTTTCCAGTGATTTCATTTTGGCTAAATGCAAGGGTCATTTTGGCTAAATGCAAGGGTCTTGCTTCCCCGGATTTGTCAGGTTGTAGTAGCATATATATTGTTATCCTCTGCATCTAAGATGGCTGGATGCATTGGGCTTGGAGGGACTGACATTTTTATCTTTTAAAGATTTAATTTATTTGAGAGAGAGAGAAAACAAAAGAGAGCACGAGGTGGGTTGGGGTGGGAGAGGGGGAAGCAGACTTCCTGCTGAGCAAGGAGCCCAATGTGGGGCTCGATCCCTGGACCCCAGGATCATGACCTGAGCCAAAGGCAGACGTTTAACTGACTGAGCCACCCAGGTGCCCCTGGGATTGACATTTTGCCTATGGTCTTGCAGTGTGCCACCCCCCAACACACACCCCCCATCTTACTCTGGCAGCACACAGGCAGGTGGGAATCTGCACGGCATCCTTTGTGTACTTCCCAGTGCTCTTCAACCAGCACTGACCTGACCCATGTCTGCCTCTTTCCTTCCACCATCACTAATGCTCGTCTTCCACCTCATGTTCCCTGGGTCCTCAGTCGTGCTCACGTGTTAGAAGTCTCACTGTTACCATCATCTCCAGGTGTGCTTTCCCTCTCGCTCTGACATCTTGCTGACATCTTGAGCTTCTCTGCAGTCTTACAGTCCTGCCATATGCTTCATGGTCAAAAAGGAGTTTCCTTCTTATCTCCTTTTTCCCATTCAGCTCCCTCTCCTTAAGTTCTGTCTCGAATGCTAATACATTTGAAGTTCATAAGCTTAGAAGGGAATTTGAAATCCCTTGGCTAGTCTTGCTGGTGATCTTCTGTCTCCAAATTGAAGATGTGGTTAAAAGAAATCTTATCCAAGGTTCATATTTGACCAACAAGAAAAACTGGCTGGATGATGCGGCCTTCTAATTTTGGGCCAAAATAATGCTTTTACTGTTTTTATAAAATAAACATTGGCTCATTATTAAAAATCAAACAGTAAAGAAAAGCAGGAAGAAGAAACTAAAATAATCCCTAGTAATAATCAGTGTTAACATTTGGTGACCTGACCCCAAACATCTCTCTTTGCCTCTACACTGGACCTTTGAAGAACACAGGGGTTGGGGCGCCAACCCCCTGTGCGGGCAAAAATCTGTGCTATATGCCATGTTCTTTCTTTCTTTTTTTTTTTTTTTAAGATTTTATTTATTTATTTGACAGACAGAGATCACAAGTAGGCAGAGAGAGAGGAGGAAGCAGGCTCCCCGCTGAGCAGAGAGCCCGATGTGGGGCTTGATCCCAGGACCCC
>NC_081560.1:107393621-107461873 GCF_022355385.1 Mustela nigripes
GGAAGCAGGCTCCCCGCTGAGCAGAGAGCCCGATGTGGGGCTTGATCCCAGGACCCTGAGATCATGTCCTGAGCTGAAGGCAAAGGCTTAACCCACTGAGCCACCCAGGCGCCCCTATATGGCATGTTCTTACAGTAAAGTAACCCCCAGAAAAGGAAATGTTATAAAGAAAATCAGAAGGAAAACACATTCACAGTTCTGTATTGTATTTATTGAAAAAAAAAAATCTGTGTCTAAGCAGAACCATGTAGTTCACACCCGCGTTGTTCAAGGGCCCACTGCACATAATAAGACAGCTTAATGAATGGATAAAAGGATATGTGGTTAGGTGGTTAGAAAATGCTGCTCTCAAGATGTTAGTTCCTTAAATATCTCATCACATTTAAGAAAAAAAGGCTACAAAAACCATTTAAAAAGCTGGACTCATTTCTTTTTTTTTTTTTTTTAAAGATTTTATTTATTTGACAGACAGAGATCACAAGTAGGCAGAGAGGCAGGCAGAGGCAGAGAGAGAGAGAGAGGGAAGCAGGCTTCCTGCAGAGCAGAGAGCCCGATGCGGGGCTCGATCCCAGGATCCTGAGATCATGACCCGAGCCGAAGGCAGCAGCCCAAACCACTGAGCCACCCAGGCGCCCCAGGACTCATTTCTTTAAAGTACATGTTTCAGCTTCAGAAAATATTGATTACTCGCTATAAGAGACAAGATATCCCGTGTTCTTAAGCCTCCCTCCAGTGTCCGCTTGTGTCTACCTCCCACTATGTGACCCGAGCATTATCCTTACCTTCAGAGGGCTCCTGGCGCTCCTGTTCCGCGGTGCAACTGTGACTCTCCCAGTTGCTTCGATTTAGTCCTGCAGTTAAACAAATTCTGCATTCGTGTCTGTTTGGTGGCCACAGTTTTTCTATTTTAAAATTCATGTTGATTCAGCTCTTGAGCAGTTACATTGTATCACTGGACAGTTTTTATCAAGAAGCTTATGAGAGTCACATGTGCCACATTTCTTGCTTGTGAATGTCCACCTCTTGTCTTTATATTTAAATGACCACTGGGGCCAATTTTCTTCAGGAGCTTTTTCCTGCAGAATTCTATGAATATTGCTCCATTTCCTCTCTGTGCTCATCTTTTAAAAATGAGTGCATATTCTTTTTGATTTATCCAAAGGATACAAACATAGTGATCCAAAGGGGCACGTGCGCCCCAATGTTTATAACAGCAATGGCCACAATAGCCAAACTGTGGAAAGAGCCCAGATGTCCATCAACAGATGAATGCATAAAGAAGATATGGTTCATCTATATAATGGACTATCACTCAGCCATCAGAAAGAATGAAATCTTGCCATGTGCAATGATGTGGATGGAACTAAAGGGTATTCTGCTCAGTGAAATAAGTCAATCAGAGAAAGACAATTATCATATGCTTTGGCTGACGCATGGAATTTAAGAAACAAAACAGATGAACATAGGGGAAGGATGGAAAAAATAAAATAAGATGAAAACAAAGAGGGAGACAAACCATAAGAGACTCTGAACTATAGGGAATAACCCGAGGGTTGCTGAGGGAAAGTGGGTGGGGGTTGGGCTGACTGGGGGATGGGCGTGAAGGAGGGTGTGTGATGCGATGAGCACTGGGTGTTCTATGCAACTGATGAATCTCTAAATTCTACCCTTGAAACTAATATTAAATAAATAAATAAAGAGTGTATATTCTTACTAAGCTCACCTGTAGTTTGAAACACTCATGGGAAATATGCTGATTTAAGGGTTATAATTTTTTCCAGACTGGATCCTTCTTCTGTGTTTTGAATGCATGGGATGTTCCTCTTTTTCATGGGTAAGGGGAGGGTGAGGAAGGGGAGCCTGGGGAGAGGGGGCAAGTGTGCCGAGTTACCGGACCATTTTCTTTCCATCTTGTTCATACTTAGCATAGTTCTAGCTAAACATTCTATTCTTTGGACAGATTAAGTGACTTTTCTGACACATCCCTCCTTATGTTAACCCAGTTTATTCCATCTTCCCCCAGAGTTACCCAGTGGTAACACCGTCCGTCCCCCAGTGGTGTGAGTACCGCTTTCTATCACCTTTTCTGAACCTGAGGGCATGGAAGTGGCAGAGAAGGGAGGTTGCTACTGGGGAATCAGGACTCAACTCTCTTCTGAGAACTCAAAGGCTGCTCTGTATTGAATGTCTGATTCCTTAAGCTAGTGATATGTTCCCTTTTGGTAAGCTCTGCTTTCTTCTGACTCAGCCCAGATTCCTGGGAAGTTTTTGAGCTCTTGCTTTTGGACCATATTTTACACTTGTCCAACGAGGAGAATGTTTGGTGCTTCAGACATGGACCCTAGACTTCCAGCCATATCTTCTGGCATTACTCTCTAAAAAGACTTCAACTGGCATGACAGATTGCTCTCGCTTCACAACTGCCTTCAACCCTAACCTGTTATCCTCTTTGTTTCCCTAACCTTCCCCTCCCTGTGGCCCCCAACTAATCAACAAACAGCAAAGTTTGTAAACTCAGTTCTCGAAGGTGCTGTTCTGGACAGGTACTAGGATGGGGCCGCGTCCACAATCCCTTCATGAAAACTGGAACGCACTTCACACCAATAAAAGACCAAAACCTCTTCCTGACCCAAACCACCAGGACACAGCACCTGTCTTTCCTTCACCCCGAAGAACTCCAACCCTGCTCTGACAGGGAAGCGATCACCTGGTTTCAGGTATTGCCTGCCATGCATCTGCTGAATGGAGCCTTCAGTCTCCACTCGAGCCCCGTGTGTTGTCTTCTTTGGACCACCCACCGGGAAGCCTAATGCCAGACCCCAGGCATGAAAAGGCAGTAAGACACACCATGTAAGGAAGACAAACATCAATGAATAAATACAATCTAGAAATACAGTTTCTGTTTCTTTAAGAGTGGCCATACAAATAAGTCAAATATTCAGGAAAAAGGGACATCTTCACAGAAGAATTTCCACCAACTCACAAACTCCAAAGGTAAAGCATCAGAAACAAGATACGGGATGTAGCTGGGATGTGCGCCAGATGCTGGGTTGTCTGTATTCTTCTAGAGCAACCATGTGTCCAAGTAAGGTCCCCATAAGTGCTCTTGAGTTTTGTAAGAGAGCATTTTCTTATCACCGGGACAGAAAATATGGTTCCTATTTCTGTCACACACTGAGCATGCTGAGAGATTGCCTCTCTGTGAAATGTCACTTCTCTCCAAGCTGTCTCTACCCAATTGTCCTCAGAAGGGCAGTGTGGTATACGGAAAGTGTGCCAGTCACCACATGGACAGTAGGTCTGCCAGGACAGTATATGCTACCCAAACCCTTGTGGAAATTATGTATTTAAGCAAAAGAATGAGACAATGAGAACTTCTTCTAAGTCCCTTGAGGTACCCCAGCAGTTTATTTATGGGTTGACTGGTTTGTTTTGATGAATGGCTCAGCCCAGTTGTTGCTCCCTTAATCTGACACTGCTGAGATCTGTGAAAGGGAGAGATTGGCTCTTGAGAAAAACACAGCCCAATTGTGTCTGTGTTGCCATTGATCTCAAAAGCCAGATGCCCTGAACAGGTTTAGAGGCACAGTTGCTTTGGGCAAGGGAACAGAATGTGCTCTTCCTGTGGAGCAAGAAAATAAGCAGAATTTTACCCAAACCAACTCTCAACAAGCTCATAATAGAAGGTTCTGTAATTGCTGAAAGAGAGGCTTAGAATTCAATGGCGCGACTAATTGCTGCTCCAGCAGAGAGGACATGGCAGCCAGTGCTGAGGGCCCAATTCCTTTCCATGCAAGGAAATGGCAGCCATCCTAGAAATAGTGAGAATAGCAGCTCACTAATCTGCTACTGCTGGTTATCAGATTGGCCAAGAGAAGACTTAAACATAGCAGTAGAATTAGGACCAGTTGGTCACTTGGTCACTAGAGGTCACTTGGCTTCCTTTCAAAGCTAATAAAGAGCCCACTCCAATGCCTCTCCAAGGCCATACAACTCCACTAATGGGAAGTCCCTTCTAGGACAACACGAGCCCGTACCCAGGAGAGCCCACAAGTTCCTGCAAGTGGCTTCCTACTGCATTTCCCTGAGTAATAGCTTGCAAGATATTTATGGTGACAAATGGCATGGGACAGAGGGAGTGTGGGCTTCTCCAAATGTGCATGCATAGTGGGAGCTCCTACATAGATTTTCAACCCCATGACAGGCCCTCAAGTCACCTTCTGAGAAGTTCCAGGCATGGAGTGGAAAACCACTGACTAAATAAAGTGGGAGGGCTGGACTTGTGAAGATAGAGAGGGCTTTCCAGAATCCTGTTAACACTGAGACTAGATGAGGGTCTGCATTCCCCTTAGCCCTATGACTACAAACAGCAATATATGGGGCATTAACAACATTTTTTTCGTCTGGGGCCTCCAATCTATTTGTGAAGAAGTACTGCATTCTGTTTTATGACTCCTTGAGATCTGTGTCTATGGCAGAAAGGGGAGGAGAAATGTGATATGCTTGGTGTGGAAGGACGACCATCACATCTTTGGATGGAGATATTTGTTGCTCTGCTTATGAGTTTTAGGGTGGGAATGATTTCCAAGCTGGAAATGTGTCTGGTAAGCTCAGAGATGCACCAGTGTTTGCTTATGTCTTGGTGGAAGACCCCTTTTATAGGTACCATTCAAAAGTGCATTCTCCTAGACCTCTCTTGGTTTTCTTACCTTCTTGGCTTCTCTACTTCTCTGATGTCAAAAACTACTGTGTGCTTAATTTTGTAGGAGACATAAGAAAAATATAATGTATCATCCTTGTTCTTGATCTCCTTATAGTCTGGTTTGGGACTCAAGAGGATAACACAAGTTAACATGTGACTGAACAATCAATTTCAGGATTCAGATTTAAGTGCTATCAAATATTAGAGAAAGAAGAGTTCACCAGAAATCTGGCTGGTGAGATCTGATCATCATACTAGTGCTAAGACTTGAGATGAGCAACCATTTATTGAACAATTTCCAGGTGCCAAAGACTCTGCTAAACGGGATGTGATTTTTTTAATTTAAATCCTCACGACGGCATTTGGAAAGAACTAATATTATCCTTATTTTAAAGATAAGAATATTGAGGCTCTTAGGGGTTTCCCAACTTACCTAATATATGTCTTGGTCAGATAAGAGAGAAGGTGATCATTCCTAATCAGCTAACTTCTGAGCACTGCACCTTCACACAAAGACATGCACACGTGTGCGCACACACCACACACACTCTTGGGGATCAAAGGCACTGGCCTAGCAGGTCAGTGCATGGTTTGGAGCTCAATAGCATTGGGTTAGGACTGGTTCCCTGTTAAAGAGAATCAGAGCTAGAGAGCTGGGGTCCAGCTAAAGCCACCTGGGAAACGTCCAGGGCTGAACTGGAAATTGAAGATCAGTTAAGAAGCATCTTCACGCCCAATGTGTAAAAAACAAGAGGGGAGACAGAAACCAGACATAAGCCAAAATGAAACCAGAAAAAAAACAGAATGAAGCAGAGATGAGATCATGAGTAAAAGATTCTACCGTGAAACTCTTCAAATAGAGTTGGAAGGGCAGATGCTGACCCTGTTGGGTCAACGGATGTAGTCTGTCCGTCTTGGACTTGAAGACAGAGAGCTGGAGTGGACCCAACAAAGACACGGAAGCAAAACCAGACCTGGCGGGATACAGAATGGCCTCACTGGGGCAAAATGCAGGCCTGAGGAGCACAGGGGACATAAAGTTGAAGGCAAGACCAGATTAGGAACTTGGATTCAAAGCACAACCTAGGAAGCCAGTGGAAAGAAATGTGTTTTTGGCTTTTCAGCTTCTAATAATTGGTCCTGGACCTTTTTTTTTTTTTTTTTTTTTTGACAAAGTAACCTCTAAATGTGAAAACCCGGCTAATACTTTCGAATTAAGTTTGTTTTGCAATTTGATCAGAGAACATGGGAGAGGCCATTTATTGGCGCCAAAACACAATTTCCCTGTTACTTACCTCTTGAAGTATTAGAGATAGATAAGACTTTATATTCAGATGAGACTTCCACAACTAATCTTCTGTCACTCTAAAAGTAATTTGCCCTCAAGTGGATAAAACTACATATGTTTTTGGACAGGAATTTAAATTGTCAAATTCTCTTCTTGCTCCATCACTCAAAAACTGCTCATTTCTACTTGCAAGATGTGTTCTTTACTTTAATGACCATATGCCACAGATTTCCCCCAACATCCTGATCCATTGTCCAATAAGTGTACTCAACACAAGAATATAGAAAATGTTTAAATCATATTCTATCCTTGCCTTGGTTGACAAATCCCTGGAAAACAGGACCATGTCTCTTGCCTCATTAGCTGGCATTGTTAAAAGTTCAAAGCCATCTTTCATTTATGATGACTCAAAAATCTGTCTCAGGCCTCCCTGTAGACTACTCAAGGATATTGACATTTGCACCTTCAATCAGGACACGTTGGAAGGGCGTGTAGTCTTGTGAGAGATGTCAGCGCAGGCTTACTGAAGGAAGAAATGCTGCTTTACTGCCTTCTCCCCCAAGAGGAGCATGGAAATTTAGGCTTCATGATTGGTATTCAACAGATCCCTAACAAAAGGCTTTGCAGCCCTATGCTTCTATAGCATCTTCCTTCCTCGATAAAGTTCTTTCTTCTCACCCTCAAAGCATTTCTTAAAATGTAGGCTTTTTGTAAACACCCTATTTTCTCGCCACTTCCTCATGTCTTCATTCTGTCCTGTAAGACTTTTGGCCATGATTCAGCTTAGTGGACTCCCACAAAATTCACTAGTGACCTGTGGTCACCATGTCAATGTGCTGTTTTCCTCTTGCTTGGCCCTCTCGCCCTCTCGTCCTCCTCCTCTTTCATGATCTCTCCACAGCACTTGTCACTCCTCACTGCCTTCTTCGTGAAGCTGCCTTTTCTCCAAGCCTCCTGTACCCTCTGCTCCCCTTGGTTCTCCTTGGATCTTCTCGATCCTACCATCTAGAGATGCTTTACTGACCTCCTTCCCTCTTCCATCCCTATAGTAGAGATATTGTCTCCAAGGTTATCTCCTTGTCTTTCTCCTCTTCTTACCCCAGTGTCAGTCTTTGGGTGATGAAATTCTTGCCCATGCCCACAGTTAATTCCTTCCATGAGGATATCTCCTAAATCAATACCACTCACTGTCTCTAATCTCAGCAGCTTCATATTTCCTGTCTGGCATACATCTTTCTACCTGGATTGCCTATGGAACCTCAAACATGATATTCAGCTTGGTCCTGGCTGCCAGATATACCAGGAGCTCCCCTTTGGAAGAAGACAGCAAAAGGGGGCTCTTCTGCAGCAACTATGGAGTGAGGGCTGGGAATACTGGCCAGACCAGCTTGAGCAGGTGCCCCCCTCTCCAGGAGGAGCAGGCAGTCCTAAACCAAATCCAAGCCAGCATAGAAAACATGGTCGGTGAGTTTAAAGAGAGTGAAGGTCCCTATTCACGTAAGAATCCACACCCAGACTCTGGGAAGGCAGCAGATCAATTCTGGACACCATTCACTAGGAAGGAGCAGCTTCAAATGGACACCAACCCATTATGGACTTTCATTGTTCCAGAGCCCAGGGAGGGCTAAACTTGCAGGGAGCAGACATCATTGGCCGCTGGGATTAGCAAGGTCTGGTGGAACCCGCCCCTTCTAAAATGAAACTCATTTTCCAAGTCACCCCCACACCAAGCCACCTCCAGGTTTCCCCTTCTCTAATGAAGGCCTGCAAACACTTTAGACCCCAAAGTCACACCCTTGGCTCCATCATTTGTCCAGTTCAGTTGGTTGATAATACTCCGCTTCATTCCAAAGAGGATTTGAAATAACTTGCAAAGGTGCATACATTACAATAAGACTTAACAAGTAAGTGAGGGGGCACCTGGGTGGCTCAGTCAGTTAAGCCTCTGCCATTGGCTCAGGTTGTGATCTTGGGGTCCTGGGATCAAGTCCAACATCCGGCTCCCTGCTCAACAGGCACTCTGCCTGGGGACTCTCTCTCTCTCTCTCCCTCTCCCTCTCAACCCTCAAATAAATAAAATATTTTTTTTAAAAAAGTAAGTTGGGCTAAGGGGGTGCCCCTCACTGAAGCCAATCTGTAAGTTTGGTTTGGAGATCTTGGCACCTAACGCAAAGAAGCAGCCATGCTCTTAGGGTCACTAATCATGATGACCCAAAGATGAAAACAAAGACTTGCTCAAGAGAAGCACGGCGATGCCTGGAGCCAAGACTTCAGAAAATAAGGGCACAAGGAGTTTCAGACCGAGAGCCTGGGATGATGTAGGACAGAACGGAAGGATCACAAGCTACTCCTCATGTCCCTCAGCAGAGGGGCACGGCCTGAGAGCAAAGCTCTGTTAAGAGTTTATCCTACTGCAGATTCTTTCTTTAAATTGTCGCTTGATTCCACCTTCCCTTTTCATGCCTTTCTTCCTTAAACCACCTCTATAGGCTCTCCTGAGACTGTCCTGCACCAGCACCAATAACCCCCTAATCCGCGACTCACTGCCTGTCCCGACTTCCTCACAAACCTGGCTCCGTGAGGCATGCCCTCCACCTCACCCCTCCACGGGTCCCGTCCCCATCTCACCCCCACCACCCTGTTCCAGACTCCACTCCTGCCACATAAATGATTCATTTCTCCCAAAATGCCCATACTTTCTGACTTCATGAATTTATTCTCTGTAGTGGTTGATTCTGTGTGTCATCTTGGCTGGGCCATGGTGCCCAGAGAGTTGGTCAAGCATTCTTCTGGGTGTTCCTGTTAAAGTATTTTCTGGGTAAGGTTTGTCTTTAAATCAGCGCACTTTGACTGAAGCAAACTGCTTTCCATAGCGTAGGTGGGCCTCGTATAATCAGCTGAAGGTCTTAAGACCCCCGCCCCACCTTACTGAAAAGAGACCCAAACTGCAATTCTTCCTTGGGCCTCCAGCCTCTGTTGGCGCCATGCAGACTTCAGACATGCCAGCCCCCTAGCTGCATAAGTCAATTCCTTAAAATCAATTTTCTCTCTGTCTCTCCCTTCATATCCATGCACAGATCCTACTGGTCCTGTTTCTCTGGAGAAGCCGGACCAACGCACTCCCAGTTCCTTCCTTCTCCACTAGCCGCTTCTACCGTTCCTGTCAGTCAGTGAGCTTGAGCTTGAGCAAAGCTTCAAGAGCTCTTCTATGGGGCACCTTCTAATTCCGGGTGACACATGTGTGACCAGACCCTCCTCTCTGAGCTGAGCTGCAGTCATGCTCTGCCTGTCTGAAAGTTATCGATTTCTGGCTCCTGACTTTGATGGAACATCAGCCCCATGAAGGAAGAGATTCCTGGTCCAGAGTTAGGAACCCAGTAAATATGTAAAGATACTCGGAGAATTTTCCTGGCAAGAGCCACTTCAAAATGAAACTTCCCAGAGCAGACATCAAATCTGTCAGCTCCAAATCTACATTTTGTTAAGGAAATTTAAAGTCAGAAAGACTCTGTCCATGTAGTGATTCAATCATAAAAATGAATAAAGGACCCAGAAGTTTTGGATGTCTTTTTCTGTAGCACTGGGTCATTATAGATGGGGGCAAACCAGGAGTTCATCTCTCATTAACAAATAAAAATCCATGTGGTGAGACAAAGAAAATCTGGGAGAACCAGCAGTTAGCTGCTCCCACCAGGAGCCCAAAGTCCTAGTGTGTGCAGCCACCTAGCAGCCTGTGACACACACACACACACATCCCAGGAGGGACCTCAGGAGTCATGTGACAGCTTGCGGCTGTGCCAACCATATGCCAATCTTCCGGATGGAAAGAGGGAAGCCAAGGCGACGTGTAGCCATGCAAATCCCTGCCTGGCAGCCAAGTTGCAGCCTGGGGGATTCCTCACAGCTGCAAGCCAGCTCAAAAGCTCCTTTTGAAGAAAAGACTCTGGCACCTCACGGGGTGCATGGACTGCCACTGAGGGCATAAATTAATAATGCATACTTAGCATTTGGGTGCCATAGTCAGGTTGGCCAAATCGGTAGTACTTGAGTTTTCTACTTCTTCCAGGGGTTGCTTCCAAGGAAGATTTATCAGTGAGCTGCTGATAACGAAGCCAGTACTAAAGAGAACTGGCAAGGCATCAGTCACCCTCCTGTCAGGGGCTGAAAACAAAACCCAAACACACACCCACTTGCAACTATCAACCGACAGGGCCAGGGTGGGAAGCGGGCAGTTCTGGTTCCTGTGCCTCTAACCCAGCCTGTTTCTTGTCCGAAGGTGAAGGAAGTGGACCACAGGATCCTCTCGTCCCTTTCAGGCCAAACTGGCTGCACTGTGGCCACTTCTTGAGGAATGGGAGATTCAGGCAAACTCCATCACGTCCAGGGGACTGTTTCTCACTCCTGCCTCACTGACCAACCTCAACAGTGAGGTTGCGGCTTCCTCTGTGGCTCTGAGTGCCCACGACCAGGCAGGCGGGGCCCTCGAGCAGACGCCCGTAGCGTTCTAGAAGCAGAAAGGCTGGTCCCTACCCTTTACCCTGATGGTAACAAACAGAAGTGAGCCAGTGGCTTCTGGATGTTGGGGCCGTGGGTGGATCCCGGTGATTCTTCCTCCAGGTCACTGGGCACCGCTATGGGGCGTGGTCCCCGCAGCCAGGCATGGACAGCTTTCTGCCAGAGACAATGGCATCCAGGTTCTTGACAAGGGAGACTCTCTGCAACGCCCGTCTCCCCCGCCCATCCCCTGGGGGGACAGTCCCAGCTAGCGCTTTGCACCAGCGGCCTTGTGACTTCCAGGACCTCCCAGATTTCAGGGGGAAACATCCAACGGCCCATCCCTGGGAGGATGAGCCCAGCAAGACATGTGAGCACAGCAACTAGAAGGTCTGGGGGAGCGACCCCCCACCCCTTCCCCAGGCGACAGAGAGGGATGATGACCACACAACCCGCATTGTCCCCTCCAACTCCCAGCCCCAAAGTCCTCAGGGCGGCCAGGGAGCCCAGCTAACGAAGGACACTCCTGGGCTCCCTCAGACCACAGGACCACGTGTGCTGGAGTTGAGGGACAAAGCTCTCCGAGAAGAGACTTCAGTGGAAGTGTGTCAACAAGGATGTGGGGGAGCTTCCTGGAAAGAGATACAGCAACAGGCCAGCCTCTTTGCTTGCCCTCCGTCCCCTTCTGCCTGGAATGCTGATGGTGCGCTAGCAGCTCAGCAGGCAGCCCACGGGGACCACAAGGCACCCCAAAGAGTGGATGCTGGCTGTTGGGGAGGGGAGGGCTGAGGGTGGCAGGTGCCAGCAGCAGCCCCCCTCCTCCTGCCTCTGAGCTTCTGTGGGAGAAACATCAACTCCGCCTGGAGAAGATCCACAATTCATTGGAGGCTTTTCTTAAATATTACCAAATGCGATCCTCCCCGCTGGACCACCCCAGGCCACCACCCCACTTTGGGGACGGGAGCCCGCCGCCTCCCTGTGAGCTGGAGCTGGCTTGGGGGGTGATCAGAGGGCCCCACGACCCAGCAGCTCGGGGCCGGTGCTCGCTTCCAGGCCCTGCTGAAGAGGCCGGCCCCTGCTCTGTGCGGCCCCTTCCTCCCCTCCCAGCGTCTCCTTCCCCTCCTTTCCAGGCTTGTGGGAGCTAGATCAGCGCCTGGCTTTTGTGTTGTTTTTGGTTTTCCCCAGGAGGGATGAGGAAGCTCTGCAGGCCCCCACATCCAGGCTACAAGGAGGCCCCAGAGTCTTGGGCCCACAGTAAGGGGCGGTACACAATAGATGAAACAGATAAACAAAGAACAGAGGCCCTTGCAAACAAAACAAAACAAAACAAAACAAAACAAAAAACCTGCTCCGCAAATGCCACAAGGTGAAGATTGTTACCATGGCAATACGGGCTTGGGGCTGGGACCGTGGACACTGGCGGGGACACTCACAGGAAATGAAAGGCAAGTGAGGGGGTGAGTGGCAGAGGTTGCCAGCAAGCCGTGGGGACCCTAGTTCCCCTCTCTCCCACCTCTTCCTTCCCAAGACTGATGAAGACCCTCGAGGCCCAGCAGGGGGCCATGACCTTCCCCCCCCCCCCCCCCCCCCCCCCCCCCCCCCCCCGCAGGCCATTCAGTGAGTGCAGCGTTGTCTTCGGTTTGCTGGGAAAGAGGCGGCGGGGGCGGAACATTCAGCCAAGCTCCTGCACCATGCCAGCCTCCGGGACTGCTCTCTTCTGAGTGCACCATTTGGAATCAGCCCCCCCACCCCCCATCCCCACCCCACCACACCCCTGCTGTAGTGCTGGGCAAAGGAATCGCACTCTTCCTGCCTTCCTTCTTGTCTTTCCATTTTATTTGCTGCTGGAGTCCCTCGTTAGGGAAGGTTGTGTGACAAAAGTGAGAACTTGGCACACCCCAAAATGTGGCGCTCCATTTCCTAGAACACCTCTGTGTTGGCTCTGTTGCCCCTGAGGCTTCACAGGTGGGAGCCGGGAAAGGCCAGGCGCCGGGAAGAGGATTCAAGTTCATCAGATGAAGGAAGTTCAGTCCGGTCAGTTTCAAACTGTCTCTCTCAGGGTCATTGTTTCTTTGGGTAAAGGCCCCATCTTTAGGGTTTGTCACCCACCCTCTCCCTAGCCCCTGTGGGAGTGTGTTGGGGAAAAGGACCAGGCCAGTGATCTGGAGGTTGGTGAGGACAAGCCCTGGGCCCACAGGTGTGGCCTGTGTGTTCCCAGGACCGGAGGCCTCCTGGGGAACATTCCTTGGGCTCCATCACTAGGCAGCCCGCTGCGCTTGCGATCGGTCTGCCCGGGACAGGCTGTGGCCAGTCGCTCAAAGAGTTTGCACCTGGAGGGCACCATTCACTGACCTACCCCATTTCTGCCACCTCTCAGCATCAGTTATGTGCCCGAGCTAGCCCCAGCTTAGGCCATCACCCTACAACCTCTGCCATAGGGTAACCTCACACCTTGCCACCACAGCTCTCCCCAGTTCTCCACACTCAGTTTCCTTCCAACCACACACGAGCAGCTCTCCCTGCCCTAACACATCATCCCGTCATTTCTTGTTTGCCGTCATCTCCCCACCTGGCAGGAGGGAGCAGGGAGGTTGCAGCGTCCCGTAGAGAGAACAGGGGGAAGGCCCTTTTCTCTTCACTCTCTTTGGGCTCTCTGAGATGTCTACTGTTCACCACAATCTCCCCTGGCTATTTGTTTCGGGGAAAGAGTCAGGACCCTCACATTGGACCATTACTACCTTTCCACTCCAAACTTGTCCTTCGTATCTGCAGGGGGGCGTAGGGATTTACTTTCCATCACAGCTGTTTGCTTTCCTACCTTAGGGACCTCAGTGGTGTGAATGGTACCAACCTTTCATTCTCTCTTGGATTTCTTGTGGCTTACTAGATCTAGATGGTAGCATGGGTACAGTGAAGGAAACCACATATACATCAAAAAGCATTTCAAACTTGTTAATACCTTTCTTTGAAGTAATATGGAATCACAGTTATAACACCTATGAATTAAAGGATATGTCAATTAGAAATCAATACTGTTATTGATCAATACTATTAAACCTTTGAATATTTTACAAACGAGAAATGTTAATAAATAAATTCCTGTGTAAGTGTATTTCCATACTTAGATACCTTTTAGAAGACACGAAAATACTACTGGTCTAAGCAAGCTGGCTGGGCATATCAGTCGGAAATTCACTTGCCTCTAATGGAAACTTCATTAAAGGGACTTCAAAAACAAGTGCTAGTGGTATTCACGTATCACAGAGTCTGAGTCTGGGCAGTCCAGGGTGGGAGCAGCTGCTCAAAAAATATGTTGAAGACCAACTGTCATTCTAACTTCTTCTTTCATCATCCCCAGAATGCGGGCACTCATGTTTAAGCTTGTTGACTCTCAGTACAAGATGGCTGCTGCACCTCCAGCCCTCACACCCACATTTTGGCCAGAAATATGAAGGAAGGACAAAAGAGGAAGGGAAGACATCAGAGTCAGGAAAAGCAAATCTTTCTAGAAAGTCTCAAAAAATTTTTTTTCTAAACAAAATATTTGTATTTGGTCCATCAGAACCTGAGTCTCAGTCACCTACAGAGAATCATCCCACAGGGATGGAGACAACAGACAGCTCTGACACCGTCTCTGTGTTGGAAGAGGGGCCCTATTTACAGGGTTAAAAATATTCACAGCTCAGAGTAATAGGAGGAAATAAAAAAGGGAAGAGTGAAGAGATTCCCAGTGTTTCTTTAGGTATAAAAACCCTACAAGCCCCACAGGAAGTGAGGCACCCTAGGCTGGGCCATTGGACAGAACTGTATTGAATAACTATTCCTAACTACAAGGAATTCTGAGAAAGCAGGTATTTTTAGCTACCACTCTGAACATAACAAGGGTTTATGTAGTTAAAAGGGGAACGGGGATGGAGGAACAGAAATGAATATTGGGTAGGCAGCTGACATTGTCTACCAGGCGCGGCATTAGGATGAGATGTCCAATCTTTCTGGGCCTCCGTTTCTTGAGTTATCAAATGACTATTGGAAATTCCAAAATTCTTCATCCAAGACCTCCTAATAGTAGATGACAGCCAATGCCTTACCCCATCCCCATTTCAGAGAGAATGCCCACAAAGGACCACAAAATTCCACTGAGGCTTCATGTTTCATCTTGAAAACCCACGAGTTTGTTCATTCAAGGACTTATGTTAATGTAATTATAAAACATAAAATTTGTTTTGAATCTACATGCAAAGTTGTTAGAGGTTTGTCCCAGGAGCACACGCACCACCTCCTCGGGGCACGCGCACCCAAGTTTGAGAAACTCTTGCAATCAGCATGAAATAGGACAGGATTTTCCAGTTTCCGCCGTGGAAGGACTTGTGAGCTTGGCATTTGGACCATAGTGTGAAACTGGGGAGAGCAGTTGGCTGGTCCTGCTGGGGTCTGAACTAGGGCTTCGTTATAGAAAATATACCAGTTGGTCTCTGTGGATGCGCGCCAATAAATGCAGCTGTTGTCTGTGTCCTAGAACTTGGATCTCTGGCTCATACACACTCCTCGCTTCGGCTGCTGCTCTATTGGTCGGAGACTTCTTGATTTAACGTTGGGGATGGTGATGGCCCTATTCACCGGGGATGTAGGAGGGTCTGTGGCTTCTTTCTCAAGCTCCATGAGCAAAACCTAAGAAACAGACCTGCTCAGGTATCCTCAAGACCAGTGTCAGAGAGGAGACCTGAACAGCAGTTTACTTACCTGGCCCGCCCTTCTTAGTTCCATCCTTTCTATCCACATCCAGGAGAAAGAGCTGGAGGGGAAGCTCTCAGGGCAGGAGGGAGAGGAAGGTGTCCTGCCTTCCCCACCTCCATTCCTTCTTACCTGATGGAATCAAGTAAAGCTCTTTGTAGATGGCTACATCAAAACTTGGTCCTTTCTCCCCAAGGTTAAGAAGTTTTCAAAATACCCATTTTATATACTAGTGATGATAAGAAATCATTGATTTTGAGAAGAGAAGAGTTAATAAATATTCCTCTAAGCTGTGAGACAGAGAGCATCCTGGAGATGCTAAGAGAACAGTGCGGTGGGACGGAAGCCTCCCTGTGGAGACGCAGCATTCTGGTGAACTGGTCAGGCAGATTTTCAACACATACCTCCGCGTTACAGACTCGGGGAAGGGTTTGGGCATTTGCCTTCAGCTGGGGTCATGATCCCAGAGTCCTGGGATAGAGGCCCGCCTCAGGCTCCCTCCTCAGCAGGAAGTCTGCTTCTCCCTCGCCCACTCCCCCTGCTTGTGACCCCTCTCTTGCTGTCTCTCTTGCTGTCAAATAAATAAATAAAATCTTAAAAAAAAAAAAAGAAGAAGACCCAGGGAATTTCTGTAGAAAGGAGATCTGTTTAATTTCAGGAAGCCCAGGATTTCCTAAATTCGTATGAATGGGGAACTCCTTTTCATTGCTTACCTGTTAACCACGGAAGGGATGCGTTTCATGGAAGAGAGCTTCAGGAGACACGGCTCTGTCCCGCGGACATCAGTGGACCCTGGTCCACAGTCATGCACGTTGTACAGGCTCCCATAAAACTGCCTCATCTGTCTAAGGTATGAAAGCAGGAGTCACTGGGTTGTATCATTTATTCTCAGCTGATGTTCTGCTCCACAGTACCTCGGGTCAGCGATCTCTCCTTTGGTCCCATCTGCAAAGCAGACATGGCAAGCCGGATGGTGGGAGGTACTTGTGAATTGTTTTAAGAAGAAAATGCTGATCATTTATCCAAGGACTCGTGGCACCTTGGTACGCACAGGTACTATTTCAGGTAGCTGTGCTCTGGCTTGGATTTGGACTGAAATGTAGCACGTCACAATGTACAGATGACTTGATTTTCAATTAGATGACTGAAGATTAATTCAGCTTGTGATTAGCAGCAAAAAAAAAAAAAAAGTGGGGGGTAGAGAAGAAAAAGGAACAAGAAGAGAATGGATGGAAAAAAGGAGCAACTGAGTGGCAGCTGAAAGGAAAGGAGGGCTGGGGAGGGGCTTCTGGAAGACTAGGCCCCCGACACACTCGGAATGTTCGCGATGTACCCGCTGGGCTGCCCGCCCCCCTTCTCTGCAACAGCCCATTAAATACCTGTGGGTTTTGATGCCTTTTAAAAATCAAAAACGAAGGAGCTGAAGATAGTATCAGATGCTGCTGCCCCTGTTATATCACGCAGATTTCCCCACGTAATCCGAGCTAATCCGACTTTGAGGAAGGATGCCGCGGAAGCTTCCACGCGGTGCCTGGCGGTGGGCTGCGAACAGGGCACCCAGCATCCCAGTGCGGGGTGGGGCAGCAGGAGGCCGGGGAGGTCAAAGAGAGCAAAGGGAGGATGCGCGTAGAGGAAGGGGTGAGGCCGGCGGGGTGGCTGCCCATAGGAACTCCCTTTCTGTTTTTTCTGATTCGGGGGGAAAGAAAATAAGCACTATTTCGTGAAATCTAAGACTGCCATTAATCTCTGAGCCCTTTCAAATCGTCTTAAAGGGGAAAGGTCAGGTATAAATAAGTAATAAACACAAAGAACACCAGGTAAAACGGCATGCAAGGACACGGGACGGCGGGTCAGAAGATCCAGGTTCCGCCTCGAATCCCGGCAGCGAAGACTTTCTGTGCCGGGGACCCCCGCGCCTCCCAGAGCCGCGATTTTCCACATCGACCAGGTGAGAGTAATGGCCTGGTTTCCCACAGGCTCGCGAGAAGCAGTTGCGATCCCACGGGCTCGCATTTACTGTCCCCCCACAAGCTGATGGCAAGTGGGGTCAGATCTCTGTCCCCTCCTCACCTGTTCCAGCTCACACACTGTGTGAGGGAATGAGGTCTGAGCCTACCGGGAGTCATTCACATCATTTCAAATCGCTCAGGGCGTCTCCATCGTGCTGCTAAAGACTATAATCATCTCGATGCTTTTTCTGCTTTTAAACATAAATATTTTAGAATAGGGAGCATTACCAGCAGCCAGTTCTTTAAACTCCCACATGAGGAACACAGCTAGTAGAAGAGGTTTGATCATGGACAAGTTTGTGTTAAAAACATTGAAATATCATGAAGTTACCAACGGCTTCCTCATCTTTCATACTCTCTGGGCTTCTGACTTTACTGCTTTCTTTTAGGTCTGCTCAATGACAGGCTTATAACAAAAAAACTACATTTTTAGAGATCACTGAGATTAGCATTTCGATGTATTTCCTTTTAATCAAGAACCAAAGGGAGATGCCACCACTGTCCCCATGAAGCCAGGCTCCGCTCCTTCCCCAGTCTTGGGAACACCCCACCCATGTAAGATTGGGAAGTCCGGGTAAATGCGTGCACCTAATAGGAGGCCTCCTTGAAGACCTGCTTCTTTCAGTGAGTCCTGGTCCTGGCTAAAATCCTACCATTGGGGCCCCATCTTCCCCCTCTGATGACAATTTTCTTCCCACTGTCTTCTCCTACCCTGTAGGTCATTTCTCTTCCTAGACTATCATCCTACCCCATCTGATCTGCTCCAAGGAGGGCCCCCTGTTTTCCATCTTCCTCCTGTTTTTCAGGCCAAGCCGTCAAGTTGGTCCTTGGGGTCAACTTGTCCATCCAGACCCCTGCCTAGTTAACTCAGCCTGGGACCCTGCCCCACCAGGAATATCCTGACCCCAGCATGGGCCAGGCCATCCCAGACCCTCAGAACACCTGTCCACTGATCAGGGAGAGAACTTTCCTAGGACCATAAGGAAGCAGCATGAAAGGATACAGAGCCTTTGGCTTGGAAGGAGACTGCAAGGTGGAGAAGCAACTCCAGGCACGATCAGAGCAAAAGAGTCAGCAAGCCCAGGCTGATGGATTGAAGGCGTTGTGGTCCCTTCCCCCAGAAAACCAGACTCCCTTTTCTTGATCCTCCTGCAGTCTTTCCTTTCCCACCCTGCTGCCCTCCCTTTCTTTGACCCATCTTCCCTTTCTCCTTTCTAAACGTTAAGCAATGGCAAGATTAATTCGATTCCCTGGAAGCCACCTGCAAATCTAAATGGGAGCTCGGGAGGCATGACCTCACAACAAAGAAAAAAGAGTAACAACAAGATGAAACAAAGAAAGCTGGGGCTTCTAGAATGTATCCAGTGAAGACAGGACATAAGACTAGAATTAGATAAAAGCCGTTATCTGAGGCCATGGCCTTCAGTTACCACCAATGTACAGGCAATTCACGAGTTTTCCTCTCCAGCCTCTCCTTGGAGCTGCTACCAGGCCACCGCTGACACCTGACACCTCAACAGCCTCAAAACCACACGCTCAAGGTAACACCCTGCTCTTTCACCCCAAACTCAATGCTCTTCTGGGTTTCCATTCTCAGTTCATCTCCCTGGACACACCAGAAATCTGGAAGTGGCTGCGGACTCCTCCCTTTCTGTGGGAAGCGCGTTCCACCTGTAACCAAGTCCGGTTGAGTCTGTTACCTAAATAGCTTTTGAAATAGTTCACTTCTGGCCACTCATACGGATTTCACCCTGGTCCAAGCTGCAATCACGTCTCACCTGTTATAAACACCTCCTTCCTTGCCTTTCTGCACCAGTGGGGGCTTCCCTCCATCCCACTGTGGATAACATAGCCATAGTCATCCTTTCAGAACATAAATGCATATGATCACATTTTACACACACACACACACACACACACACACACACACACACACACACTCTTAAAAGCCTCCTTTCTATTGAGGTGTAATTGACATAGGACATTCAATCAGTTTCAGGTACACAACATAATGAGTCAGTATTCCTTGGATCATTAAAGTAAGTCTAGTTAATATCCATCACCATACAGAGTTACAAAAAAAACTTTTCTTTTCTTTTTTTTTTCTTGTGACAAGAACTTTTAAAATCTACCCTCAGGGCAGCTGGGACTCTCGGTTTCGACTCAGGTCATGAACTGAGCATTGCAATATCAAGCCCCACGTTGGGCTCTGTGCTCAGTGCAGAGTCTGCTTAAGACTCTCTCTGCCCCTCCCCCCTTCCAAATATATAAATAAATATATCTTTAAAATAAAGAAAATCTACTCTCCTAGCAACAATTTCAGATGTGCAATACAGTATGATTAACTATAGTCACCATGCTGTATATCATAGGCCCAGGACTTACTTATCTCATAACTGGAAGATGTGTTCCCTTTCCTTCCCCGCACCCCTTTCACAGATGCCCCTCACCCCTGCCTTGGAAATTACTAATCAGTTCTCTGTATCTATGCATTTGCTGTTTTTTACTCCACATGTAAGTGAGATCTGACGGTGCTTGTCTTTCTCTGCCTAATGCCTAACACCCTCGAGGTTCCTCCCTGCTGTCACAAAGGTCAAGATTTCATTTTAAGAGCATTTTTTCTCTTTATTCTAATAACAATTTCTTCTTACTATCCAGAAGATAAAGACCAAAATCTCTAAGAGGGCCCAGGGAGTCCAGTCCCTGTGGGCAACAGAACTAATCTATGGGGCCTCGCCTTACACCACATCCCTTATTTTATATACTCTGAACACACTGGGCTTCTTTCAGCACCTCTAACCAGGCGTTTCCCTCCCCAGGTGCGGTTTTAGTGCCTGTGGCCTCTGCTGCCTAGGAAAGGGCTCTCTGACCCTCCTGCTCTCGGCCTTGGTTCATCTTGCTTTCCATCTCAGCCCCATCCCTCTCCTCGGGAAAGCCTCCCCATTCTCCTGGACTACATCAGTTAGCCCCTTCCCTGTCCTGTACTTCCTTCCATAACTAATCACATTAGTAGTTTCACATTTTATTTGAGTATTTTTAACTAATATCCATCTCCTCGTCAGGCTGTGGACCCCTGGAGGACAGAGACTGTGTCATCTTTTTCCACTCTGCCTTATATTGCTGGCACTTGGCACAGGCTGCCACAGTGCAGTATTAATGGCAGATATCACTAAAAGGGCTACACAGTCTTGGGAAGATGCCTGTAGCTCTGTATCCTGGGGCTCAGTTCTTCCTTCTAGAAAATGGTCATGGTAATGGTATTTCCCAGGAGACCGTAATTATAAAAGATATGCGGGTCTGTTTTTAATGTTTGCTTGCACAAAAGTTCATGCAATGAACCTGAACACTTTAAACATATTGTTCTTAATTTCTGCATTAAATGTTTTAACTAGATATATTTTAGCTTTATCAGTATTTCATTTAAAGATGTTTTTTAATTTATTTATTTGACAGACAGAGATCACAAATAGGCAGAGACCCAGGCAGAGAGAGAGAGGGGAGGAAGCAGGATCCCTGCTGAGCAGAGAGCCTGATTCGGGGCTCGATCCCGGGACCCTGAGATCATGACCTGAGCTGAAGGCAGGGGCTTTAACCCACTGAGCTACCCAGGCGCTCAATCAATATTTCTAAGTACATTGTACCCAGAATTGTCCAAGGTATAATGATTATGATTTGTGTCCATGAAACTTACAGTTGTGTAGTACTGATATTCATCCCAATGGAATGAAATAACAATATTTAGGTCTTCTGAGATGTGTACACTCATTTATCACCTACCTTTCATTTTACAGTCCCAACCTGGGGAAACAGTCTCTATTATCTCTACTCTACAGACAGAGAACTGGAAGCAAATACACTTGCCCAAGAGCAGAGTCAGGAACAGAGAAGGGGAGGAAAATCATAATAATTTGCATTTGTGAAGTGCTTCTCCCACTGAAAAATCCAAAGCTCTTAGCGATGAACAATTTAATTCATCATTACAAAAATGCTACGAGGTTAAACAAAAAGTATTGATATCCCTAAAAGGGAAGAGCTTTAACATATGGCTGGGTAGCTATATAGCCATGCACTTAGATTGGATAAAAAAAATCTTATTTTGCATCACACTCAGATATGGATTATTATGAACTCAGTGAGATTTCCAAGGCAGACTAAATTACTCAGTCATTTTACTCCTGCTCTCTTGCTTCCTGATCCCCGAGTTTAAACCAGAGCAAAACAACAAAACAAAACAAAACAAAAACCCACAAAACAACAACAACAAAAAAAACCACAGGGTAGGCATTTAAGGGAATGTGTGTGAATATGGACTCACTCAAACGTGACTCTTTTCTATACTGAGCACTGTGACCTTGGGCAAGAAACTTAACCTTGAATGAGCCTCTTTTCTCATTAGTAGAATGGGTATAATAACTCAACTACACATATAAATTAAATATCAAAAAGAAAGCAGGGTCCAGCATGGTGTCTGGACCAAATGACTGTTTAATAGAGGTTGATATTAATATTTATACCTATCAGTAATAATAAATGGTTTTTGCAGATTTATTTTTAAAGTTACAAACAGCCAAGTTAATTAGGCAGGAAATTCTGAAGACCAAACATTTGCATGGAGTTCAGGTAGACATGCAGAGGAGGTAAGTCGAGACTGACTCGCCGGCTTCATCCTCCCACAGGACTCCAAATTCTCACTTAAGGGCATCACTCTTCCCCACTCTATTTCCTGTGGAACTCCTATTTGGTGGATCTTTAGCCCAAGCTGAAGAGGGCTTTCCCCAGATTGGATCTCAGAGATAGGGAGCAAATGTGGAGAAAGACCAGACCTGGGAGAATTTCTCAAATCAGTCCAAAGAAAAGGTCAAAGAACAAGGCAAGTTCTAACCTTGGGGACTTGCCAGAGATGTCCCTGGGGGAATAGTCCTGGGCAGTCATGACCGATGAAGTAAGAAGCTGAAGAAAAATGTTTTTCTGAGAACACCCAAACCAAACCTTCCCTTGGAGATGACAAGAAAAGTTCCACACCACCCGAGATGTAGCCCAATGTCTGAAACTGCATCTGCTAGGGAAACTCCCACCAGGCGAACAGAATACCTTCTTTAAAACACAAAGCCGTTGGTGAGCAGAAAGGGGCACTCTTCAGCTTACTACTTATTGCCAAATAGTTCAATCCCAAGTTCTTGTCCTAAGGTCTTGCTGAGAATAGAAGTTTCAAGGAACCCAGTCCAGGAGGGAGAATCACTATGAAAGTGATGGCACCGTTTGGCAGAAGTCCACGGAGCCCACACACCACGGACACAAAGGAGGGAGTCAGTGAAAGCCCAGGAGACTGCATCACAGACCAAAAAACTCCTCAGAGTGTGAAAGACTTTTCATATATAATTTAAGCTGGAAATTGTTTTCTTCTAGAGCAATTAAAGAAGAAATAAGAAAAAGAAATAAAAAGCATCCAAATTAGAAAGCATGAAATAAAATGATCTCTCTCTGCAGATGACACACTCTTATAGGCAGAAAACCCTAAAGATAATGCACCCCCACACACACACTCAAATTGTTAGAATAAATGAATTCAGCAATGTTGCAAGATACAAAGTCAACACACAAAAATCACTTGCATTCTTATATATTAACAATGAGCCATTAGAGAAGGAAATTCAGAAGACAATTCTATTTCCTGCTGTATCAAAAAATAAAAGAAAATAAAATACTTAGGTGTAAAATTAACCAAAGAGGCAAAAGAGTTGCACAGTGAAAACCACAATATGTTGCTGTAAGAAGTTAAAGAAGATGCGAATTAATGAAAAAATATCCAGTGTTCATGGATTGTAAGACTTAATATTGTTAATATGACAATACTAACAAAAGTGATCTGCAAGTTCAGTGCAATCACTATCAATATTCCAATGACAATTTCTACAGAAATGGATAAATCCATATTAAAATGCATATGAAATCTCAAGAGACAAAACAATCTTAAAACTGAAAACTATGCCTGGGCAACAGTTGGTTAAGCATCCAACTCTTGATTTTGACTCAAGATATGATCTCAGGGTCATGAGATGAAGCCCCATGGAGGGCACGGTGCTGGGCGTGGAGCCTGCTTAATATTCTCTCTCTACCTCTCTCTTTGCTTCTCCCCCAATCTCCCTCTTTAAAAAAAAGAGAGAGAGAAGAAGAAGGAGGAGGAGGAGGAGGAGGAGGAGGAGGAGGAAGGGTAGGGGGAGGGAGAGGGAAGGGGGAGGGGAAGAAAAGGGAGGAAATTGGAAGTTTCACACTCCAAAACTTATTACAAAGCTACAGTAATCAAAATAGTATGGTTCTGGCATAAAGACATACTTATAGACAAATGGAATAGTCCAGAAGTAAACTCTCACCTATGTGGTCAAATGATTTTCAGTAAGAATGCCAAGACCCTTCAATGAGGAAAGGGCAGTCTACAACAAACGGTGCTGGGAAAACGGGATATCCACATGCAGATGAATGAAGCTAAACCCAAAACTCATCACACATACAAAAGTTGACTGAAAAATGTATCATAAATGTAAACATAAGAGCTAAAAACTATGAAACTCTTTGAGAAAAGAAATGGGGAAAGCTCATGACATTGGATTTGATTTCTCAAATATGATACCAGAAGTACAAGTAATAAAAGAAAAAAATAAATTGGACCACATCAAATTTTAAAAAGTCTATGCATTGAAGGACGGAGTCAACAAAGTGGAATGATTACCTTCTCAATGGGAGAAAAAATTTGCAAATCATGTACCTGATAAGGGGTTAATGTTCAGAATATACAAAGAACTCTTGCAACTCAATAACAAAACTGAATAACCTAGTTAAAAATAGGTAAAAGAATTCTCTGAAGAAATAAGTACATGAAAAAGTACTCAAGGTCACCAATCACAAGGGAAATGCAAATCAAAACTGCAATATTATTAAAAAGAAAAGAAAGAGAGGCACCTGGGTGACTTAGTGGGTTAAGCCTCTGCCTTTGGCTCAGGTCACAATCTCAGGGTCCTGAGATCAAACCCCACATCAGGCTCTCTGCCCAGTGGGGAGTCTGCTTCTCCCTCTCTCTCTGCCTGCTGCTCTGCCTGCTTGTGATTTCTGTCTGTTAAATAAATAAATAAAATATTTTAAAAAGAGAGAGAGAGAAGAAAGAAAGAAAGAAAGAATAAGAAGTGTTAGCAAGGATGTGGGAAAATTGGAGCCCACATGCACTACTGGTAAGAATGTAACATGGTGTAGCCCCTGTGGAAAACAGTCTGGTGTTTCCTCAAAAAGTTAAACCTATAATTACAACAAGATCCAGAAATTCCACTTCTGGTTATATAACCAAAAGAAACGAAGGCAATAGCGTGAACAGATATTTTTGCACATTCACATGGCATTATTCACAATAGCCAATATGCAGAACAAACCCAGTGTCCATCGATGCACGGATACACAAAATGTCATATATACATGCGATGGAATACCATTCAGTCTTAAATAGAGACAGACATGTTGACATTTGCTACCATATGGAGGAATCTTGAAGACATTATGTGACGTGAAATAAGCCAGTCACAAAAGGACAAGTATCATTTGAGTCCACTTACTTGAGGTACCTAGATGGTCAGATTCATAGAAATAGAAAACAGAAGGGTGGTTGTTAGGGGCTAGAGGAATGCTGACATTGGGGGACTACTGTTCAATGGCTACAGAGTTTCAGTTTGAGTTGATACAAAAATGTTCTAGAAATAGGTAGTGGTAGGAGTTACACAATATTATGAGTTGTACTTAATGAGCATAAACTACACACTTAAAATGGTAAATTTTATGCTATGTATCTTTTATCATAATGAAAAAATTTTCACGAAACATTTAGGTGAAATCTAATGAAACATCTACAGGAATTATATATTGAAAACAACACTGATGAAAGAAATTTTTAAAAGATCTAAATATAGAGAGAAATATGCTTCGTGGGTTAGGAGAATCAACCCAGTAGAGATGTCCGTTCTTCCCAAAGTAATATACACATTTATCATAATTACCATCAAAATCCCTGCAAGAGCTTTTACAAGTATAGATAAAGTTACTATAAACTTTATATAGAAGGGCAAACAAACTTGGAGAACCAACACAATTTTGAAAAAGAAGTATAAAGTGGGAGGAATCAGTCTATCTAATTTCAAGACTTACAATATAGCTACAGTAATCAAAATTCTGTGGTATTGGCAGAAGCAGACTTATAAATCAATAGACAAAAATAGAGAACTCAGAAATAAACCCATACAAATACGCCCAACTGATTTTTGACAAAGGTGAAAAAGCAATGCATTGAAGAAGCATAGCTTTTCAACAAATGGTGCTGCAACATTTGGACTTATCAGCATTTGAACTTCAAAAAAAACAAAAACAAAAAACAACATGATCTAAGCTCATACCTTCTATAAAAATTAACTTAAAATGGATCACAGACTTAAATGTAAAAAACATAAAACTATAGGAGAAAATCGTCAGAATCTAGAGCTAGGCAAAGAATTCTTAGACTTGACTCTAAAAACATGATCCATAAATAGAACAAAATTATATCTTTTAACATTTTTCATCAAAATTAAAAACTTTTGCTCTGTGAAAGACCTTGTTAAGAGAGTGAGAAGACCAGCTATTAACCTGTGAGAAAATATTTGCAAACCATACCTCTGACCAAAAAACCTAGTATCTAGAATATATGAAGAACTTAACAGTAAAAAATACACAAATCAATTAGAAAACAGTAAAAAAAAAATATGGAGACACATTACACCAAAGAGGATATAGGTGGCAAAAAAGCACACACAAAAAAATATTCAACATCACTAGCAATTAGGGAAGTGCAAATTAAAGCCACATTGTGATGTTACTCCGTATCGATTAGAACAACAAAAAAAGTGTTAACACCAAATGCTGGTGAGGATGTGGAGAAACTGTCATTCACACATTGCTGGTGGTAATGTAAAACGGTACAGCTACTCTGGAAAACAGTTTGGACACCTCCCAGCATCCCAGTGGGAAAAGAGCTGTTGTAATTGGATATTGTGTTAGTGGACGGGCTGAGTTCTGCTACGGTTAACCAACCATACAAAAATGGTCAGTGCTTACCCAACAAAATAGTCTTCATTCATGGGTGTGACTCAGAGATAGCAGCTGACAGAGGCTCTGTGTCAATACATAACTCTTCCAGTCACCAAGGCAGGACAAGGAGAATTCGCAGACTATCCTAATTCTGCAAGTTTCTTCCCTGACGTGGCTCACAGCCTTTCTGCCGCCATTGACACCCATCTTCTGACAGGGAAGGCCTCCACCATTCAGGTGTTTGAATCAAAAGAAAGAATGCTTGCTTGCAAAAGGCCGAGGAAGTGGTTTAGTCACTATCTCATTACAGTAGTCTCCCTTATCTGTAGAGGAACGTCCAAGACCCCTCATGGATGCCTAAAGCCACAGATAGTACCCACTATGTTTTTTCCTATATATTCATCCTATAATAGAATTTAATTTATAAACTTGGTACTATAAGAGATTAGCAACAATAATTAGTAAAATAGAATAATTACAACAGTAAATTCCCATAAAAATGATGTGAATGTGGTCTCCCTCTCAAAAAACATCTTATTGTCCTCTATTCTTCATCTTGTGATGGTGGGTGATGGTAAAATGCCTATGTGATGAGATGAAGGGAGATGAAAGACACCGGCGCTGTGACATAGGCTTCTACTGACCCGGCAGCATGTCAGAAGGACAATCCTCTTCCTCCAGATCACAGCTGCCTGTGGGTGACTGAAACATGGCGAGTGAAACAATGGATAAGAGGGGACCAGTGTCTTACTCAAACTTAACTTGAATGAAAAGTAAAATAAAATAAAAGGAACCTGAGAAAATTCTTCTGCCTAATACTTGTCAGATATTTCTGAGTTCCGAGTTCCGAGCTCCCTGCTTTACTTTTTTTAGGATTTTTATTTATTTATCTGAGAGAGAGAGAGAGAACACAAGCATGGGGAGTAAGGGTAGAGGGAGAGGGGGAAGTAGGCTCCCTGCTGAGCAGGGAGCCCAGTGTGGGACTCAGTCCCAGGACCCTGAGTTCATGACCTGAGCCAAAGGCAGACACTTAACCAACTGAGCCACCCAGGTGCCCCCAGCCCCCTGTTTTATTACAACAGTCAATAAATTAAGTAGGCCTGGCAAAGAGAAGGGAGTCCTCTCCAATCAGCATCCTCAAAGACTGTGGGCACTGAGACACAGCAAAAGACCTTAATGCTTTCTGTAAAACAACTGTCCTGGTACCACATGCAATCAGATGCTTAGAAAGTAGTTTTTGATGAAGTCGATGATGAGAAAAAACATGCGGTCGAGGATTTTCCTATATGGCTGCACACAAGCAGATGAGCCGTGTGCTAAACCGTGGAGTCCAGATGCCCCTGGGTAGTGCAGGGGGGTTGAGCGACCAAGTCTTGGTTTCGGGTCAGACTGTGATCTTGGGATCGTGGGATCGAGCCCCACATCAGGCTCTGCACTCAATGGAGAGTCTGCTGAAGATACTTCCTCTCAGGCACCTGGGTGGCTCAGTGGGTTAAATCCTCTGCCTTCGGCTCAGGTCAAGATCTCAGGGTCCTGGGATCAAGTCCCACATCGGGCTCTCTGCTCAGCAGGGAACCTGCTTCCTCCTCTCTCTCTGCCTGCTGGTGATCTCTGTCAAACAAATAAATCTTTAAAAAAAAAAAAAGACGCTTCTTCTCCTTTTGCCCTTCCCCCCACAAATAAATGGATCTTTAAAAAAAGAAAAACGACTGAATCGAGTACAGTAGGATACTAGCTTCCTCTTGGCCAAACACTGAGGATAGCATTCATAGGGACTGCTACCCCTCATGAAGTATGCTGCCCCGCCGGTCACCGTGGCTGAAGGAGCAGCTGCATGGAAGCCTTGGCACCTCTTGCTGCCGGCCACTGCTGAGAAGCCCAAGTGGGCGCCCACCTAATGCCTGGTCGTTCTTTGGGCTGGCCTTCGACCCATGACTTAATGAAAAAGAGAAGCAGGTTGCATTCACTCACATGTCTCAGGAATCTGAATTAAGAAATGCTTACAGGAAAAGAAGCAATTAGCAGAGGAAGTAAAACCCAAAAGGTCATGATGACAAAAGACGGTGGACAGCCACAGCAGCCTTTGAGAAAGCCCAGGTCACCGGGCTCTGGACCTGAGAGGAGCGAGTGGAGCAGATGGGCGGAGGTGGGTAGAGCCTGGGAAGAGCCTGGAACCCTGCAGGAACCTGGCAGCCTAAGGATCAGCCAGGACCCCTGTGCCCTCCTTCCACATCTGGTGGCTGATCATTCCGTTTTCCTCAACAAAGACAGTTCTCTCCCTAAGAGGAATTCTCGTGCCAGCTGTTAACATGCCTCTTTCTCACCCTATTACAAATGGAAGCACAGCCTACCCTAGGCCTCTAAGTCTATCAAAGGGATTAGAAATCTGCTGTTCCAACTACCAAAAAAAAAAGAAAGAAAGAAAAACCAAAAAACTGTACCAAGTCAATAGCCAGGGTCAATTCCACATGATCCCAGTTCCCACTGGCCCCAACAGGCAGAATGATGGCCTCTGTAATACACAGAAAGGTCTCGACCAGTTGTGGCCACGTACTGATAACTTCCATGCCAACAGAGCATTAGGACTCTGCTTGTCTCAGATCTGTGCCCGTAGTGAGCCCCATTAACTTTGACACCACACGCACATCAGCAAGGACAAAACACGCCTGCTGCCAGCTCTGTCCAAGTCACGACCTGTCACAACCTCCCTGGGCCTCAGTGTTCTCATCAGCAAAACAATGGACGTGGACTAGAATAGCTGATCTAAATGAGACACCAGAGAGCCCACACCCTTGTGTGCAGGGAGCGTGGAAGCTGGCTTGGGAGACGGGGGACGCGAGGGAGCAGGGCTGAGTGCCAGCCATACCCACACGCCCGTCTCTAGCAGAAGCAGCTCGACTTTGACCCCATCTTCATACTGGGGTCCATGTTCAGCGTGCAATAAGAGAAACGCTTCCATTGCTCAAATTGCCTGAAAATCACGTGTCTGCCTGATCTCTAAAATCCCACCAGTGGTTTCTGTTTGTCTACAGCAACATGTTTGTTATTCAAAGAGAAACTGTTTCTGCAACACTTAGCAGACCCATATGACTTCAAGTCAAATGTACAACCGGGGGATCTGATCCAGGAGCGGGGAGCTGGGGAAGGGATAGCAGGGCTGACACAATGCATCTCCAGGTCCACAGCGACCTGGGGCCCACATGGTCCTGCTAAGAGGAGGACCCAGCCCGTAGCTGGGGAAGGGGTGCGAAGTAGGATGGGGCCTGTCTTTCTCCCTAGACTAACTCCGTCACTGCCTCTCATACTTACTCCTTCTTCTTATTCAGTAACAGAATCCCATTATGAAAGTCAGCTAGTGCCATCCAGACTAAAAGACATTTCCCAGCCCCCCGGCAGCCATTTGGGAACAAAAGACTAGAGATAAGCCCAAGAGGTGTCTAGGACTTCGGGGCGAGGTTTTCAGCGAGGGGACAGTTCCGACGCTCAGCAGCACCCTCAGCGGCCATCTTCTACCTCGGGGACCCGCGCTGAAATGACAAAACAACAGGAGAGCAGGAGCCTCCGTCCTCAAAGACCTCGGAGACACTGTGTCAGCCTGGACTGCGCTTCTAGATTCCCTATATGGAAGGGACATAGACTTGAATCTTGTTAAACACTGTTCTTTTGAATCCGAGGCCACACTCCCTTTGACCCAATCTGGCAAAGAATTAAGGCCCTGAAGGAGTATCCAGTAGTAACAAGAACCTAAAATGTAACAATTATTGGAGGAGGTCAGAGGCAGGTGGTAATTATACAGACCATTCGCTGAAAGGTGGGTGGGCCTTGTTATACACGGGCAGGACGTTCGGTCACCTATGGTTCCCTGGACGAGAGACCACAAGCATAGATCTGTGTGCAGAAGGGCTGGCAGACAGGCATCTGGTGGGGCTCAGTGAGGAAAGCCTCTGCCTTCAGCTCCAGACATAATCCCAGGATTGAGCCTAAATCGGGCTCCCTGCTCAGCGGGGAGCCTGCCTCTCCCATGGCCCCCACCCTCTCCTGTGCTCGCTCTCTCAAATAAACAAATAAAATCTTTAAAAGAGAGAGAGAGAAAAGGAGAAGGATTGGTGGGGAAACATTCCGTTGGGAGATGGGGACTGCAGGGGCTTGCAATGGGCCAACCTGCCAAGACCCAGCCACTCTTCCCAGAACAGCCTGGGCCTGGGTCTCCCGCAGGGTGGGCCACAGGAGAGATTCCCAGAAGACGCCTATGGCACCAGGAGCCGCAGCGTTCTGTGGCTCACACATGCCATCACTGAGTGGCTGGCTCACCCCTGTGGTACGAAGCAGCCACCAGATCTGCTCCACATCCCCCCGGCTCCTCCTCCAGAGAGAGACCTCTGACCTCACAGCGATGGGACCCATGTACGGCTTTCCCTTAGGAGTGCCCCACTCTTGATGAATGCCCTGTTGTCACCATCTTGAAATTCTTAATTTCTGAGCAAGCGATCCTGCATTTTCACTTTGCACAGGGTCCAGAAAAGCATCTAGGCCATCCTGCCCCTCCAGTTAGTCCGCTTTAACAAAGTTCTATGAGAGAGGAAGGGAGTGAGCTCACAGAATGATCCCACCCCGGGAGGAGAAGAGGAGACAGCAAAGCCAATAGAGGCCTGTTTGCCCGCAGCCCCTGCCTTCACACCCTGACGAAGCATGACAAGGGGTAGCTGGAAAACAGCCATTTCGAGGACATGAGATGGCCATCTGCACAGGGAAGAGGTGACCTGCAGCCAGATGATTAGCCTCAAGGCCAAGTGCTCTGTTTCAAACCTGAGCCATCGAGTCAGAGGTAAGAACAAACAGTAAAGACAGGAGTCTGCAGGCTGAAACACGGCACACAGAGGAGACCTTTGACTGATGATTCCCTTGCAAAATGAATTGAAAGAAGATAAGCTCAGAGGATACAAACTTTTTCAGGAAAACCTTGTTCCAAAGAAAGCCCAATGTGGCCAGCAACACCCGTGCAGGCTCACTGCCGAAACGGCTGTGGGTTTTCCACTCTCCCCTCTTCTGACGATCATTGGATTTATGTGTTTCCTGATCCTTCTCCACCAATAGTGAGCGGTTGGACAAGGACAGACATTTTAGTTTGGAGGCAACATCTCCAGGGGCCAGAGCAGACTGAACAGGTGTTCTCCAGGAGAACAGATCTGTTCTCCTCTCCTCCATGGGGAGGTGCTGGTGCGTCTGTGGAACCACGCTCCTTCAGGAGAGCAGAAAGCACTGCAAATACGTGGAGGCCTGTGGGCATTCAGTGAGCTCACCGAGGTACAACACCCCTTTTCTTCTTGGGAACAAAATCCCAGTGGACCCAGAATAAAAGATCATGTTTGTCAGCTGTCTAGTGATGAGGTACAGTCATAAGACTTAAATTCTGGCTAAGGGTGTGTGAGCAGAAGGGTTGTACAGGACTTCAGGGGATGTGCTGCCCTTTTTCCTCCTTCTGCTGACTGCAATGGAGTGTAAGCCTAGGCAGCCATTTTGGATAATGAAGGCACGTCCTAGGAGGGGAGATCCGCAAAGTAGGAATTTAGAACTCTGGATGGTGTGGAACCAACTTACTGCACCTGAATGCCAGAGCGCTCTCATGTGAGAGGAAAGTAAGCCCTTCCAATTGTTCAAGTTACCCTCAGTTGGGGTCTTCTTTCACCGGCAGCCTGGCCTCCTAGCTCATGAAGTCCAATGGCCCAGAATTCCAGCTGTTCCCCAGAATCCACATTTGGCTTGAGTATCTGAGCACACCGTCAGACTACCCTTCCTACCTCCCTTGTACTTAGAGATGGCCATGGGTGACAGAACTCCAGTCACGGGGATGTGAGGGGCTTTTAGGACGTGGTTGTGACTCCTTCATCTTCTTTGTCCTCGTCTTTGAGTTGGATGTCGAGAAAAATAATGCCTGAGATGATGATGGAATCACAAACGAAAGGGAACCAGAGAGTTCCTGAGTCACTGTATGGAGCAGGACTCCGTAACAACCAGCAACAACCACTGGGTCTAATTGTGTGAGGGAGAAATAACGTTCTTCCAGGCTTGACCTGTTGTCCATCTAGAGTCTTTTTGTAAAGGAGTCTTACTTTCCTATCACAGGTGTGCCAGGAAGAGGCAAAGAAACACAAAGAGTGTGTTGTGCCCCAGTTGTGAGGACTTGGAAGAGAAGCACTGGTCGGGAAAGCTGACCCCAAATCCTGTCATGTGGACAAGACAATCTGCCTGGCTGGGGCAAATTACAGTCCAACAGACTCTCCAGTAATTATGATTCACTCCATGTGCAGACGCATTTGCTGGCCAAGCTGAGCCCCCTCCGATAGGGGCTCCTTGGCTGGCAGTGACCTGGCCACTGGGCAGAGCTCAGGGTCCAAAACTGAAAGAGCTTCAGGGAGCTAGAGACTGCCCACACTGACTTTATGGGGGAGATAAGCTAGAATCAGCCTATACCTACAGGCAGGGATCTAGAGTTCTTGCTGGGAATGAGCAAACCATTCGAGTACCAAACGTGGTCCACAAGTCAAATCAATATGGAAACTATTCTATTTATACTGATTTAGAAATGTTTAGGGGTCCAACAAAAGTATGGCATGGTGGCTAGTCTCCAAACCAGTTACTCCCATTCAAATTCTGACTCTGTGACCTACCAGAAGCTAAGCCAACGAGGCCATCACTTCTTTCCATCCTTAAGATGGAAATCACGAACATACCTTCCTCAGCAGCCGGTAGGGTTAAGGTAAGTAATGCATACAGAACACTAACATGAGGGAACCTGGGTGGCTTAGTCGGTGAAGCGTCTGCCTTCAGGTCAGGTCATCATCCCCAGGGTCCTGGGATTACTTCTCCCTCTGCTCCTCCCCCTGGTCAAGTGCGTGCTCTCTCTCTCTGGTCAAATGAATAAATAAAAAACACTAGCATGAGCCCTAGTATATGATAAGCCCTCAAAAGCTGCTACCTGTTAATATTAAGGCCATAGTGTATGACTTTAGCACACTTCAATTATAGCAAAAATATATCAACTCTACTGCCACTATTGGATGGCATCAACATTGCTTATGTAATCTCATTTTGGACAAAGAGGCCTATAAGCAGAGGCTGAAACCCAGCCTTCTGTAAATAGAGTAGTGTCTGTGATCTACTTGGCACATATATACGAATAATATTTCAGATAAAGATTCATGCCATTGTGCTTAGCAAACAGTGGGTCCTTCAAAAATCTAAGTGGATTTATGATCACCTGGCATTATACAGTCTCCTTAGTCAATATTCATTCATTTATCCAGCAGATTTCTGCAAAGGACCCACTAGGTGCCGGGCGCTGGGCTGGGCTCTGGGAATGATGGAGAACAAGATGGCAGGATTCTCACCCTCTCAGAACTTGAATTCCAGTGGGAGTACCAAAAGGGCCATTACTATTGTCACAGGAGGTCAGCAGCATTCTTGGACAAAGTATAGCAGTCCTGATGTTCAGAAAGTCAAAATCCTTGAGGTTATGTGAAGTTTCTCCCCCTCTGTGATTCTCCTGTCCCATCAGATGCTGTCCAGTAATGGCTATTTGGCTCCTAAGGCCATCTTTAATCTCAATTTCTTTGCCTGAACCTACATCTAGATGCTTCTTCCAAGGTCCTCACATGTCCTGGTGTGACAGAAAGTTACCTCTGAAAATCCCCAGGGGTTCACCTTTCCTACTGATGCTTGCTCCGTTGGGAAACACCTCTTCTTCTGAAAAAGGAACTGAGATATTCTGGAGATCTGTCTGCACCCTTTAGGACCTACAAATCTTTCTTTTTCCACATCCTCCTCTACCTGTCTAGACAGGTAGACTTCTGGGAGTGTCAGCACATCCTGAGGTTGTGGAACACAGGGCCAGATAATCCAGGGTGGCTGTCTACCCTCTACAGTATCCAGTCCTCCTCCCTCGCAGGTGGGGATGGGGGAGGGCAGAGATCCTGCGATCACAGCTCCTGCCTCACCTTCTCAGGAGTGAGGGCTTGAGGCCCCCTCCTCTCCCTGCCAACAGGGTAGATGCCTTATCATCTCAGTCAGATGGCCCTGGGCTGGGCCCCCAGGCTCTAGAAAAATGCCACATCATAAAGTAATCACACTGTTTGTACTTCAGACATCCGTGTTGTGCCTACACTTAAATTACTGCGTTATAACCAACTTGCATCGTCCTGTTGTGATTTAAAGCCTACCAACTTCAACTGATTAAAAAAACAACCTGGTGAGTTGAGGGGGAAAGTCTTGCTATGTGGTTCACATGTGTGTGGCTGGCCCAAATTTATGTTTTCTTAAGGTGAAGCTCATGGACATCTCAAGAGTCTGTGTTGTCCCCAAGTCCAGAGGAGTAGGGACCAGACCCTTCTGGTCACTAATGGTTGGTTATGTGGGAGGGACACAAAAGTCTTTTCCTTCATCACCAAATGCCCCGAGCGCAGCACCTTCCCAGCACCAGGCAGGATGGGTAGTCCCGAGAGTGAGCCTGTCTCCCAAGGGGCTTCTAGACTGGCTCAGAGGAAAAACAAACACAGACGCAATGACGTTAGTCAACTGCTGCATTGCGTGGTGACGACAACAAATGGAATAAAAACTGAACTCTTAAGAACAGTGCTTCACTGGAGATGTGAGAGGGGAGGGTTTGCCCCTGTCCCACCACTCTTAGTGGCAGCGGCATCATGTCAACAACATTGCAGGTGGGCAACAGAAGTTTAGTCCAGTTGAATCACCGTATTGCACCCCTGAAACTAATGTAACACGAGACTTAACCAATCGAAATTAAAGTGAAAACTTCAACACAATTTACAAGATAAAAGTTTTAGGGATGCCTGGGTGGTTCAGTCCATTGAGCATCTGCCTTCGGTCAGGTCATGATCCCGGGATCCTGGGATCGAGCGAGTCTCCCATAAGGCTCCTTGCTCAGTAGGGAGCTTGCTTCTCCCTCTGTCTGCTGCTCCCTCTGCTCGTGTGTTCAGCTGAGCCCACAACTACATTTCTGTTCTCTCCCTCTCTTCGGACTGCTGTTCTGTTCCTTAGTCTACCAAACGACGTTTAGATTACCAGTGGCAAGTACTGTACCCTCACCAGTGGAGGAGTGTAGGAGAAGTGGGCAGATCCATTCGGAGCTGCCTGAAAATGGTGTCCATCTGTTTTCAAAACCTGTGGTTGAGGGTGCCCCATTTTTTACCCAAAATTTTCACCTTGTGACAATTAACCCCTTTCTCTGCATCCGGAGTTCAAACAGGGGCTCTAATCAAAACCGTTCTTGCTATGCAGTCTTTCAACTGATGAACTTTTACAAAAGCCTATACCCAAGGGGCGATTCAAGATGTTGCGTTGGCATTAGCTCAGTGTCTGAGGCTGTCTCCTTTTCCCTTATGTGTGCAATAAAAACTTTTATACTGCATGTTCAGAAGGGGAAAAAAATAAATTGCCCATAATAGGAAATTAAGAGAAACTGCCATGGAATTGCCATCATAAATTAGATAGGCCATCAGGAAAATATGATGGAATGGGCTGCTATGGAAAATCTTATTTCTCTGGGTGCATTTATTTTTCATGAGTTTTTATTATTCAGTAGCTTTAGATCCCATCAACGCGCCTCCATCTGTCAGAGATGGCCAGGGTTTTTTCCAGGAAGAGTTGGGGGAGGCTGCGCACCCATACTCTGCCTGAAATCATGAAGGGATTTGTAGAGGAGCGTTCGAAGAAACCAATAAAAGCATTTGCCTCCAAGGAGCTAGTGCAAAGGCATTTTAATGAACTTCCCAACAAGCCGAGAGGAAATCTGGAAAATTATAAAACTGAAACAGGAAGCCTGTCGATATAATAACTTTTGTTAGACCTTTCACCCACCCAAGATGGGCCAGGTACTTCAGATTTATGGATTATTCTAGGTGCCTTTTTCTAGATTGCTTTTCTAGATTATTCTGGGTTCTTTAGAATTTAAATAATACCAACAGAGCATTATTGAAAAAATCCTGCAGATCCAAAGAAATGTCCTTGAGAGAACCGTGTTCCTCTTGGCAACTCCCGCTTTGTGCCTCAAAGCTGGAGGAGTGAGGGGGTGGAGGGTCGTCGGTCCTTGGCCTGGGCTAAATTCACCTTGTATTTTCCTGTCTCTGAAAAAGACTGTGCTGCCTTGGGAGACATGGTGCTCCCTCACTGGGCCTGGATATCCAACACTCAAGAAGGCTTCTTCATCCTGTCTTAGAAAAGATCCACCATCCCAGGTTGCAAAGCACTGAAAGCAAAAGGGGCAGATGGAAAAGTGGGTCATCAGAGCACGACACCCCTTCCTGCTGTTAGGAAAGTTGTCTGACTTGCTAAGCTCATGGGGACCGTTGCTCTTCGGTGACCCAATACCCTGATATTCATAGAGTTGTTTTTTCTTTTTCTTTTTACAGGGCATTGTACTTAGTGTTACTAGAACAAAAATGCTGACATTGCCACTGCCTTTAAGAACTTTGGTACAGAAGAAAATGTTAGATAGAATCCCAGGATTTCATAAAAATAGGAAATCAGCACAAAAGTAACAAAAGAGCAGTTGTGCAGTTCCCCCCACCCCCTCCTCACATGTTCCTCTGTCCTTCTGGGTAAAGGCCAGAAGACTTCTCTGTTGACACGAGACACAGTAACAAAGCCAGAGACCTGGCTTCAGAGGCAGGAGGCCAGGCAAGCAGTTCGACGACCCTGAGCATGGCTCAAACATGGTTCGTTCTGCAATTCTGGTCTTTGCGAGTTTTTCTGTGAGGTTTTAATGTTCCTCAGACATACATGTCAATCCCACTCTTGTGCTGGGCCCTGTGTAAGAGAAGGAGGAACACACTTAGCCCTCTTTCATTTATTCATCCAACAAATATGAATCGCCCATTATAATTTTTAATAGAAAAAAGATGAGGAAAAGGAAGACAGCAGTCATTCTAATCATATAAAGACTATAATGTACTATAGTATCAGTCAGCAAACAAAGTACCCACTGAGTTTTATTTAAAGATAAATGGATTTATTTGAGGATGTGAGGGCCTTATAGACATTCTGCAGCCAGGAATAGGCCCAGCCACCCAGACAGGCAGCTCTAGCAAAGCCTTCCTGCTGTCCCCAGGGGCAGCCACTCTATCCCAGGCCCCAACCCCACAGCTCACACTCAAGGTCCATGGGTCCGGCACCAAGAGCTGCCTCAGAACAGGCAGGCCTTCCAAGGAACCACTTGCCCAACAGTGGTGAATCCCATGGCCAATAAATTAATAAATAAACAAATGAAAACATCTTTGGAAAGTCTTTCATCAAGAGCTAGTCAGCAATTGTCTTTGGAATTCAATTGGGAATACAGGAAACCTATGACAGTCTATAGCTTTTTAGAAATTACTGTAAAAAACATATTCATTGGATATTTTTTTAGCTAAATACAAATTAAATGTTTAATTCATAGGAAAATATTTAAGAAAATATTTAAGAACTTTAATTCATAGGAAAATATTCAAAATAAATATTACAAAAATTGAGAGAATTATAACACAGAAGAAAAGTATGGCCATAGTATGAGATTGAGCAATGCCATTAACATGGAGTCAACAACTGAATAAGAAAAATAGCTAACAGAACAGTATGAAGCTTAAAAAAAAAACCTATTTCTCATCCCATCCATTTTCCACTCCCACTGTTAACAGTTTGACTGTATTATTTCACACATTGTCATAAATATACCTATATATAATATATTTTTCACGCCAAACTGTTTTACAAATTGCTTTCTTTACTTAACAATATATCATGGAAATATTTTCATGTAAGTACAGATTTATGTTATTTAAAAATTATTTTATTATGAAAACTTTCCCCAAAAGCCCATAAAAATAAAAAGAGTAATATAATGAAACAAAATTATAAGCCCAACTCCAATACAATCAGTCCCAATTCATCTGCATTACCACTTAGTCTTCCATCTCTGGGATATTCTGAAGCAAATCCTAGGTAGCACGTCATTTCATCTGTAACTATGTCAGCAGGTATCGAGTGATAAGAGTCAGTTGGCAAGTGACAGTTAGGGTCTCGGTCATAACTACACAACTCTTCCGCCAGCATGAGTGCACAAGGGCCAGGACAGTAGACAAACAAATGGGAATGGCTGTGTTCCAACCAACTTTATTTACACAACATGCTGGGGGACACATTTGGCCCACAGGCCATGGTTTGCCAACCCCTGCGCTAAAAGATACAGGCTTCTTTCTTTGATACACAACTTTTCTCTTTCATACTAAAAGAAGTTAATAAGGAACTCTTCTTTAATATCATCAGATCTAAAAATGTTAATGATTCCTTAATATTATCAAAGCTAGTCAGTGTTCACTTTTCCCTGATTGTTATAATTTTATTTATTTATTTATTTATTTTCATTTACAGCTTATTTAAATCAGATTCAAAAATAAGACCCACATATTCCGGGAAGTCCAGGTGGCTCAGTTGGTTAAGCAACTGCCTTTGGCTTGGGTCATTATCTCATGGTCCTGGGATCCAGTCCCTTGTCGGGTTCCCTGCTCAGTGGGGAGTCTGCTTCTCCCTCTGCCTGCTTCCCTCCCCTGCCAGTGCTTGCTCTTTTTCACTCTCTAACAAATAAATAAATAAGTAAAATCTTAAAAAAAAAAAAACCACGTATTCCAGCTGCTTGTTATATCTTCTAAGTCTCTTCTAACTTACAATTTATTCACCATCTCTTTTTTTTTCCCCTTAAAATATTTATTGAAGAGTGGGGGAGGAGTCAAGATGGCGGAGAAGTAGCAGGCTGAGAATACTTCAGCTAGCAGGAGATCAGCTAGATAGCTTATCTAAAGATTGCAAACACCTGCAAATCCATCGGCAGATCAAAGAGAAGAAGAACAGCAATTCTGGAAACAGAAAAACAACCACTTTCTGAAAGGTAGGACTGGCGGAGACGTGAATCCAAAGAGACGGGAAGAGAGAGAGAGACCCTGGGGGGGAGGGGCCAGCTCCCGGCAAGCGGCGGAGCAACGGAGCACAAAATCAGGACTTTTAAAAGTCTGTTCCACTGAGGGACATTGCTCCAGAGGCTAAACCGGGGCGAAGCCCAAGCAGGGTCAGCATGGCCTCATGTCCCGCAGAGTCACAGAAGGATCGGGGGTGTCTGAGTGTCGCAGAGCTTGTGGGTATTGGAACGGGAAAGCCGGCTACAGAGACAGAGCTGACAGTAAGCTCACAGCTCGGGGTTACCTTGAACCAGCCACAGGCTCGGTGAGCTCAGAGCGCGGCCAGAGGTCAGGCAGACGGGAGTAACTGGGCGCTGTTCTCTGAGGGCGCACTGAGGAGTGAGGCCCCGGGCTCTCGGCTCCTCCGTCCGGAGACCAGGAGGCCGCCATTTGTATTCCCGTCCTCCGGAACTCTACGGAAAGCGCTCAGGCCAGCCCCTGGTAAGGGCGGTGCAATTCCGCCTGGGGCAAAACACTTGAGAATCACTACACCAGGCCCCACCCCCAGAAGATCAACAAGAAATCCAGCGGAGACCAAGTTCACCTACCAAGGAGTGTGGTTTCAATACCAAGGAGAGCAGCAGAATTCCAGAGGAGGAGAAAGCAAAGCATGGAACTCATGGCTTTCTCCCTGTGATTTTTTTTAGTCTTGCAGTTAATTTAATTTTTTTCTTTTTTCATTTTTTTTTTTCTCGCCCTCTGGTAAAATTTTTTTTAACTTTTACCCTTTTCTTTTTTAACGTTTTTTAACTAGTTTATCTAATATATATATTTTTTCTTTTTTATATTTCTCTTTATTCATTTTTTTAAATTCTTTTCTTTTCTTTTTTTTCTCTTTTTTTCTTTCTTCCTTTTTGAACCTCTTTTTATCCCCTTTCTCCCCCCTCATGATTTGGGATCTCTTCTGATTTGGTTAAAGCATATTTTCCTGGGGTTGTTGCCACCAGACTATTTTATTTGCTCCTTCATATACTCTTATCTGGACAAAATGACAAGACAGAAAAATTCCCCACAAAAAAAAGAACAAGAGGCAGTACCAAAGACTAGGGACCTAATCAATACAGACATTGGTAATATGTCAGATCTAGAGTTCAGAATGACAATTCTCAAGGTTTAGCCGGGCTCGAAAAAGGCATGGAAGATATTAGAGAAACCCTCTTGGGAGATATAAAAGCCCTTTCTGGAGAAATAAAAGAACTAAAATCTAACCAAGTTGAAATCAAAAAAGCTATTAATGAGGTGCAATAAAAAATGGAGGCTCTCACTGCTAGGATAAATGAGGCAGAAGAAAGAATTAGTGATATAGAAGACCAAATGACAGAGAATAAAGAAGCTGAGCAAAAGAGGGACAAACAGCTACTGCACCACGAGGGGAGAATTCGAGAGATAAGTGACACCATAAGATGAAACAACATTAGAATAATTGGGATTCCAGAAGAAGAAGAAAGAGAGAGGGGAGCAGAAGGTATACTGGAGAGAATTATTGGGGAGAATTTCCCCAATATGGCAAAGGGAACGAGCATCAAAATTCAGGAGGTTCAGAGAACGCCCCTCAAAATCAATAAGAATAGGCCCACACCCCGTCACCTAATAGTAAAATTTACAAGTCTCAGTGACAAAGAGAAAATCCTGAAAGCAGCCCGGGAAAAGAAGTCTATAACATACAATGGTAAAAATATTAGATTAGCAGCAGACTTATCCACAGAGACCTGGCAGGCCAGAAAGAGCTGGCATGATATTTCAGAGCACTAAACGAGAAAAACATGCAGCCAAGAATACTATATCCAGCTAGGCTATCATTGAAAATAAGAGAGATTAAAAGCTTCCAGGACAAACAAAAACTGAAAGAATTTGCAAACACCAAACCAGCTCTACAGGAAATCTTGAAAGGGGTCCTCTAAGCAAAGAGAGAGCCTACAAGTGGTAGATCAGAAAGGAACAGAGACCATATACAGTAACAGTCACCTTACAGGCAATACAATGGCCCTAAATTCATATCTCTCAATAGTTACCCTGAATGTTAATGGGCTAAATGCCCCTGTCAAAAGACACAGGCTATCAGAATGGATAAAAAAACAAAACCCATCTATATGTTGCCTCCAAGAAACTCATTTTAAGCCCGAAGACACCTCCAGATTTAAAGTGAGGGGGTGGAAAAGAATTTACCATGCTAATGGACATCAGAAGAAAGCAGGAGTGGCAATCCTTATATCAGATCAATTAGATTTTAAGCCAAAACTATAATAAGAGATGAGGAAGGACACTATATCATACTCAAAGTGTCTGTCCAACAAGAAGATTTAACAATTTTAAATATCTATGCCCCTAATGTGGGAGCAGCCAACTTTATAAACCAATTAATAACAAAATCAAAGAAACACATCAACAATAATACAATAATAGTAGGGGACTTTAACACTCCCCTCACTGAAATGGACAGATCATCCAAGCAAAAGATCAGCAAGGAAATAAAGGCCTTAAACGACACACTGGACCAGATGGACATCACAGATATATTCAGAACATTTCATCCCAAAGCAACAGAATACACATTCTTCTCTAGTGCACATGGAACATTCTCCAGAATAGATCACATCCTCGGTCCTAAATCAGGACTCAACCGGTATCAAAATATTGGGATCATTCCCTGCATATTTTCAGACCACAATGCTCTAAAGCTAGAACTCAATCACAAAAGGAAGTTTGAAAAGAACCCAAATACATGGAGACTAAACAGCATCCTTCTAAAGAATGAATGGGTCAACTGGGAAATTAAAGAAGAATTGAAAAAAATCATGGAAACAAATGATAATGAAAATACAACGGTTCAAAATCTGTGGGACACAACAAAGGCAGTCCTGAGAGGAAAATATATAGCGGTACAAGCCTTTCTCAAGAAACAAGAAAGGTCTCAGGTACACAACCTAACCCTATACCTAAAGGATCTGGAAAAAGAACAAGAAAGAAACCCTAAGCCCAGCAGGAGAAGAGAAATCATAAAGATCAGAGCAGAAATCAATGAAATAGAAACCAAAAAAACAATAGAACAAATCAACGAAACTAGGAGCCGGTTCTTTGAAAGAATTAATAAAATTGATAAACCCCTGGCCCGACTTATCAAAAAGAAAAGAGAAAGGACCCAAATAAATAAAATCATGAATGAAAGAGGAGAGATCACAACTAACACCAAAGAAATACAAACTATTATAAGAACATACTATGAGCAACTCTACGGCAATAAATTTGACAATCTGGAAGAAATGGATGCATTCCTAGAAACATATAAACTACCACAACTGAACCAGGAAGAAATAGAAAGCCTGAACAGACCCATAACCAGTAAGGAGATTGAAACAGTCATTAAAAATCTCCAAACAAACAAAAGCCCAGGGCCAGATGGCTTCCCGGGCCAAACATTTAAAGAAGAACTAATTCCTATTCTCCTGAAACTGTTCCAAAAAATAGAAATGGAAGGAAAACTTCCTAACTCATTTTATGAGGCCAGCATCACCTTGATCCCAAAACCAGACAAGGATCCCACCAAAAAAGAGAGCTATAGACCGATATCCTTGATGAACACAGATGCGAAAATACTCAACAAAATACTAGCCAGTAGGATTCAACAGCACATTAAAAAGATTATTCACCATGACCAAGTGGGATTTATTCCAGGGCTGCAAGGTTGGTTCAACATCCGCAAATCAGTCAATGTGATACAACACATCAATAAAAGAAAGAACAAGAACCATATGATACTCTCAATAGATGCTGAAAAAGCATTTGACAAAGTACAGCATCCCTTCCTGATCAAAACTCTTCAAAGTGTAGGGATAGAGGGCACATACCTCAATATCATCAAAGCCATCTATGAAAAACCCACCGCAAATATCATTCTCAATGGAGAAATACTGAAAGCTTTTCCGCTAAGGTCAGGAACACGGCAGGGATGTCCATTATCACCACTGCTACTCAACATAGTACTAGAGGTCCTAGCCTCAGCAATCAGACAACAAGAGGAAATTAAAGGCATCCAAATCGGCAAAGAAGAAGTCAAATTATCACTCTTCGCAGATGATATGATACTATATGTGGAAAACCAAAAGACTCCACTCCAAAACTGCTAGAACTTATACAGGAATTCAGTAAAGTGTCAGGATATAAAATCAATGCACAGAAATCAGTTGCATTTCTCTACACCAACAGCAAGACAGAAGAAAGAGAAATTAAGGAGTCAATCCCATTTACAATTGCACCCAAAACCATAAGATACCTAGGAATAAACCTAACCAAAGAGACACAGAATCTATACTCAGAAAACTATAAAGTACTCATGAAAGAAATTGAGGAAGACACAAAGAAATGGAAAAATGTTCCATGCTCCTGGATTGGAAGAATAAATATTGTGAAAATGTCTGTGCTACCTAAAGCAATCTACACATTTAATGCAATTCCTATCAAAGTACCATCCATCTTTTTCAAAGAAATGGAACAAATAATGCTAAAATGTATATGGAACCAGAAAAGACCTCGAATAGCCAAAGGGATATTGAAAAAGAAAGCCAACGTTGGTGGCATCACAATTCCGGACTTCAAGCTCTATTACAAAGCTGTCATCATCACGACAGCATGGTACTGGCACAAAAACAGACACATAGATCAATGGAACAGAATAGAGAGCCCAGAAATAGACCCTCAACTCTATGGCCAACTAATCTTCGACAAAGCAGGAAAGAATATCCAATGGAAAAAAAGACAGCCTCTTCAATAAATGGTGCTGGGAAAATTGGACAGCCACATGCAGAAAAATGAAATTGAACCATTTCCTTACACCACACACGAAAATAGACTCAAAATGGATGAAGGACCTCAATGTGAGAAAGGAATCCATAAAAATCCTTGAGGAGAACACAAGCAGCAACCTCTTCGACCTCAGCTGCAGCAACATCTTCCTAGGAACATCGCCAAAGGCAAGGGAAGCAAGGGCAAAAATGAACTATTGGGATTTCATCAAGATCAAAAGCTTTTGCACAACAAAGGAAACAGTTAACAAAATCAAAAGACAACTGACAGAATGCGAGAAGATATTTGCAAACGACATATCAGATAAAGGACTAGTGTCCAAAATCTATAAAGAACTTAGCAAACTCAACACCCAAAGAACAAATAATCCAATCAAGAAATGGGCAGAGGACATGAACAGACATTTCTGCAAAGAAGACATCCAGATGGCCAACAGACACATGAAAAAGTGCTCCATATCACTTGGCATCAGGGAAATACAAATCAAAACCACAATGAGATATCACCTCACACCAGTCAGAATGGCTAAAATCAACAAGTCAGGAAATGACAGATGCTGGCAAGGATGCGGAGAAAGGGGAACCCTCCTACACTGTTGGTGGGAATGCAAGCTGGTGCAGCCACTCTGGAAAACAGCATGGAGGTTCCTCAAAATGTTGAAAATAGAACTGCCCTATGATCCAGCAATTGCACTACTGGGTATTTACCCTAAAGATACAAACGTAGTGATCCAAAGGGGCACGTGCACCCGAATGTTTATAGCAGCAATGTCCACAATAGACAAACTATGGAAAGAACCTAGATGTCCATCAACAGATGAATAGATCAAGAAGATGTGGTATATATACACAATGGAATACTATGCAGCCATCAAAAGACATGAAATCTTGCCATTTGCGACAACATGGATGGAACTAGAGCATATCATGCTTAGCAAAATAAGCCAAGCGGAGAAAGACAACTATCATATGATCTCCCTGATATGAGGAGGTGGTGATGCAACATGGGGGCTTAAGTGGGTAGAAGAAGAATCAATGAAACAAGATGGAATTGGGAGGGAAACAAACCATAAGTGACTCTTAATCTCACAAAACAAACTGAGGGTTGCTGGGGGGAGGGGGTTTGGGAGAAGGGGGTGGGATTATGGACACTGGGGAGGGTATGTGCTTTGGTGAGTGCTGTGAAGTGTGTAAACCTGGTGATTCACAGACCTGTACCCCAGGGATAAAAATATATGTTTATAAAAAATTAAAAAATCTAATAAATAAATAAATAAATAAATAAATAAATAAATAAATACTCTAATCTCATAAAAAAATATATTTATTGAAGAAACAGGGCCTCGAATGTCTTATAAAGTTTTCCAGTTTAGGTTTTGTTGATCTTATCTCTGTGGTAACACTGAGCATGTTCCTCCATCCACTGTATCTGCTATAAATCAGTAATACGGTCTACAGTCTTAATCAGATTTCAGTTCATTTTTTCCTTTCTTGCCAGAATTACTTCTTCAGGAGACACATGATTCTGATGGTTTCCTCCTCTGCGATGTGACCAGCTACTGACAGTCATTGCCTGATGATATCTGAAGTTTGCTATTTCTTCTTCATTTATCAGTTAAACTCCTTTAAATAGAAATTTTCCTTTGTCTACTATTTGGTTATTCTGAAATGAAGATCATACAAGAACCCTGAACTAGATCTCTGATGCTTTCCTTTTATTGACTTGTTTTCAAGATAATAAAATGGTTCCCTGAAACCTTCCAAAGATATCCAGTGAGGGTTTCTTCCTTATTGATGTCATTATGAACGTATAGATATAAACACTGCAGCTACTACCCTTATTGATGCTGAAATTGTCCCATCTTTGATCAATGAAACTTGTTCAAGTTAGGTCTTCAGTTTTTGGACATTATTCTAGTATTATTTCATGGCATCTTTTCCTTCTCGTGTGACAAAATTTCTAGGCTTATTTGCACCCCAGACCTGGAGGCAATAAAATGATTGCTCTTCTCCAAAGAGTCCTGCTTCCTTCTAGTGGTTAGTGACCTTTAGAGAACATCATCTAGATTGTAAGGGACTTATTGCTACTGGGTTGGTCTTTGTGTCTAGGGTTTTGGATGGATAAAGCTAAAAAATACATTTTCCTTTGTTGAGGATAAAATACATTATGAGTTCATACTGATATTTCTGACTCAAATTTAGGGCTACAGGGCTTTTATATAACCTCATCAATTTTATATTTGTTTTTCTTTTCAACTATGCCAAAAAAATTTCAATTCTCACCACCACTGGCATAATTACTTTTCCTATAATAAAACACACAAAAGTCTCCAAATAATAATATCAACCTTACCATCAACAATATGATTACTGAAAACACCTTAATATTATAGGGGTTTTCTTATTTGGTTGAGTGCATTGGTTTGGTCTATATCCTTATGGCATATCCCCAGAAGGGATACACAGTTAAATCATTCTGTTTTAAAGTTAATTTGAATAGTTTATTTTCAGAAGTATGTCCACCTAGGAACAGGTTAATTTGTTTTGTTTTACTTTCAGTTTTCAGTGATTCTTTTTTTTTTTTTTCATTTATTTAGCTTTGTTTTAGAATTCTTTATATTATTTACAGGATTCCCAAGTTAAATATACAAAATTAGTTATATTCAAAAGAGTTTAATTTCTATGATCTTTCACTATTGCCTCCCTCCCTTACAGATAACCATTTTGAATGCTTTATCCTTCTACATTTTTCTTTAAAATATTTTATTTATTTATTGGAGAGAGAGAGAGCGCACATGCCCACAGGAGTGGAGGGAGGAGCAGAGGGAAAGGGACCAGCAGATTCCTTGCTGAGCATGGAACCTGATGTGGGGCTTGATCTCACAACCCTGAGACCATGACCTGAGAAGAAATCAAGAGTCTGTTACTTAATGGACTGAGCCACCGAGATGCTCCTTCTTCCATTTTTTATAAATATAAGCAAATATGTATATTTTTTGTATTTCTTCTTTTCTTGTTTGAATTGCCTTCTGCATACATCTACAAGGAGGATATAGTAGGGAGTGTTCCCCCAAAATCTGATCATGAAACTTTTTCCAAAACGAGCATCCCAAAGGGTAAATATTGGACAAAACCCATTTGGGAAATGCTGCAACAATTCATAGAGCAAAGAAAAATAACCTACAGATGCTCAACAAGTATACATCACCGGAAACAGTTTTTCTTCTCCACAAAGTAAAGGGGTCTCTTTGTTTTGCACTTAATAAAGTCTCCTCCTCAATTCACAATCCTCTTCAAGAATAAGATTTCCATGACTATTCTTCTAAGAATACCCTGTCGTGGAACTGTGATTGATAGTTTGTAACTGTGATTATAAAGTCCTACAACATTGCAATTTCTTGACTCCTTGTACAGCAGGTTGGGTCTCCAACGACATTTTTTTCCTTCAGTGCCAGTCCCCTCTGAACAGGATTACTTTCTGGCATTGAGAGCTGTCCTCAATCACAGACAATCACAAAATAACCCAGGAAGACATTTTCCCAGTGTTTTACCTCTATTCTCATCTTCTATAGTGTCATTAAGTAACATGAACGTCCAATGTTCTCTCCTTGCTCACAGGTCCAAGTGCACTTCCTGCTCTGAAGAAACCTTACGGTAGGCCTGTTTGTCAGAGTACCTATTCTTTGTCCCCAAGGACTCCTCTTTTGAAGTTCCTTTATCTGTAGTTAAAAGAATTCTGTCCTTGCTCCATGCACCAGTGGTGGTTAGTGTTTGGACAGAAAATAGGAAGATTTGACTCTTCACTGGTGATACATCAAGAGGAAATTAATAAAGGATTCTGAACAGCACTCGGTCGACCTGAATTCTTGAATTCTTGCTGAGACAGGGCTTTTAGGAACCCTGATGAAGAGATCAACCCTGCTCTATGTTTCTACTGAGCTCTTCAATACAGCACTAAGGCCAGTTGGCTAATATAACAACCCAGTGTGAATGACTACAAAGCTAAAATCGTGTCCCTAGAGAGCTCACTGAGATGGAGACGAGTATTTCATGAAAAAAGCCAGTTCACTGCAGAGGCAAAAGGTTCATCTAAATCAGTGTTTGTAGTTGCTGGTATGTCAGCCAGGAAAGTGAGGTTTTCATTTGGCTTTGACTCTAGCTATTTTCCTTCAGGGCTGCTCTTGTTCCTATGTCTGAATGTCTCCCTGCTGGAGGCCTTCAGCACCTAATCCTGAGGTATACTTTCTACACACAGTCTAGGCAGCTTGCCAAGAGAAAGTAATTCTCGTACCCACTACCCTATTACCTCCTCCTGACACTCTCATTCTTTTACCTCCGTCAGGTCCTGAAGGACAATGGCTTTCTCCTTGGCCCTGCCCATGTGCTTGAGATGGAATTATAGAGGTTCACATCAGGATACACCAGCTAGGATCCTTGGCGGGTATTTTTCCAAGAATAGTCCATGCAACCCCTATATTAGAATCACCTTAGGGTGTCTATGAAAATACAAATTATGAGACATTCTGAGTCAAGATCTCTTATAGCAGACCAAGAATAGGCCCTTTTAACAAACACTGAAACACTTCTCTTCACATTAGAAGTTAAGAACCACTGATCCAGCCCTTCCTATTTGTAGATCTGGCTGCTGGGAATCACCTCAGCTAATCTCTGTTTCTCTAGAAATCCTTTTCTATATGCACAGTTTAAGTAGCCCCAACTGCCCCACACCTACAGGCTCGTACTATTAAATACATAGCTGTAAATTTCCTTTACCCCAAACACTCCCAAACCGTCCCATCAACTTAACATATCATATCTCTATAGTCTTTTTTAGTTCTCATCAAAAGAGACGTCCACTTATAAAAATAAGAAAACAGTCCAAAATTGCCTTCTCCCATTTAAAAAAGAAAAGAAAACTGAAAAAACTGATTTAAAACCTTGGAAATGGCACTAAATTAACTCTAGGATAAAAACTCTAGACCACTCTAAAAGAGCTTAAAAGCAAGCTTTGAAAGGGCCAAACTGATGGCAAGTATTTGACTGCCTATCAAATCAATCTCCAGCACACTTTGAAGCAATAAAATAATATAATAATAAATAAATAATAAAATAATATTCAGCATTCAACAATGAAAAAAATTGCAATGTCCTACATCTAATAAAAAATTACTAGATTTCTAAGAAACAGAAAAAATGTGATAATCAGTAGAAAAATCAGTCAATACAAAAAGATCCAGAAATAATAGGGAAAATGGAATAATCAAACAAAAACATTAAAGCAGACACTATAAACGTGCGACAGTTCAAAGACCTAAAGGAAAAATGATCATAATGAAGTAAGAAGTGAGACGTATAAAAGAGATGCAAATGAGAACTATTACATCCAAAATGAAAATTTTACTGAGTAGAATTTACAAATTAGACATCCTAGGGGGAAAAAAAAACAGCAAGGAGCTTGAATTCAAAATGAAGCACAAGAAGAAAAAAAAGATTTAAAAAATGAAAAGAATCTCAGTGATCTGTAGAACATTATCAAGTAGTATAGCATAAATATAATTAGAATATAAATATAATTAGAATCCAAAACAGAAGAAGGAGGATTGAAAAAAAATTTTTTGAAGAAATAATTCTTGAGGGAGATTTCTGGGAACATGTCAAAGTAGGAGAATCCTAAATTCATCTTGCCCCACAAACAAACCTAGATAACAGCTACATCAGTGAAACTAACCCAGAAAATGACCAGAAGACTGGCAGAACACTTTCCACGGTTAATTGGAGAGAGGAAGCCACATCAAAAAAGGTAGGAGGGGCAGAGACATGGTCAGGCACTAAACTCCTGGTGAGACTAACCACAAATGGGCAGGACACCACAAGCACACAGAAGAGAAGTAGACCCCACACCAGGCACCCCAGACACAGGGGATTTGCACTGGGAACACGAATCTCCATAACACTTGGCTTTGAGAGCTTAACTTTGCAAGTTTTTCAATCAGCAGGGCTTCACTCTGGGTACTTTAAGAATCAGCAGGCCGGAGGGCAACAGGAAACTGAGTTCTTGCCCTTACAGACAGCACAACAAATAACTCCAAGGAGATACAACATAGGAACAGTGGTGTGAAAAGTACCTGGGGTATACATGAAGAAGATTTATTTATTAACCTCAGAATGTGTGCTAAAGAGACAAAGAGCTTTAGGAGACTTCTTCAAGAACAGAAGAGCTGGCAGGTGCCGTCTCTTTTCCCTCTCCCAGCCTAGCCAGCCAGACACTTGCAGGAATAAGCACAAGCACCTTACACCTACCTTGCTAACACCACACACCCTGCCCCATGTTCTCCTATGTATCTGCCCATCCAGTCTACCTCACTCAGCAGACACCCTTCCAAAGTGGCTCCTGCCATGTCATATCCAGAAAGCAGCCCTAGCTGGGACCTGAGTCATTCCAAAGTGACTTCATAAGTAGTGACCTTATGAAGAAGAAGTCCTGTGCTGGTGCCCTGTAGTGCAATGTCCCCTGCTTACCAGAACCAGGAACTTTAGGAGTATTTCCTGTATAGCTTGTGTGCACCCTAGTATTGTGGCTGAGCTGCATTTGCCTTCAGTTCAGTTGGTTGTAATGGCCCACTTTGTTTGTCGTGGGTAGGGTTTGGTCCCTGTTCTCTTAAGGCACCAGTCTGAAGTTGCCGTGGATTTATAGTTGGGCAGCATCAGTACCCAGACCAGATGCCTGCTCTCCACCCATTTGCAGGGGCTGTAGTCACACAAAATTGCAGGGCTCTCTCTCTCTGTGTTGCCCCCTGAGAGCTTTTTGTTGGTGGGCAGGGCCAGCAGTCAGATTAGTTGTCTACCGGGGTTGCAGTTGAACTGGTACATGTGTGTGGTTATATTTCCCCTCTTCCTCCACATCCTTGCCAACATATGTTGTTTCCTGCCTTGTTAATTTTTGCCATTCTGACTGGTGGAAAGTGATATCTCATGGGGTAAGTGGGTGGTGGGTATTAAGGAAGAAATGTTGTGATGAGCACTGGGTGTTATATGCAACTAATGAATTGTTGATACTACATCAAAAACTAATGGTGTACTATATGTTGGCTAACTAAACATAATAAAAACAAAAAATAAAAATGCAAAAAAAAAGAACCAGTCAGAAATAAAGAACTCAATAACTGAAATTAAAAATACATTAGAGGAAATCAATGGCAGATTAGAGGAGGAAGAAGATGGGCCAGTTACCTGGAAGACCAGAGTAATGGAAAGCAATTAGCAGAAAATCAAAAACTAAAATAAACAAAACAAAACAAAAACAAAATAAGAAAAACCTGCAACCAAGAATACTCTACCCAGCAAGGTTGTCTTTCACAATAGAAGAATAAAGAGTTTCCCAAACAAAGTTAAAGAGTTCATCACCACTACACCAGCCTTACAAGAAATGTTAAAGGGAATTCTTTGAGTGAAAAAAAAAAAAAAAAGCCATAATCAGGAGTAAGAAAATTATGAATGGAAAAAATTTCACAGGTAAATACAAACATGATAAAAGCAATAGATTAATCACTTATAAAAACCAATGCAGGGTTAAAGCATAAAGCAATAAGATCAATTATATCTATAAAAATCAGTCCGTGGGGGCACCTGGGTGGCTCAGTCAGTCCGTGGGGGCACCTGGGCGGCTCAGTCAGTTGAACCTCCGACCCTTCATTTTGGCTCAGGTCATGATCTTGGACTCATTAGATTGAGCTCTGCATTGGGCTGTGCACTCAGTGTGGAATCTACTCTCTCCCCCTCTCTCTGCCCCTCCCCCCCCCGCCTTTTGTCTGTCTGTCTCTCTCTCTCTCAAATAAATAAATGAATCTTTAAAAAACTCGGTTAAGGGATCCACAAAATAAAAGATGTGTAGTATGTTATCATGTATATAAAACATGTCAGTGAACTAAAAAAAAAAAAAATGAGTACTTTTCAAATGGGTTCAATGTAGACTGCTATATGCACAAGGTGTTATATGAACCTAATGGTAACCACAAATTTAAAAAACTTGTAATAAATAGATATGCAAAAAATAGAATGGAATACAAGCATATCACTAAAGAAGAAGGAAAGAGAACAAGAGGAGAAAGGAACAGAGCAGAACTACAAAAACAACTACAAAACAAGTAACAAAATGGCAATATCTACATGTCTATCAATAATTACTTTGAATGGGAATGGACTTAAATGCTCCAATTAAAAGACATAGGGTGACTGAATGGACAAAAAAGCAAGACTCATCTATATGTGGCCTTTTAGAGGCTCACTTCAGACCAAAGACACAAGCAGACTGAAAGTGAAGGGACTAAAAAACATTTACCATCCAAATGGAAACCAAAAGAAAGCTTGAGTAGCAATACTTATATTGAACAAAATAGATTTTTAAAACAGACTGTAACAAGAGACAAAAAGGGACACGACATAGTGATAATGGGACAATCCAACAAGGATACAAAACACTTGTAAATATTTATGCACCCAGCATAGGAGCACCTAATACATAGAATAACTATTACAGACATAAAGGAAGAAATTGACAATAATACAGTAATAGTAGGAATGTTAACACCTCACTTACATCAGTGGACAGTTAGAACAGAAAATCAACAAGGAAACAGTGGCTTTGAGCGACACACTGGACCAGATGGATCTAACAATATATACAGAACACTCCAACCAAAAACAACCAAATACACATTTTTTTTAAAGCGCTCATGCAACATCATCTAAAATAGATCACATTAGGCCACAAGACAAATCTCAATACATTCAAAAAGACTGAAATCATATTATGCATCTTTTCTGACCACGTGTTATGAAACGAGAACTCAAACACAAGAAAAAGTCTGGAAATAACACAAATACATGGAGCCGAAATAACATGTTACTAAACAATGAACGGGCCAACCAAGAAATCAAAGAGGAAATGAAAAATATATGAAAACAAATGTAAATTAAAACACAATGATCCAAAATCTTTGGGATGCAGCAAAAGCTGTTCTAAGAGGAAAGATTATAGGTATAGACCTACCTCATGAAATAAGAAAAAACTCAAATATCCTACCCTACCCCTCAAGGAGCTGGATAAAGAGAACAAACAAAGCCTGAGGCCAGTAGAAGGAAGGAAATAATAAAGACTTAAACTGAAATAAATGAAATTAAAAAATAATAGAATAGACCAATGAACCTAAGAGCTGTTTCTTTCAAAAGATCAACAAAATTGATAGAAAAGAAAAGAAAACTCAAATAAAGACATAAATGAAGGAGGAGAAATAATAATACAGAAATAAAAGGAATTATCGAGAACATTATGAAAAATTATATGCCAACCAATTAGACAACCTAGAAGACATGGATAAATTTCTAGAAACATATAATGTCCCAAAACTGGAACAGGAAGAAATAGAAAATTTGAACAGACCAATTACTAGAAATGAAAATAAACCAGTTATCCAAAAATTCCTAACAAGCCAAAGTTGAGGAGGAAATGGCTTCACAGGTGAATTCTACCGAACATTTAAAGAAGAGTTAATACTTATTCTTCTCAATTCCAAAACATAGGAGAGAAAGGAGAGCTTCCAAATTCATTCTATGAGGCTGTTATATCATCCTGATGCCAAAACCAGATAAAGACACTACACAAAAGGAAAAGTACAGGCTAATATCTCTGATGAACATAGATACAAAATACTAGCAAACTGAATCCAACAAATCAGTCATTCGCCCCAATGAAATGGGATTTATTCCAGGGATTCAAGGATGGTTTAACATTCACCCATCAATCAACATGATATATTACATTGATAAGAGAAAGGATAAAAACCATAGGATCATCTCAATAGACACAGAAAAAGCATTTCACAAAGTACAACATCCATTCATGATAAAACTCCCAACAAAGTAGATTTAGAAGGAACATCAGCATAATAAAGGCCATATAAAAAAACCCACAGCTAACATCACACTCCATGGTGAGAAACCAAAAGCTTTCCCTCTAAGATTAAGAACAAGACAGGGATGTCCACTCTCACTACTTTTATTCAACATAGGACTGGAAGTCCTAGCCGGAGCAATCAGACAAAAGAAGAATGGAAGGAAGGAAGCAAGGAAGGAAGGAAGGAAAGAAGGCGAAAAAGAGGGAAGAAAGGATGGAAGGGAGGAAGGGCAAATTGCTAGTTGCAGAGGGGAGGTGATGGAGGACGGCTGAAATAGATAAAAAGGATTAAGTGTGCACTTGTCATGATAAGCACTGAGAAATGTATAGAATCACTGAATCATTTATTGTACATTTGGAACTAATGTAACACTATATGTTCATTATACTTGGATTAAAAGAAAAGAATGCCTGAAATTTTGCAAAAACTCATGAAAACTTTAAACCCACAGATCCAAGAAGCCTAACAAACCCCAATCAGCACAATAATCAACTATATATAGGAACACTATAATCAAATTGAGAAACTGTGATAGAAACTGTGATAAAGATAAAAATCATAAAAGTAACCAGAGAAAAAAGGCATGTTACAAACGAAGGAATAAAGATATTCATTACTACAAGCTTCTTGCCAGAAATTACAGAAGCCTGGAGAGAATCGAGTAATATATTTTAAGTGCTGAAAGGAATCAAGGAAAACTATTAAGTAGAATTTTATGCTCGATGCAAAAAGAAAGGTGAAATGAAGACTTTCACATGAGCAAAAGCAGAGACACTACAAGAAAGCTAATTCTTCATGAAATTCTTCAGGCAGAAGGAAACCAGTGGAACTTGGATATACATAAAACAATGAAAAATACCAGAAATTGTAATATATAGGCACACATAAGGCATTTTTCTTACTTTTAATGTTCTTAAAAAAGAATTGACCATTTAAATTAAAATAGCAATAATAAATTATGAAATCAACCTATGTAACAGTAAAACCCATTAAACCAGTACCATAAAGGATAGAAGAGGGAAATGGGAGTATACTATTGTTAGTTTCTTACACTGTACTTAAAGTAGTTTAACATCATTTGTAAATAAACTTTGATATGTTAAAAATGTTTATTTTATACTTGAGCCACAATTAAAAATAAAACAGAGAAATATCTAACAAGCAATAGTGGAGTGACATGAAATCCTAGAAATATAACCAATTAATCCAAGAAAGCAGGGAAAGTGGTAAAAAAAAAAAATATGGTATAAAAAAAATAAATAGGGGGCGCCTGGGTGGCTCAGTGGGTTAAGCCGCTGCCTTCGGCTCGGGTCGTGATCTCAGGGTCCTGGGATCGAGTCCTGCATCGGGCTCTCTGCTCAGCAGGGAGCCTGCTTCCTCCTCTCTCTCTGCCTACTTGTGATCTCTCTAAAAAAAAATAAATAAATAAAAATTAAAAAAAAAATAAATAGGAACATAGTATACTTAATTCCAACAATATCAATAATTATGTTACATAATCTAAGCAGTACTATCAAAAGGCAGTTACTGCCAGACTAGATTTTTTTAAAAACTCATAATTTAAGTACATGCAGTCTATAAGATATTTATATTAAAATATAAAGACACAAGTAGGTCAGAAGTAAAAGAATGGGAAAATATAAACCATACAAACAACCCCCTCGCCTCCCACAAAAAAGCTGGTGAGCTAAAGTGACTATATTAACATCAGAAAAATAGATCTCAGAACAATAAAGACACCAGGAAGTGGCTCCTGGGGTGCACACTTAGTTGGTTTCTGCTCAGGTCGTGACCTCAGGGTTGTGGGATCGAGCCTCACGTCAGGCTTTATGCTCAGCAAGGAGTTTGCTTGTCCCTCTCCCTCTGTTCCTCTCTCTCTCTCTTTTTCTCTCTCTCAAATATATAAATAGAATATTTTAAAAATACATACATACATACATTCATATGTATGTATTATTAATAATTATATTATTATAGAATATATTATATTAATTATTATGGTTGTATTATTATTAATTATAATAATGCATACCTATGTGTGCATTATTAGAATTATTAACAAAATATTATACATGCATACATATGTACATACACCAGGAATTAAGATATTGATGGAAGTGATCAATTCATCAGGAATGGATAACAAGCACCTAAAAACAAAGCTGCAAAAAACAAAAAAGGACAACTGATAGAATTTAAATGAGAAATAGACAAACCCACAATTATAACTGGAAATTGCTTCACTCCTCTCTCAGTAAATGACAGAACAAGTAAACAGAGAATTAGTAGAGATATATGACACTTGAGTAATACATAAAATAAGATACTCACTAGGACTGTTGCTCTGGAACTGCCACTAGGGTCTATACCTGAAAACTATGGGCTCTGAGTATCTCGTATTCTAAAGAAGTCTGCAAAAAATTGGAGCCAATACTGCCTTATTAAAAAACAAAACAAACAAACAAACAGAAAACAAGTTAGCCTTCCTCCTTCCTACCATTATGCTAACTACCATCCACCTACCTCATCACCAGCCCATATGGGAGAACAGTTGTCAAGGGGGAAAATGAAAGTTGTCTGTCTCCAGCCTTAGTAGGAGTCTGAGGTTCAAACTTAAGAAGCTTCCCCTAGAACAAAGCCCAGTTTTTGGAGGGGGCCCTAAGAAAATCCCTTGGAGAGTCTGAGAAAGAAAGACTACCATCTCTCCCCTACCTGGAAATTTGCTGGGCCATAAACCAGCAGGCCTACCTGATGCAGCCACCAGAATGGAGAATAATGAGAGAATTATTGAGAGCGCTGATCTTGCTCTGTGGGAGTTGTGTGGCACTCATGAGTTTGATAGAGGCACTTTGTTCTCTAGAAATTTCTGGAGGCACAAAGATTTGGGAGTATCTTAAGGCAGAGGGAGAAGAAAAATCTGTGACAGGGGTCAAGACAGGGAGTCTCAGCATCTTGAGGCAACTGAGAGTAAGAAGAGAGAAACCCAGTCCCCATGGCCCCAAAGGTAAAGAGCCCAGAGGAGAGAAGAGACAAGGATATGGATGCCAAGGTGATGTCCATGTGCCAAGGAAGGCCTCTCTCAAGTCAGGATCATGAGGTCTCTGCCTCTTTTTCTCTTCCAGTCCTAATACCGCAGGAACGGGGAACTGAGAATGGGTAGGACTCCAGAGACTGATGATTCTAAAAACAGACCTCCAAATGAACCTTCCATCTCAGATGTTGCAGTGCGGGCACGGCAGGGTCAGCCCACATCCTCACCCTCGTAAGTGGGGCTTCTGGGCTCTGATGGGGCTGGGGGAAAGAGAGTTCAATTTCAGATTGAAATCAGATCTAAGCCTGGAGTTTCAATAACTGAAAGTCACTGGAAACCTGTGGGGTTGGCCAAAAATGTTGCTAATGTAAAAAAAAGGGGGGAGGGACTTGACAGAGCACAGTGACTGGAAAAACATTAAACTATTTCACATTAATATCCCACTGAGTTCCTACTGCTGAACAAAACCAGATTGAGAATTATTGTGTATCTAAATAGTGCACATATTTGTCAATTTTAATGGTTTTTCATCATATTGGTATGTATTACATTATATTTATAGGCAATGATGTGCTTAATAATGTACCTATTATTGAACACTTGGGTTATTTCTATTTTTTTTTCCTTTTAGGAAAAAGGTTGCTATAAACATCTTGGTATAAATTGCTCTATTTTACTTCTTAGCTATTTCCTTAGGTATATGTCCCAGGACTCCCTTCCTATGCAATTCTCAGGCTCACTTCTTTCCCTGTTACTCTATTGTGACAACCCACTAGTACATCAAATTGTAAGAATTGACTTTCCTTCTGTTGTAGGTGACAGCTTGCAATTCAGACTGGCTGTACACAAAACAGAACTTACTGGCTTATGCAACTCAAAGTCCAAGGATAGAGCTGGCAACAGGCCCCTTGATCCAAAGGCTCAGAGGATGGCCATCCAGGCGCTTCTCTAACTGCTTTGCTCTGTCTTCCTCTAGGAGTCCATTTCATGCTCCAGCCAACATGCCCCAGGGAACCATGATGGGGGCAGCCGCTCTCAGCCTCATACCTTCACAATCCTGCGGAAGGAATCCTATCTTTCTCAGAAGCCCCAGCAAACATCTTAATTCATCTCATTGGCTCCACATGAGTTATGCGCCATCTCTGAACCAATCCCAGTGGGCAGGCAGGTAAAATACAACAACAGACTTAAAGCAGGTATGGCTGGGCGAGAGGTCAACTCACTCACATGGTAGAAATGAGGAAAAGATGTTTCCTAAGGAAGATCGGGACTATTGTTACCAGAAAATGGAAGTATGGATTCTGGGTACCAAGCAATGTATGTCCACTATAGCCATGAATGTGTTTCTCTCTCCCCCTAGAACTGTAAACGCTGAGGGTAGGGATTGCGTGAACATCACCGTGGCATTCACCACACCCAGAAGGGGGCCATTCATCAGAGAAGGTAAATGTTTAGTGAGCATTCATTACGTAAACAAATTCCCCAAAGTACAATACCCAGGTTAGAGGAAACAAACTTTTTTAAAAAATATTTTATTCATTTATTTGACAGAGAGAGAGAGAGCAAGGGGAGGAGGCAGCAGCTGGTAGAGGGAGAAGCAGCTCCCTGCTGAGCAGAAAGCCCAAAGCGGGGCTCCATCCCAGGACCCTGGGATCATGACCTGAGCTGATGGCAGATGCTTAATCGACTGAGCCACCCAGGGACCTCGGAAACAAACTTTTTAAAAGAGCTTATTACATGTTGCCAGATTTTCTCCAGAAGAAAAAAAGTATCAATGTGTAATAAAATCACAATAAAAGAATAGTATAATGGTAATGTGTATTAGGATAGCGATTTCCCCAAAATATTGCCAACATCGAGTTCTGTCATTTTGATTCATTCCTGGTAATACAATAAGTCTCCGGCAGATTTTTAAGCTGCTTTATTTTAGATGAATTCAGTCGTTAACAAAGAAGATCATTTGCCCAGCACTAAAATATATCAATTTGGTCCATACATTTTTAAAACACACGCAGTAAGATTTTTTTTTTAAGATTTCTTTCTTTATTTGAGAAAGAGAGAGTGTGCACGCATGCTTGTGGGGGGGAGGGGCAGAGGGCAAGGAAAGAACCCTGGAGCAGACCCCCTGCAGAGCGTGGAGCCCAGCATGTTGCTTGACATCCTAGGACACCGAGATCATGACTTGAGCAAGGATCAAGAGTCAGACACTTAACTGACTGAGCCATCCAGGCACCCCACAGTAAGGGTTTTTTGTTGTTGTTGTTTTTCTAAGATTTTATGTATTTATTTGACAGGAAGAGATCACAAGTAGGCAGAGAGGCAGGCAGAGAGAGAGGAGGAAGCAGGGTCCCCGCCGAGCAGAGAGCCCGATGTGGGTGGGGCTCAATCCCAGGACCCTGGGATCATGACCTGAGCCAAAGGCAGAGGCTTTTAACCCACTGAGCCACCCAGGCACCACCCTCGGTAAGTTTTTATAAATCCTTTTTCCCATGTTATATCTTCCGGTATATTTTCACAGTAATTGGTCTATGAGGATTTTTTTTAATTGTAGTAAAATACACACAATATACAATTTACCATCTGAACTATTTTCAAGCGTTATTCACTTATTCAGTAGTGTTAAGTACATTCACATTGTTCTGAAGACAGTCTCCAGAATGCTTTTCAACTTGCAAAACTGAAATTTTATACCCATGAAACTACTCTCTAGTCCTCCTTCCACCCGGCATCCAGCAACCACTACTCAGCTTTCTATCCCTAGGAACCTGACTACCTGAGGTACCTCAGATCAGTGGGGCCATACTGCGTTTGTCTTTTGTGACCGGCTTATTTCACTCTGCATAATGTCCTCGAGGTTCATCCGTGTTGTAGCCTGGGTCAGCATTTCCTTCCCTTTGTAGGCTGAATAATTTCCACTGTATGTGTACATCACATTTTGTTTATTTATCCATCAAGGGACACTTGGATCCCTTTTACCTTTTGGCTATTGTAAATAATGCTGCTGAGTACAAGCATCTATACCTTGTTTGCCACAGCGGCTACACCGTTTCACATTCCCACCAACATTGCCTACGGGTCCCAATTTCTCCATATCCTCTCCTACAGTTGTTGTTTTCTGGGTTTATTTGTACTGTAGCCATCCTGCTGGGGATGACCTGAGTATTTGATATCCCATAAGGAAGATGTGGAACACGAGGTGGGTAGCCATGTATTAAAGGTGTCAAGAGGAATTTCAGTCTCTCCTTGGCATCCAGTTTGGTCCCTCTCCTACGTCTACATGGGAATTTTCAAAAAAGAAACATTTCAGTTCTTCTCAAGAACTAAAAAATTCTGAAGGATGGGTTGTTTCCTATTGGAATTATATTCCTGGTGTCGTTGCTAGGAAGCCAGACATCTTCGGAAGATAAGAAAGAATACTACCACTTAACATACGTGAGATTGGAAAGAGAGAATAATGGGGAAAAGAAAATAAGCTAGAGGACAAATGATAGCATATATCCTGCATTTTAAGGGATTCATTGATTAGGAGAAAGGAGGAGGGAAAGTAAAGAAACCCAGCTTTCTATAAACAGCTGGCTGCAAGTTCTTTGCAGGCCACCAGCAATAAGGACAGCAGAAATATCTTGAGAAGAGAAAACAGAGAACTATGGATTTATGCATTTATTTATTGAGCTTGCCCTAGATGTCAGGCATTGTTCAAGACACTGAAGACTACCAATGAATAAAACAGACAAATTAGTCCTTCACGGAGCTTTCATTGTGATGGCAGGAGACTGATAATTAGGTAAATATACAGCATTACAGATGGTGAGCTCTATGGAGAATGATACAGGGCAAGGATAAAAGGGGATGGCATATGTTCCTATTTTATACAGAAAGATGAGGAAAGTACCCTCTATTACAGTGACATTTGAACATAGATCTGAAGGAAGAGAGAGAATGAGAGGGAGTGAGACATGCAGATATCTGCGGGGAAGAAATCCAGGCAGAAGAAAGAGAATGTGCAAAAGCCCTGGGGCAGAAATGAGCTGAAGCATGTTTGAGGGACACAAAGGAGACCAGTGTGGCTTAGAGGGATGGATGAAGGGAAAGTGTTAGGAAGTGGCGTCAGTGAGTAGGAGGGTGCCAAATCAGGTTAGGGACTTGGGCTCTTGTTCTGACTGAGCTGGCAAGACGTTAGGGAGTTGGAATGGAGAAGAGGTGCAACCTGATTTATGTTTTTAAAATATCACTTAGAGTATTGGGGCAAGAAGGGAAGACTGTCTGAGGCGGAATTAGAAGCAGGAAAACCAGTTAGGAGGTGACTGCCATAATCCAGGACAGATGGTAATAGCTGGGACAAGGGTGCATGTGATGGCGGCAGAAGGAAGCTGTCTGAGCTCAGGTACCTTTTGAAGGTTGAACTGTCAACACTGGGTGCTGGTTTGGATGTGCACTGTGAGAGAAAGGGAGGGATCAAGGGTGAGTCTGGACTTCTGCCTGAGCAACTGTAGGGTTGGATTACCATTTACTGAGAAGATGTGGGGAGGAACAGATATGGTGAGAGAAACCAGGAACTGGCTAGAGGTACAAGGTCAGGGCTAGAAAGGCAGCCCAAGATACAGCCACAGCCACCTCTGACCTCTGACTGAACTGTTGCCAGCCACCTACATGAGAATATTGGAAACTACAGCATAAATCACATCCCTCGTAGTTATAGGCTAGAAGGTATCTATAACATAGGCTTGCATAGGTTCAAAACTTAGAACTTGGTAAAAATTATATGTATGTTTACATATAATGTAACAACATATTTTCAAGTAATAGCTTTCTGTAAAGATTAGATCTTCTGTGTGATCTACATTTTGCCTACATCTCCATCCTTTTCTCCTTATTCTCCGTTCATACTGTCTTCCTGTTGGCCCCTCAAGTCTTCCATGCTTCCTCTCACCACAGGGACTTTGCACAGGCTTTACCCTCCATCCAGAGCCTTGTACCCTTATTTACTCCCCAGGAAACTCCTCCAGCTCATCTTTCAGATCTCAGTTCCTATATCTCTTCCTTGGGAAACCTTACCCACAGCTTCAGCCTAAGCCAGGTCCCTATACTCTAGGCCATCCCAGAAGCGCCAATCCCTCTTTCCAGTGGTAGTTTTATATTTATTTTAATAATTACTTGATTAATATCCCTCTCACTCATTAGAATATAAGCATAATATAGGATTTTATTCAGAAAACTTTCTCCAGGAAATTGTCTGTATCGGGCACAGAGATACCCAATTATTGTTGAATCACTGAATAAATAGGAAGAAATTCAGATGTAAGATTTCCCCTTAATTGATTGAGAAATACAAAGGATGAACGTGGTTGCTAAGGTCTAAGTCCTTTACTTTAATACTAATAATACCTGAAAAACTATGCTAAAGTAAAATATATGAAAACTTTTTAATGCCTTTATGTGTTCTAAGAGGATTATATTTCCAAAGAGATAAAAAAAATTATAAAATTGCTCCTTATGCCAGCCTTTTTGACTTGATATTGGATGACATTTTCAGCATTCCATACATAGTTTTAAATTCTGTCCTTTTTCGTTCACAGTTGAATACATTCTCAACCAGCCTGACTCCAAGGAAGATCCCACTGAGACTGGAGTTTCCCTGTGAGCATACCTAATGATCTGCATCATTGTTGCAATCAAGCAAAGTTTGTTAGATCTGTACTCCTCTTTGTATTTAAGCATCTGTTTGAACAAAGTGGCGGTTGCTGAAGGGGAGGGGGATGAGGGAATGGGCGATACAGACAAAGGGGACTAAGAGGTACAAACTGCCATTTATGAAATAAGTAAGTCACAGAGATGAAAATACAGCCTATGGAGTAGAGTCAGTAATACTGTGATCACGTTGTGTGGTGACAGAGAATGACTACATGTAAGGTGAGCACTACGTTAAATCACCTGAAGCTAATATAACATTGTACATCAGCTATACGTCAATAATACGTTTTTTTTACATAGGCCTATTCTCTTTATCACTATTATTGACTTTCAGTTTCCTTTCATTTTTTATAAAATAATGAGGGCAAATGCAATAAATTATTTAAATACATACACTATTATGTAGACCTTAATGATTACACTGTCCAAGCACTGGACTTCCAGGCCAGTTCCCACTGAGCTGCAGATCAAAATGCTCACCTATCAGGGAGCCTCAACGCAAGAGGAAAAGATAGAAGTGTTTCTTAAAGATTGTATCCTTTAAAGGTTGCAAATATTTTCATTACATAGCAATTCCTTAATTTATGTGACTATTTCCTTAAAAAAAATTTTTTACTATAGTTGACACACAATATTACATTAATTTCAGGGGTACAGTATAGTAATTCAACATCTGTATATATTACGCAATGCTTATTGCACGTACAGCTACCGTCTGTGACCATACAACACCATTACAATACCATTTAATATATTCCCATGATTTATTCATTCCATAACTGGAAGTCTGTACATCCCACTCCCCTTCACCCATTTTTCCCATTAACCCTCTCCCTCTGACAACCATCAGTTTGTTCCCTGTATTTATAGGTCTGACTCTGACTAAGAAACAAACAAACAAACACTACTTGTTAAGAACAAGAGGATTAAATACATGTAAGTTGGATAAAAGTTAATAAGTAATAAAAAAGGTACTTATTAATAATCTGGCAGTGGAGAAAGAAGTATAAATTTGAAACAATAAGACCACAATAAAGTGCTATGGTGTGAGATCCCCAACAGTGATTTGGGGAAAGCGATTCTAAGCTGATTGATCATCAAAAAGCCGGATTATGTGGAATTCTTTTTTAAAGATTTTATTTATTTATCTGTCAGAAACAGAAAGAGAGAGTGAAAAGGAGAAGCAGGCTTCTTGCTGAGCAGGGAGCCCAATGCGGGACTCAAACCCAGGACCCCAGGATTATGACCAGAGCCGAAGGCAGATGCTTAACCAAATTAGCTACCCAGGCATTCCAATTATGTGGAATTTAAACAAGATCATGGAAGAAAGTTCACAAGGCAATAGCAGAAAGAGACGAACCCAGGAGGGACATCTTGGAAGAAAGGAGAATAGGGAACTCTAGAAACCCATCCTTCCACCTCTACAGCTATTAAACTGACTGGGACTGTCTGAAGTAGCTACTCAGAAACTCTGTATCCAGTCAAACACTTGCAGCACTCAGGGAAGATCTTGATGGAGAGGCCAGAGAATTTCAGTGAATTTCAGCCTCTGTGCACAGTAGAGATTACAAACTACTATGGCAAGCCTTTGTGCCGATGGCTGGCCTGCATTTCTTGGGTGGCTTTTTGGAACTAGGGTGAGCAATAGCACCTTGTCCTCCAGATATCAGGGCTGTGTGTTCTGATCATTGATTGCTGCTTTTGAGAACTCTGGGTCTGGTGGCCACTGTTTCAATCCTCATTGGCTGGACTGGTTTCCAAGGAACTTAAAGACATTCCTCAGTTGATACAGAAAAAGCATCTGGCAAACTTCAACACACTTTCATGATAAAATAACACTCAACAAACCAGTAAAAGAAGGAAACTTCTCCAGCATAGTAAAAGCTACATATGAAAAACTCTCACCTAACATAATATTCAATCAATTTCTGACTAAGACTGAAAGCTTCTCCCCTAAGATCAGGAACAAGACAAGGATGCCCACTTCACAACTAACATTCAGCATATTACAGAAAGTTCTAGCCAGAGAAAATAGGCAAGAAAAATAAATTAAAAGCATCTAAATTGGAAAGGAAGAAGTAAAATTATCTCTATTCACAGATGACATGATCTCACATGTAGAAAGCCCTAAAGACTCCACCAAAAAAAAAAAAAAAAAAAATTGTTAGAGCCAATAAATGAATGCAGCAAATTTTCAGTATGCAAAATCAACACTCAAAAATTAATTGCATTTCTATAAGTAGAAATGAACAACTCAAAAAAAAGAAATGAAGAAACAACCCCATTTATAATATCATCAAAAAGAATTAAATACTTGGGAATAAATTTAAGCAAGAAGGCAAAAGACTTGCACATTGAAAACTTCAAAACATTGCCAAGAGGAATTTTTAAAGACTTAAATAGATGGAAAGGTGTCCCGTGGTCATAGAGCAGAAGACTTAATTGTTAATACAACAATACTAGTGATCTACATCCTCAGTACAATCTCTATCAAAATTCCAATAATGTTTTTTGCAGAAATAGAAAAATCCATCCCCAAATTATTATGTAATCTCAAACAACACTGAATAGCCAAATCAATCTTTAAAAAGAAGAACAAGTCAGAGAACTTTCACTTCTTGATTTCAAAATGCAGTACAAAACAACACTAATCAAAACAGAATAGTACTGGTATAAGGGTAGACATACAGACCAACTGACTAGAATAAAGAGCCCAGAAGTAAACTCTCACATATATATATAGTCAACCAATTACTGACAAGATTGCCAAGACCACTACTGGATATTTAACCCAAAGAAAATAAAAACACAACTTGAAAAGATAATATGTCCCCCATATTTATTGCAGCATTACTTATAAAAGCTAAAGGAAGCAACCTAAGTGTATGTATATACACACACAAAGGAGTATCAATCAGCCATAAAAGGAACGAGATCCTGCCATCTGAAACAACATGGATGGACCTGTGGTATATGCTGAGTCAAATAAGTCAGAGAAAGACAAATACTACGTCACTTCACTTACATGTGGAATCTAAAAGCCGAAAGAAATGAACAAACAAACAGAGCAGAAACAGACCCTCTAAATACAGAGAACAAACTGGTGGTTGCCAGAGGGAAGGGGGATAGAGGGATGGACAGAATGAGTGAAGAGGAGTGGGAGGTACTGTGGGAGCTACAAGAGATGAAAGACACAGCACCGAGAATACAGTCAATGGTATTATAATAGTGTTGTCCGGTGACAGATGGTAGTTGTATTTGTGGGGAACACAGCATACATAGTTGTCAAACCACCGTGTTGTACACCCGAGAGTAATGTAACAATGTATCTAACTATACTTCAATTTAAAAAAAATAGTAAAATTTTTCATAAAACTTTTTTTGAAAATATTGCCAAGACTATTCAATAGGGAAAAGATAGTCTTTTCAAAAAATGGAGCTGGGAAAATAGGATATCCACGTGCAAAACAATGTTGTTGGACTCATGCCCCATAGTATACAAAAACTAACTCAAAATGAATCGAAGACCTAAATTTATAAAAGCTAAATCTATCAAACTCTTAGAGGAACACATGGAAGAAAAGCTTCATGACATTGGATTTGGTAATGATTTCTTGGATATGACACCACAAGTTCTGGCAACAAAAGAAAAAAATGGATAAATTAGACTTCCTCAAAATTTTAAAACTTTGTGAATCAAAGAATGCTCTCCACGGAGTGACAGGACAATGCACAGAATAGAAGAAAATATTTCAAATCACGTATCTGATAAGTGGTTAGTATGTAGAATATATAAAGATCTTCTAAAACTCAACTACTACAACAACAAACCGAACTCAAAATGACCAAAGGGATTTGGAAAAACATTTCTCCAAAAAAGACACATATGGCCAATAAGCACATAAAAAGATGTCAACATCTGGGCGCCTGGGGGGCTCAGTTAAGCATCTGCCTTTCTGGCTCAGGCATGATCTCAGGGTCCTGAGATTGAGCCCCACAATGGGCTCTCTGCTTAGTGGGGAGTTTGCTTCTCACTCTCCCTCTCCCTTTGTGCTCTCCTCTCTCTCTCTCTTTCTCTCTCTCTCTCTCAAATAAATAAAATCTTAAAAAAAGGAAAGATGTCAGCATCCTTAATCATGAGAGAAATGCAAATCCAAACCACAGTAAGATACCATTTCACATCCATTAGGATGGCTATTAAGGAATAACAGAAAAGAACAATGGTAATATCTAACCATAAAAAGAAATAAATTTCTGATTCATGCTACAACATGGATAAACCCTGAAAATGTTATGCTAGACAAAATCAGCAAGACATAAAACAACAAATATAGTAGGGTTCCACTGGTACAAGGTACCCAGAATAGGCAAGTAAAGTAGGATGGAAGTAACCCAGGGTGGCCAGGAATGGGAATGGAGAGTTACTGTTTAACAGATACAGTGTTTCGACTTGGGATGATGAAAATTTCTGGAAATGACTCATCGTGGTGGTTACAAAAACATTGTGAATGTACTTAGTGCCATTGCACTGTTCCATCAAAATAGTTACAATGTAAACATTACATTTTGTATTGTACCGCCATATGTAAACAAACAAAATAAAATAAGGGGGATCTACCCAGGCAGGAGGCTGAAGGGTGATGCTTCTTGCCAGCACTGTGAAGATCACCTAAGTTTGGATGTCTCCTGAGTGCCAGGAGCAGTGCCCTGCTTAGCAGAGAGAGAGGAGCTGAAAGGGGCCTGTGGAGGCAGCCTGCTGGCTGGACCTCCAACCAGGAGCCTGCCTAGAGCCTGCCTAGAGCACCAGGACCACACAGGGCATCAGGCACGTCTCATCTAGAATGACAGACACCCTCTCTGAGTTCATTGTTTTATCACTAGCTTCTGACACAAAATGGACACTCAATAGGTATTTATTGAATGAATGAATCAGTCAATCAGTTGTGAAACCATTCGCAAACAATATAATAATGTCTGGTATCAGAATGCATCTGCATGTATCAGAAGCCCTGGAGGGCTTGTCAAAACACAGGTTGCGGGGCCCAGAGCTCCCGATTCAACAGACTGGGGATGTAGCCTGAGAATTTGCATTTCTTACAAGTTCCCAGGTTATTGCTGATGCTGCTGGTCTGGGACCACACACTGAGAGCCACTGATTTAGAAGAAACAGTTTCCATAATTGGAAGACCAGCTCCTTGCTCAAATTTCTGTGTAAATACAATAACCCTCAGGTTATTACAAAACAACAACAACAACAAACCAGGCTGAGGAGTCCAAAACAGAATTAAGACTGAATTTCTTGCTACTCTCAGTGGGGATGTTGAAAGCCAAATTTAATTAGACTTAGGAGAAAGAAATTTTTTTTTCTTGTGTGCAATTGTGCTCAGTAAAACGGGTAAAAAAACCAATTCATGAAGAAAGCAAATCTTCAATGAGACCCCAGATAGTCAAAAA